>NC_067400.1:578910600-579210600 GCF_016432865.1 Antechinus flavipes
GCTGCATCACCCAGTGTTACCAGGTCCTATTACCCTAAATGAATCATTTAACTTCTCACAGACTGAGTTTCTTCATCTATAAAATTCAGTTCAATCCCATCAACTATGTTTGATTTTTCATGACCCCATTTGGGATTTTCCTTAATAATGATATTGGAGTGGTTTGGCATTTTCTTCTCCAACTCTTTTGACAGATGAGGAAATTAAGGCAAACAGAATAAAGTGACTTGCCTAGCACCATCCAACTCGAAAGTATCTGAGGCAGGATTTGAACTTGTCTTCTTGACTATAGGTCAGCTCTTCTAGCTTCTAGTTGCTTCATTTATAAAATGGGGATGATGATAACAATTCCCCTACTCCATTAGGAGGACCAAATGAGATAAGTACAAAGTGCTATATATAAATGTTAGCTCTATATAAATGCTATATATTTTAAAGCACTATATATAGATATTAGCTATTATTATTATTATTAATAGAGTTATAAAGTCACTTAGAGGTCATTGTATAAAGTCTCAGGGAAATTAAATGACTTGTCCAAGATCAACACGGTTGATAAGTGTCTGAAATAGGATTTGAATTCAGGTCTTCCCAACTCCAAACCAAGAATGCTATCCCTAAATCACATAATTTCTCAGAACTCCCCTCCTTATAAGTTCATTCAAACTGCCCTTCCTCTGAGCATGGAGGGAAGGGTGAGGAGAGGAAGACAAGGAGATTTTCTCTCAGCCAAACAGCCAAGGATGAGGGTGGAAATCAGCCAGTCTGATCCTGACTCCCCCAACAGAGAAGACTTCAAACTCCAGCCCTGACTAGCTAGAATCTCTGATCGGTGCCAAATTAATATGGAAGGGGGGGAAAACAGCCAACCAAACAGCTTAGTAAGATGCCTTACACTCTTGTTACAGTCAAGTTGAATGCCAAAGGCTGTCACGGGAAGTGTTTACAATCCTGTTGTGACATCAATCTCAGCAGTGCTGTGGGAAACATCGGTACTTTTCACAGATGCTCTCAAATCAAAGATCACATGGAGCATCCTCCCAAAATGTTGCACCAGGCAATGATCCTGGTCCTACGGTCTGACAGGATGCGCCCACGGCACCTGGCAGCCTCCCCCGCCCCCCATTCCACTCCCCACACACACATTCACACGTATTTCTCAGGCTGCTTTCTTTCCTGCCCATAGAGACTTAATACAGGTTCATGAAACAAACCCTTCTACCTGAAAGTTACAAAAGGGATCATCTGAGTCACTCTAGAACACCGGCTTCCTCCTCTCCCCTCCCCCATCCATTCCTATAATTAAAATCTAAGATTACTCCTGAGTCCTGTAACATATGTTATTGAGGGATGGGAAGAAAAATCGTTACTTCGGTTGTAAAAAAGGGTGAAGATTTGCTGATAGTGCACACACAAAACACCAAAGGGGGAAATGGAATTAAAAACTGAGTTCTGTGGATGCCTTCCCCAGAAAGATCAGCTTTTCCTCAGAACCCTAGAATGGCAGAAATCTGGGAGGGGCCCATTAATTTTTAATATTCTCTCTCCCCTTCCCTACCTCCTCCCCAGTTACAGAGGCCAGACACAGGAAGGGGCTTGCTTAAAAGGTCACACAGCGAGTTGGTATCAGGAGTGGGACCAGAAAGCCGGATTTCAGCCTCCAGGGCTCTTCAGTACGCTGGATCCACTTCTCTTGGCAAAAGTTAAATTAGAGTCTTAAAATTGCTGGGGTGGGGTGAGATGTGAAAAGAGGAGAGTTCTTTCATTTAGCTGGATATTTAATAGGCAAAGGGGCCGTGTAGTAGCACTAATGAATAATAAAATGATAAAACAGTCCAACTCATTTACATGGCATCAAACTTACATTTCTTGGCAGCCACCTGATGTGGGAAAGGGGCGGGATGGGGGGGAGAGTGATACTACTGCAAGTATTTAGCACCCTTTTTCAGAGGGGGGAAACCGAGGTTCAGAGAATTGAGGCAATTTGGATTCTTAAGATTTAGCACCAAAAGAGACCATAAAGTCCAATAACCTTCTTTTGTAGAGGGTAAAACTGAAGCCAGAGGAGCAAAGTGATCTGTCTATAATGACACTGTCAATAAATGTCAAAATTCAGACTCAATGACTGGCTGTCCCCTATGCTTGATATGGTTGCCCTCCATCTAGCAGTATCCTTGGTTTCCTTCAAGAGTCAGCTTAAATGCTGCTTCCCTCTGATATTACCTTTCAGATAGATATTCTCATTCTCTCTCTCTCTCTCTCTCTCTCTCTCTCTCTCTCTCTCTCTCTCTCTCTCTTCTCTCTCTTTCTCTCTCCTTTACTCCTCTTCTTTCTCTATTTCTCTCTCTCCCTTAGTCCCTCTTCTCTCTCTTTCCTTCCCTTTCTCTGTCTGCCTCTCTGTCCCCCCTCTCTCTCCTTTATTCCCTCTTCTCTCCCTCTTTCCTTCCTTTCCTCTCTCCCTTTCTCTCTCTCTCCCTCCCTCTTTCCTCTTTGTCTTCTCCTCCCTCCCCCCATCCCCATCTCTCTCTTTTCCCCAGTCTCTCTTCTCTTGTCTCATCTTTTTATTCCTGTTCCCCTGTACTCTGTATATTTGTGTATAAGCATCTTCATGTGCATGCATTGTGTATAGACATATAAAGATCTGTACACATGTACTACATACATTTGATACCTATATGTGTTTGTGTGTATGATTTTTGGTATCTGATTATTTCTTTGTTGTCACCCCAAGGTAATATAAGGTCCCTGAAGTCGGTGCTTGCTTTTGCCTTTCTTGGTATCCCCAGTGTTCACTTAGTGCCCACAGGAAGCATGTAATAAATGCTTCTCTACTGATTGACTGGGCCCAACACTCTCTCAATTGCACTTCAGTGGTTCTGTTTGTGGATCTACTCCACAGAAGCCTCAGTCTACTCTGTCGAGGGATTTCCACCTAGGAAGCCAGGATTCAACCCTTAGATTCTAAGAGATCCCCTTTCTTCAAGGTAAAAAACAAAACAAGCAGCCCCAGCCCTGCCAAGCTATGCGTCTCTTCCCTCCATAGATATCTCTCTAGAACACTTTGTAAATGAGAAATTCTTTCCCCACAACAACTCTAGGAGGGAGGGAGTAGAAACATTTTTATTTTAGTCACAAAACTTAGAAAGGAAGTGACTTGTGCAAAGTCATACAGTGAATGGCAGAGCTGAGAGACTGAAGTCTGACTCAAGCCCAGGCTCCTTCCACTTTTCCCTGCTGACTCTCATAAGACATGAGTATGCACTGGATGATTACTTAACCTTTGAATGAACACCGGACATGTTTCTCGATCATCTGTCAGAAGTCCATGCTCCAGCAATTTGGCTTATGTGAATAATAGCTCCTGGCACAAGGCATTATTTATGACTTAAATTATTTTAAGTGTCACTTGACTTCCTATAGAACTTAGAGTAACACATTATGAAATTCTGATATGTTTATAGGGTTGATGATCAATCAACAGGCATTTATTTGGCACCTACTATTTGCCTAGCACATTGCTAGGCCCTAGAGATACAAAGACAAGAACAATCTCTGTGGTGGTCCATGCCTGGAGAGCCCCACTCCCCCAGCTGAAGAAGTCTCACATTGGAATGGGTTGAGTCTCAAAGTTCTGAGCTGTGGCCTTAGTATCTATACTAAGCTTAGCACTGATATGGGGAGCTCCCCAAAACAGGGAAGGGGAAATCAGCAACCTAAGGATGGGTAAACTAACCCAGTTAGCTTTCCTGTCCATCACTAGCGGGCTCATGTCTGAGAGTGGCCAGTCTGAGTGAGATAAGATGACCCAGACTTGAGAAAAAGACAGACAGACAGAAAGAGAAACAGACACAGAAGGAGACAGAGAGAAGGAGGCAGAGACAGACAGAAACAGAGATGGAGACAGAAAGACAAAAACAGAGAGATACAGAGGAAAGGAGGGAAGAAAGGAGATAAGGAGAGAGACAGAAACAGATACAGAGGGAGGAAGGGAAGGAGGACAGGAGAAAAAAAGAGAAAGAGACTGAATAAGATAGATTAAAATGAAACAGTCTAAATGGAATGGAATGGAATAAATATTACTGCGATATAAGAAACAATGGAAACAGTGAAGAGAGACAAAAGACTTATATGAACTGATGCTGAATGAAGGAAAAGCAGAACCAAGAAAACAATATACCAAATGACAACAATAAAATAAATGGAAAAAAACAACAAAAATCAAAGCTGAATGCAATAATACTGTTCAAGGTCATCAAGCCTGATTCTAAAGAAGATATATGAGACGGTCCCTCTTCTCACTCTACCAATGTGGAAAATTGCATATAATTTTCAGATTTTTTTTTCAATGTATTGGTTGGTTTTGCTGATTTTTTTCCTTCTTGTTGCTCTTTTCTTTGTTATATGAGATACCTCTCTGGGAACAGAGAGAAAGGATACTAGGAGACATGTAGACAATGTAAAAACAAACATATCAACCAAATTTTATTTTTAAAAAGTGAAACATCCCTACCCTTCTCGGGGAATTTACAATCCATTGATGGAACAAAAATAAATAAGTGAAAAATTGTAAAAGGAAATCAGGGTGGTAGGAGATTAGAAAAGTTCTCATTGTAGGAGTTGGGTATTTGAATTGAATTCAGCTGAGGGTAAGAACGATCATTCCAGGCAAGGTAGACAAGCTCTGCAAAGGAAATGGAAAGCAGTGGATGGGGTACAGGAAGCAGGTTGAGTAGGTAGACTGGAGTCAAGCTGGGGAAGGCTTGAAATAGCAAAATCGAGAGCAGCATCATGGACAAGAGTGAGCACATTTGCCTATTACCTGTAAATATGGAGGGAATCTAAGAAAGCACTAGCAGGTTAGATTGCGTCTGAAATGCCTGCATTTACTGTAGCTATATCAGAACAGCCAGAGCCAGAACAAAACAATAACAGCATAGAAGACACATTCAACATAGTAATGCCTTGTTGACATAATAGCCCCAGACATCTGGATTGTGGCCATGAACTAGGAAAGATGCAAAGCAAAAAGTCTCCAAATAGACAAAGAAGCTGTCCAAAAGCCATACCCACACACTACTCATGAAAGAAGCCTCAGGTCTCCAATTTGAAGCCTATTTGCTCCAAAATTTTTGGAAACCAATAAAGTGAGGTTCAAGGTGTTCTATAAATGTCAGCAACTGCTAATTATTAGAAACAAAAAGTATTAGAAAGAGCAAAGGAGTATCACAACCTGGTTTCCATCTTTTTCCTCTCTAAAACTGAGTTAGGAACTCTAAATCACATTTCTTTGGGGCCATTAAGTGAAAGGGCAGCTAGGTGGTGCAATGGATAGAGCAAGGGTCTGGAATCAGGAGGACTTATCTTCCTAAGTTGAAATTTGGCCTCAAACACTTGCTAGCTGTGTGATCTTAGGCAAGTGACTTACCCTCACTTAACTGTGCCTCAGTTTACTCATCTACTAAATGAACTAGAGAAGGAAATGGGCAAACTACTCCAAGAAAATCCCAAATTGCATCACAAAGACCCACTAAAATGACTGAACAACAAATTCAGTGAAGGGGCAGAAGACTCATGTCCCCAGTCCATAGGTCTACAAAGTGACATAGCAATGGTGTCAAGTCCCTAGCGCTGGGACCGGATTCTAGCTTCAGGGATAGAAGCATGATACGGAACCCTGGGTGAGAGCAGTTATACTAGGTAAATTCAGGGAAGAGAAGATGACCATCAAGGGGGTTAATGGAAGAGAAAGGAATAAGGACCTAATGATGGAAGGTGGACCCCAGAAAAGAAGTTGAAAGGACCCTTATGGTACCAGGTTCCAAAGAACTGGAAAATGAGTAGATGCCCATCAATTAGGAAATGGCTGAATAAGCTATGGCATATGAAAGTAATGGAATATTATTGTTCTATAAAAAAATGATGAAAAAAATTTAAAAAGAAAAAAAATGATTTTAGAAAGGCCTGGAAAGATTTACATGAACTGATGCTGACCGAAATGAGCAGGACCAGGAAAACATTGTGCACATCAATAGCAATACTGTGTTATGACCAACTATGACAGACTTAGTCCTTCTCAACAGTTCAGTGATCCAAGACAATCCCAATAAACTTTTGATAGAAAATGCCATCCACATCCAGAGATAGAACTAGAGACTAAATGTAGATCAACACATATTATTTTCATCTTTTTTTATCATGGTTTTTCCCCTTTGTTCTGATTTTTTTCTCCCAACATAATACACATGGAAATATATAAAAAAATGAATGTATATGTATCACAAAAAAAGTTTTAACATGTAACTGGGAAAATTAAAATAATAATAAAAAAGACAAAAGAGACAGAAGGACTGTAATAGGATGAAAGTATGCCCCGCTCCATCTTGCCATCCTGAGGGGAAAGCACAAGTCTTACTAGTCACTAGTCTGGAGATGGGTAGTTCAAGCATTATCTCCATTTTACAGAAAAGGAAATCACATTTGTGGTATAGAGGTAAAGAACTGGAATTGGAATCAGAGAGATCTGGGTTGAAATCTTATCTGGACAAGTCACATGACAGGTCAGCCTCAGTTTCCCCGATCTTAAAATGGGGATTGACATGAGAATCAAGTGACATTGTGTATGTAATGTGCTTTGCAAGCTTTAAGGTGCTGCAGAAATGCTGGCTGTCACTATGCTGTCTCCAGGAGCAGAGATGCTTTGGTAGATCACAGGAGTCCCATCTCCTTCCCTTCCACGTGTGAACGTTGCCTGCACAGGGTCATCCCTCTGACCAGGCTAAATGCCAGCTGCCTGGACCTGGCTAGCCCTTGTCTGTTTATGCTCCTTGGCCAGGGGGAAGTGTGTGTGGCTGGTGTGAAGCCCTGAGGAAGTTTTTGGCTAACTTCACACAGCTGGGCTATACCCTCAGGCTCTGCCTCTAGGATGAATAACTGAATAAAAACATGTTTACTCAAGCACTGGGTGCCAGGCACTGTACTCGGGGCTGAAGGCTATCCCTGGCCTCCAGAGGCACTGACAACAGCTGATATTTACACAGCTTTAAAGCGAGCTAAGCGATCTGTCGCTGCACAGAACTTCCAGTCTTGGAAGGGACCATTTGGGACCCCATTTGGAATTTTCTTGGCAAAGACACCAGAAGTATTCACTGTTTCCTCCTCCAGGTCACTTTACAGAAGAGCAAACAGGTTAAGTGACTTCTCCAGGGTCACACACTAGGAAGTGTCCGAGGCCGGAATTGAAAATGACTTTTCCTGACTGCAGACCTAGCACTCTATCCACTGAGCATCTGGCTGCCCCAATACTTTGCATGTGTTCTCTCAATAGAAGCCCCCAACAATGAGCTGCTACATTATTCTCTCCATTCTACAGATGAGGAAACAGAGAATGTGAGATGAAGTGACTTATTTAACTACTTAGTAGCCTGTGACAGGATTTGAACAGAGATATAGTGGACTCCACAGCTGGCTGTTCTATCTAGGAGGCCATATTCCTTCACATGGCTACACCAAGATATGGGCCAGGTTGTTCGGAGGGAAAATACAGATGGCTTCAATAATGTCTCTCACTGCCTTACTTCCAGGAGAGCCTCAGACCAAGGCAATGGTCCAGCGGTGGAGGAAGTTACCGGGCCAAACTGAGTGCTAACGGAATGCTGGTCTAATGGGAGCTACAAGGATGACACAGCAGAAGAATTTCTGGACCAAGCCCAGGTCCTTCTGCCTTGGAATAACAAGGCAAACAATGAAGAAACAAGGAAGAAAGGCAAACTTGAGCCTTGCCCTTCACTGGCAATATGAACTGTGCAGGGAGTGGGTAAGGCTCAACTCTATAATGACTTTAATTTCTTTCCCCACTTAACTGGGGGGAAGGAGAGGAGATCTTAACAAACAAGAAGATGCTATAAGTAAGTCCCATGTAAGTCCCATGAGAAAGCTTGGAAGGTTGTCTGACGCTGTAGAAATCCCAAATTCTTTCCCCTTATGAGGGAATTCTACCCAGGTCAATACTATAAGCCTGAAGGTCTATCTAGGTCCATAGGGAAAATGAGACTCATTGGAAAAGTGTCTCAACTTGGGCTTAAGGAAGAATAATAGTCATTCTTTAAATAAAACTCTTCCTATATTCATTGTATCTTAGCCCAAGTGCTTACACAGGAACATGTAACACTATGCATGTCTGTGTTTGTGTATGTATGTGTATGGACCTAGACATGAGGCAAATTATAATGTTTCTTAGAGCAGGGCTCTATTTTTGACCCCTTTCTGTCTGAGAAATTTTTACACAAGTATATAAGTATATAAAATAGGTACATAAAGCAAATATTTTCTGATAATAAAACAATTTCACAATCCCTGTATTCAGTTTTAAGGGGCCCTATATGAAGTCATGACCCACAGTTTGAGAAGCTTTGCCCTAGAGGAAACTTTGGGGGGGACACAAGCCATAATTACTTATTGAGAAGTCTCCAAGATTGAACCTGATCCATGTGAGCTTAGCCATGTCATGCTGAACCATGTCTGTGGTAACCGCCATTCTTAGAAACATCCTCTGTTCCATCTTTATATACTGAGATTTAACCCATCCTCCAAGGCCCAATTCAAACACTAACTCCTCTAGAAAGCTGTTCAGGATTGCCCTCCTCACCTCTAGACTATAATGGTGATCTCTCCCCTGGATTCCACCTGGATCTCTATGAACTTTTCATTCTAATTTGTATTTTAATTGCTTACTGCTTTAGCTCTCCTACCAGTCTGAAAACACCCCTGAGAGCAGGAATCATGTTGTACTCTGCTTTAACCCACACACACAACCAACTCTAACACAGATTCTCATAGAAAAGGGGCATTTTAGTAAGTGTTCATTACGTTGAAATGAAAGGCTTTCACACACACACACACACACACACACACACACACACACAGCCTAGATATTTACTCAAACTGATTTTAGGTCCAGGAGCAAAGAGTTTTTGAATTGTCCCTCCACTTTGACTAATTTTAGGATGACTTGTCCTATTGTGGAAGCCATACCACAACCAGGTTATAAGTCACTCAGCTACTAAGATCAAGGTCTTCTTTCCCTTTCTGAGGGTGGAAGCATCTCCAAGTATTTTCTATCATAGCCAAGACCAATTTTATAGTTGATATGAAAGCCCTCTCTCCAAAAAAGACATTTCATCAGCTATTAACTAATTAGCCCCTCAGTCTAAAAAAAAACTGACCCGGACTTCACTTTACAAAAGGACACCCTTCTGAGAAGAAAAGTTCTTGCCTCAGTCACACAGTAAGGAAGCAACTGAAGCAAGATTAGAAGCCAGTCTCCTGATTTCTGGTCCAAGACTTTCCCCATTGGTCTGTGTTTACTTACAAAACAAGGATCCAGAGCTAGAGGATGACTCAGATTCTCATGGATGCAGTGACCAGTCTGCTCCCACAAAGGTGGTAACTGCAGGTGCAGACTGAGGTCTACATTTTTCAGAAATGGCCCACATTCTAGGTTGGGAGAAAGGGGTGGCAGGGGTGTATCTCCAGATTTATTTACTATAGGGAAAGGTTGTTATGTGAGATGAGTTATTGGGGCAGGGAGAATAACTTTTAAAGAGCTTCAATAAAAATATTTTAAAATTTTAAAGGAGATAGAAAGAATAATTGAGAAGAAACCCAGAGAGAAGGTTCAGCACCTAGATGTGTAGCCTGATGTTAACTCCACACACAAAAAAATCTCTACATATTACAGTCAGGGAAACAGGAAAAATCAGTTCTTGCAGGAGCAGACACCCTTCCTATAGTGTGATTTAAATACCTACCCTGTGATGCTTAAGCCCTTAGCTTTCTGTATCCTAGGTCCTATCAACAGGCACCTCCCACTCACACCTGTAGGGGTCAGGGAGACTTGTGGGAGAATGCCAATGGACCCAAAGAACTGGAGCGGGAGGGGAAGGGGGCCCACACGAGCCCGAGGTTAGCCTGTTTACAGAAGGAATCTTGGCAAGATATAAGCCACAGGGAATCCCTCTCTCCCTTTCCTCCAAAGGGATCCTGGCCCTTGAATGGCTATATGTCTGCTCTACAGTGCAGCTCTGTTTCTTCCCTACATTAGCAGGTTAGCTGTTCACTCAAAGTGGAATACCATATAACCTGATGATCTGTGAATGAGGGGCCTTGTGAGTGACAGGGATATTTAGATATTGTAGGGAGAGGTTGGGAGGAGAGGGAGGGGGAAAGGAAAGAGAGAGAGGGGGGGGGGAAGGAGGGGGAAAGGAAAGAGAGAGAGGGGGGGAAGGGAGGAGAAAAAGGAAAGGGAAGGAAAGGGAGGGAGAGAGGAAGAGAGGGAAAGGGAGAAGGAGCTGTTGGAAGGGAGAGGGGAGAATGTAAAAGAAAGGGGAGGGAAAAGAAGAGAGAAGGAAGAAGAGGGGAAGAAGAACACAAGGAAGAGGGGGAGAGGGAAGGGGTAGGAGAAAGGGAGGAGAAGATAGAGGAAAGAAAGGGGAGGGGACTGGGAAGGGAAAGAGGAAGGCGGTAGAGGAAGGAAAAGAGGGAGGGTAAAGGAAAGGAGAGAAGAAAGAGACAGGACAGAAAAGGAAGGAGAAGGGGAGGGGGTAGTGATAGGGAAGGAGGGAAAAAGAAATAGAGAAAATCTCTGTGAGGTCAGGGAAAGAGCAGAGAGACAGCACAAAGCTGTTTATACAGCTTTGCCAGGGGAAAGTGGGCCAACAGGCCAGGGGAGAGTGTCTAACCTTAGATTTGAGAAGAGGTGAAGGACACTAACAGTTTCTGACTTGAGCTCACTGGAGGAGGGGAAAGGGAGGGAGTTCGAGTCCAGGGACCCACTGATCCTTCTTTCTTTGAGAGCTGCTGTGCCTCCTTCTGTGCTGGGGGAAGGATGCTTTGGGTAAGTCGGGGGGGGGGGGAGGAAGGGAGGGGGGCGTAGTTCATGGCTCCGGGCAGTTTTCTCAAATCCTGGAGTTTGGTTGGATGCTTTAATGCAAATGGCATGGAGGCAGATGGGTATCACGGGGCACACCAGTGGGATAAATAAGCATGGGGCCAAGATGGAGGCTCCAGCCACATGTCATTCTTGAGTTATTGCTAGAATGACATAATACGAGAGAGAGCCAGCCCCACTCAGGGTGCTATGGCAGGTGGGTATCTCTTTCCAAGCAAGGCATCCCAGCCTATCCCCCAACCAGGACCCTGAAGGCCCCCTCTGGAGAGTACTTCACTGTACTCCAATGCTACGCCACAAGCTCTATCAGGGCCTACCTACATAGGCTGAAAAGGTTTCAGGAGGGAACTAGTGGCAGCTGGGATGTTTCCTTGGGAGGATCCAGTACTAGCTCATGGAAACTCGTCAAGAATAGGGACAGTTTGGATTTGGTCATTGTGTACCTAGCACTCGGCCCAATGTCTGGCACATCCCGGAGCCTGATAAATAAATGTGTTTTGAATTGAGCCCCATTTAAGGGAAGGAGAAATGGGCTCACAGTGGCTCAAAAGGAGTTTGGCTATGTCCACACAACACTAAGTATCCAGTAGAATGTAAGCTTCCTGAGGTAAGTTATTGTTTTCTTTCTGTTTCTAAACCCCAGCAGCATTTCCCATAGGTCCTGATAAATGGCTGCTGGATGAAGGTCTACCAGGATAACCATGGGTTACCATGAAGGCCATGTCCTAAGAAAAAGGTCTGCTTGCTCCATCCCATCTCTTCTACTTATTACCAGGCACTCTGGGGCTCAGTTTCCTCCCTGTAAAATCAGTGTAGAGGACTAGATGACCTTTGGGCTTCCTCACAGCCCCAAATCAAGATGCCTAAGATCCCACAGGTGGAAGAGATGCCCCTACCACTGTCCTCCTCGCATGGAGTCTATGAGCTCAAGAGATCCTCCAGAACAGGACAGCTGCCATTTCTCTAACCACTAGGAAGCATCTGCCCCGGGAGAGTCCCCATTACAAGGCTGCTCCCCTCCACACAAACACCAAGTTACTACAAATGCCTGTCAAGCCTTCCATCATTCAGGCACTTCTTCTCCACCTTCATCTTTTCTTTCCTTTTAAAGGCAGCCTTTTTAATCTGATGTTGCTTCCCATCCCCCAACCCTCCTCTCTACCTTCCTGCTATTAACTAATATCATGAGGGGAAAGAACAAAAACAATCAAAAGGAAGAAATGACAGCCTATTCCATATAGTGGCAGCTGTCTCTGAAGTGAGCTAGGCAGGCAGCATGGAATAAGGGGAAAATTTGGAACCTGGAGCCCAGCATACCTGAGTTCAAATCATAGGCTCATAGGTTTAGAACTGGAAAGAGGTGCCAAGTGTCTCACCCATGGACATGGGGGTAACAAGAGGCAAGGATTCAAACTCAAGTCCTGCGACTGATTTCAGAATCTCTAGTACAATTCAACTGCACTTAATTTCCCTCAGCCTCAGTTTTCCCTTCAGTAAAATGGAGGCAATTCTACCGAAGCACCTGCCTGGCAAGGTTGCTGTGAATTTTAGAAGAGATTAAGGATGTAAAAGAAATATATAGTAAAAATCATCGGCATGATGTTGTGACCGATTCTCTGTGACCTCATTTGGGATTTTCTTGACTGAGATGTTGGAGTGTTGGCCATTTCCTTCTCCGTTTCATTTTTACAGATAAGGAAACTGAGGCAAGCAGGATGAAGTAACTTGCCCAGGATCACATAGCTGGCAAGTATCTGAGGCAGGATTTGAACTCGGAAAGATGAGGCTTCCTGACTCCAGGCCCTGATCTATGCACTATTGCGCCACCTAGTAGCCCATAAGTGGTAGAGATTCAGTAAATCAAGGTGGGAATTGGGGGTGGGGCTGTGACGGGAGAAAAAAGCAAATTTAAACAACTTTGCCAGCCCTGGTAGGTCACATTTATGAGTCATGTCTCCGTGTAAGACAATACAGACTTAATCCTCTATTAGCAAGTAAACAAAATTAGGACAGATTTGTTTATCTCTCCATCAGTAAGTTGATTTTGGGGGTGGGCGGGGGTAGAGGAGAAAGATGAGATATTCCCTCTGAAAACGAGGATCAAAGATTCAGAGCTTTTCAACTGAGGCTATCTGTCCAAACCTTCCATTTTACAGATGAGGAAACTGAGCCCCAGAAAGACTGAGTAATCCTAGTGTTTGAGCCAGTATTGGAAATCAGGTCTTCTGATTTCAATTCAGTACCCAATCCATTATCCCACTCTGCTTCGGCAGTAACTAACCTGCAGGCTTCAAAAGCAGACATTAAAGATTAGAGGGTTAAGTTCTAGTTAGTTTTTAATTAAAGCAGGAAAACCTCAAAAGTCAGCTTCAATTCACCACTCCCATGAGCACCTTTCTGGCACCAAATGATGCGGGCAGACTCCCCAAGGGAAGCAGTCCAGGAAGAAAGCACCCTGCTTCATTATACCAATAACCTTCCCAGATTTCCATAACACCCTGCCTCTGTATTATCGATTCTCCCAGCCTGCATCACACGCAATCATGTATAATTATTCTAACACTCCACAACAGTTAGCCAAAAAGCTTTACATGCATTCTTCACTGGCGGGTCACTGGCTTGTCGCAAACATTTCAAGCAAAGCATCACCCCCAGCACCACCTAAAAAATGCCTAGGTTTTATTTGTGGGTGCTGAGTCTTAATCCAACCCCGGAGGATTTCCAGAAGTGATGAGGCTTTGAGATGCAGGGTGGATAGGAATCCGACCATTAGGACCTACAAATACAAACAAATGGAAGCCAGGCTCCTAGGAACGAAACCCACTGCCTGACCTGAGCCACCGCTAGCCCCAGGATAGAGGTGGGGGATGGGGGTGGGGAAGTTACTGAAAAGAGTGATGAGGAAGGGAGGCCCGGTAAGGAAGGAAATTTGGCTTCGGGGGAGGAAAAGGAGAGGAAATAGAAAGAAAGTGACCGGGTTAGGTGGGAAGAGCAGTGGTTAGGGAGGCTGCAATGAAGGAGGAGGGAGGGAGCAGGGAAAGGGTAAATAAATAGAGGGGGCGGGGAACTGCTCTAAAGGTTCAGGGGGGTAGGGCAGGAGAGGGAAGTTTGGAAGAAGCCCAAGCTAATGGAAAGAGAACGGGGCCGGCGAGGGGGGAGGAGAAGGGGAGGGAGGAGGGGAACGGGGAGAAGAAATGGACTGCACCGAGCAATGACAGGGGCCAGGATTTTGCTGTTGGGGGTTTTGGTTTCTGTTTTTACCTCTTTGATTTTCTCCCTCTGGGCCAGGCTCTTGGCATCCGAGTTGCCTCTGGACCCCAGCACCGGGTGCCGGAGACGGCTCCTGAACTCCTCGAAGACCAGGGTGGGCAAAGGGCGAGACTTGGGGGCTCTGGGAAGCCCGGTGGCTGCTCCGGGGGTCTGCTGGCCCCGGGTGGCCCCAGCCTCCTCCCAGGGAGTGGTAGGACCGCCTGGAGGGTGTCGCCCCCCTCGGCCAGGCCCAACCGCGAGTGCCCCGGGGGCCGGGGCTGGGTTGGGAGGTGGCTCCTGCCCCCGGGCTTGGGTTTGGTCCCCAAGCTCAGAGTCCCCAGTCCCTGAGGCAGTGGCGAGACGCTGGGACCGGAGAGGAAGGAAAAGTCGCCTGAAACGGTATGAGCTGGGCAGTAGGAAGAGGGCCCCGAAGCACAGGGTGATGAGGCCTGAAAGGAACAGCAAGAAAAGGAACTTGTGTGACAGGCGCACCCCGAAGACCGAGGCTGGGGCAAAAGCGGGCGTCTTCCTCATCAACATCTTCGGCCGGAGCTCCCCGCCTTAACGGGGCGAGGCCGGCGCCGGCGGAGTCTCGAGTCCCGGGCGACAAAGGCTGCGGCCACCTCCCCGGGGGTGTCCCGGGCCCTGGCTGCTTCGCGCTGTCGTCCCGTCTGTCCGGACTCAGATCCCAAACGCCAGCAGCAACTCGGGGGGTCCTCACGAGACAGATGAGTCTCCCTAAACCAAGGAGAGACCCTCAAGCGTCGCGGGGCGGCGGGGTTAGCCAAGGGCGCATGAGAGAGGGGCGATTCCGAGGGAGTCCAAGACAACTGGGTAGGGAGGGCGGGGGGGAGGGGGGGTTAGATAGCGTGGAATTCCCCGGAGAGGCAGGAGCGGTGTGCCAAGGCTTCGCAGCTGCCCGGCCCACTGGCCGCGGTCCCCGCTCGTCTAGCCGCGGAGTTACAAGTTGAGTCAGTTTCCAGCGAATCCCAGAGACATCCTGGGAGATGAGGGCGGGGGTGAAGGGGAGAGAAGGGGGCCTGGCCGGGGGTGGCGGCGATGCGGCGAGGGCCGATCACTCTTCCCCTTAGGCAGCCGGGTTGGGTAGTTCAGCCACGGGAAGGCGAGATTGCCTTCAGCAAGGCTTCTCGGCCCGCGGACGCCGGTCCCGGGGGAAGCGATTCCTGCGGCTGCTGGAGAGGGCCGGTCGCTGCCGCATTTCTGCCGTCTAGACGCCCGCTTCGTCTGGCCCAAGTCCTGGGTCCCTGCCGCCCCAAGGAGATAGGGGCTCTTTGCTCTTCCGTACGTCCCCAGGAGCTCGGACTGCGCCCCCCGCCCCCTTCTCACAGTCCACTTGGCTCCCAGTTCCTTCACATCCTCTCAGACTCTTCCTGTCAACACTCACAGAAGGCAAGACGTTTTCCTCGACGGAAAACCCGGATTGGAAATCGAAAGAACCCCAAGAGGAGGGTTGGTAGGGAGGGTGCCCTGGGGAGGAGCCGCCACCCCGGACCCTAGGAGGGATAGCCTAGGGACTGGGGGTGGAAGGTGGGGAAAGATCCCTCCGAGACACCCAGGAAAGGGGAAAAGTCTCGAGGCCAATATCCCGGAGCCCTCCCCGTCTCCCGGAGTCCCCGTGGCACTAGACAGTTTCGAGAAGAAGCCTTCGGGGAAAACAGCTGTCGGAAGCTTGGAGAACAGTCCGCTGCCGGTGCGCTCCGGGACCGGGCGGTAGCAGACCGGTCCCTCTCTGCCACCTCCGGCTGTTCGCCCTCTCGCTCGAACGGACCCCCTCCTGCACCGACCGACTAACTGACGGTCGGATGTCGTGGCCAGGGGCTTCCCGAGAGGATAAGCCCACAACTTTCCTTCCCTGAGAGCCACCGGGGCACTTCGGGGGCTGCACCCCAGCCGCCCGGGAGTCCCCGGCGCTTGGCCAGCTCCCGTCAGCGCGTCATGCACTCTGCGAGCCGAGGCCGGGCTGTTGCTGCTGTCGCGGCTGCATCGGGTACCCCCGGAGCCAGGGGTCTCCTCCGGGCCAACTCTGCAGGCTCGGGGCCGCCGCCGGTGGCTCCCGCTAGGCGCTACGGAGCAGGCAGCCGGAGCCGCGCCTCCACCACTGCACCTGGTTTCATCGCACCTTCCCCCCCTCCAGATGCTGCCGCAGCTCTCCCTCCCAGCCGTGTCCAGCCGCCGCCGCCGCCGTCGCCGCCGTGCCTGCGCCTGCAAACACACACTCACACACAGCGGACGCCGCCGCCGCCGCCGCCGCCTCCCTCCACCACCGAGGCTCGCCTTTCACTGCGACAGCTCCAGACGGCCCCGCCTCCCGTCCGGGCCCCGCCTCCCAGCCCCGCCCCCCCGCCTCCCTCTCGGTCCGGCCCACCCTCCCGGCCCGGCCCGAACGGCGCGAGGCCATTGGCCCAGACGCCTCGAGCCCCGCTGGGGAGCCGGGCCACGCCCCCCCACTCCAATGGCCGGCGCCGCGCGTTCCCCCGAATGGTCGCACCCGCACAAAGCGGGAGGGAGAGGGAGAAAGGAAGGAGGACATTGGCTGCTTCGGAGGGATCCCCGTTGGGCCGCGTCTGTCCATTGGTTGCTTCTCAGCACTAGCTGGACCCGTAGAGACAGGACCGTACCCCCACCCCCACCCCCAATCCGACCAGCTCGGGCTGGACCAGGCATCTCCAGTGGTTCACCCCATGCAAGGGGGACATAGGGCGGGGCTAAGCGCAGAGATTGAACCCATTGGTGGGTGACCTCCCCCACCCCTTCAATTCCTACCCCGGATTGGTGGAGAGCCGCATGCTCCAGTCCCTGGGGGTTGGGCTGGGTGGCCCCCTAGGTTTCTATAAAAGGGATGGATGGCGGGGCTGGTGTCAGCCCGGGGCCCAGTGGGATTGTGACTGAGTGGCTTGGGCCGGGGCGGGGAGGTCTGGAGACTGGACCCGTCCCTCTAACTGAATGTTTAACTGTGACCATACTTGAGCCTGTGGACGCATCCCTTGGACAGGCATCTTGTGTCCCCCGACAGCAGAGCCGTCCAGCGGCGGCCACACCACTAACCCCTCCCACCTCACCCTCCACGCAAAGGTATCGCGGGCCCCCAGCTCCCACACCAGCCCCTCCCCCCGTCCCCTCACCAAGCAGAGGTTACATGCGCCCATTCTCCTAAAAGTTGTGGCTGCGGCCTCGTCATTAACCCCTTCTTCCCAAACAACCGCACATGAGCGTCATGGACCCCGGAGCAGCTGACCCTGGGGCCGCAGCACCCCCTCCCCTACGCATCCATTGCACGGGCTGGGACTCACAGCCCAGCGCAGCTGGAGCTCCCCGGCTTCCTGCCACGCAGCCATTCCCAAAAAGACCCTCCCGGCTCTATGATCGTTTGGGTAATAGTTTATATATTAGATTATATATAATACATACACACAGAGAGAGAGATTGTATATGTGATATAGAAATAGATTTTATCTACATATAGAATAGATTATACTGGGGTCTTAGAGACTTTGTAATCTAACTCTTTCATTTTACAGATGCGGAAACTGAGGCTCAATAAGGTTAAGTCACTTGCTCAGGCTTACACAGATAGTAAGCATCAAACACAAACTTCTGCTCCCTTGCCCATATACATTCCCCGTGTCCAGCTAGGACCCCCATAAGGAGACCTACACAAGAAGAGTCTTCAGACTCCTCTCTCTTGACACTCTCCCAGCAAGGGACTGCGTTCTCCCACAAAGCCTCCGCCTCAGCCCAACTGCCCGCCTCTAGCCCCCTCACTACCCCGAGACCCAACTGCAAACATGAGGCCATCTATAACTGGCAAAAACTGCCCTCCCAGGAAGGCCTCCTAGTGAGCGCCTCTTCTGCCATCCTCGCTACCCCCCCTACACAAACATTGTGTCAACTGGCTCAGCCCAAGCTTGTCTCCCCTCCCAGCTCATCCAACCCCAGCTATTCCAAAGTTCCACCGTCTATCATTCATACAAAGTCCTTTATGGAGACAGATTGCAGCAGAGGGAGAGACAAATTAAGAGGTGTAATAGGCAAGAGGGAAAATATCTGCTTTCAGCTTCAATTTAAAATGAAATGCAGTGTTGATGAGACAGATACTGCAGGGAGCTGCTGCTCCAGACCGTCAGAAATGCAGAAAAAAGGAGGAAGCTTGCCCAGGTTACAAATCTACTTCCTCTAGGAAGGTTCTTCTAATGCACTGAAGGACAGAGAAACCCCCCACCCCACCTCTGACCCTACTCCCCTGAAACCAGAAGTGATCCAGAATGACCCTGTCCTGGCAGACCAGGTATTTAAAATGAGAGGCGTTTGGCAAGAGGATTACATGATATACCTGTCTCATCCTCCCAGTGGCACATGCTGGCGAGAGGTCTGTGTCTTTCTCCCATGGCCGGTCTTGACAGCCAGTGTCCTAGCAACATATTTTATACAGACTAGCAAGACTGTGTTGAGGCAGTCATAAGGTCCTGTGAGAAGGCAGGGATCAGGAACCAGGGAAGGGTGCCCTGAGGAAGGCCGTGCTGAGAAACTGGATAATTTCAATAGGTTTTTGTAAAGAAGGAACTGCCTTTGAAGCTGGATCCTCAATTTATTTATTTCCCAGCGCAAGACAAGATTATAGGTCTACCCGGTGGTGTGTTGGATAAAAAGGTCTTATCCACAGCCTTAGCTCCAGATTTGCAGTCTCTTGCTTGCTTCACCTGACACTGGAACCTTCCAGGCCTCTGTAGGGGCTCTGTACCCTGCTATCCTCTGCCAAGAAGCAAGACGGTCTACAAACCCCACCCCTCCATCCCAGCTGGCACTGTGTGTGATCAAGGGGTACCAGAGTCCAAGCCTCCCAGCCAAGAGATAAGGAGCACCCTGGAGTCTCTTTAATTGGCCCAAAGTCGAAAATTCCTACTGTGTCTGCTGACCCTTCTATAATTAACTGCTGGAACAGCCCTCGGCGAGAAAGTGCTAAATACATGGTCCCTTGGATCCAGGGACTTGAGCTGTAAAGAGGTCTCTTAGGGGACACTTAATGTCTTCTGACAGTGGCCTGGACGTGTTTGGGCGGAGTAAATAAAAAGAAGAGGGGAGGGGAGAGAAAAACAGACAAACCTACAGAGACCATTCTGATTCTTGATCACAATAACAACTCACATAGAAATGTAACACGTGAGGTTGGTAGTACGAATTGCAAGGTTGTGGGGGTGGTTTTAGAATGGGATTAGAACTGGGTTCAAAACTTCCATAAAAAAGAACAGAGCCTGCTGGGAAGATTACACGAATGTCTTTCATCTCAGTGTTACATGCAGGGGGAAGGTCTGTGTCTGCCTCCCAAGCGTTATCTTGACAGTCAGTGTCCTAGTGACATATTGGTTATGAGTTTGCAAGAATAGGCTGAGACGGTAGCAATGTTCGGTGAGGGGGAAAGAACCAAAGAGTTAGGGAGGGATGCCTGGGCTTCAGAGATAGAACGGATCCCATCACATTACGGATGAGGAACCCCAGACATGGAGGGGTTAACTGACTTACCCCGGGCCACACAGCCAACAAGTGCTTGAGGCAAAATTCAGATCTGGGTCCTCCTGCACCTACTGTCTATTGTACCACCTCAATGCCTCATCTTTAAAAAGGGGATAATATGGTATATGAAAGTAATAGAATATTTTTGTTTCATAAGAAATGATGAGCAGGCTGATTTCAGAAAAGCCTGGAAAGACTTACGTGAACTGATGCTAAGGGAAGTGAGTGGAACCAAGAGAACATTGTACACAGCAACAAGATTATGTGATGATCAACTGTGATGGACTTAGCTCTTTTCAACAATGAGGTAATTCAAGGCAATTCCAATAGACTTGGAATGGAAAGAGCCATCCGAAGACAGAGAGAGAAAAATGGAGCCTGAATGTGGATCAAAGCATTGTGTTTTCACTTTCACTGTTGTTGTTTGTTTGTTTTCCTTTTGATCTGATTTTTCTTGCACAAAAATATGACAAATATAGAAATATGTTTACAAGGATTGCTTATATTTAACCCATATTAGATTTTTTCCTGTCTTGGGGAGATAAGAGAGAAAGGGAGAAAAATTTGAAACACAAAATCTAACAAAAATGAATGTTGAAAAGTATCTTTACATGTTTTTGGAAAAATTAAATGCTAGTGAGAAAAAATAAAATAGGGGTAATAATAACAGTACCAGGAACATATCTCACCCCTAGGGTTGCTGTGAAGACCCAATTATATAGAATATATGTGTATAATGTATATAGATATATATAGATATATATGTGTTTCTGCATATGAATATATATACCTGCATTGTATATATGTGTGTATACACATGTGTATATGTATATCTGTACACCACATAAGGTATGTGTTATAAGTAGAAAGATTCTCAAACATTAAGGTATTTATTGTAGAATTAGAATCATGGACATAGAAGTGGGAGGGGGTTTAGATGCCTTGTCTGCCCTCTTCATTCCACAGATGAGTACATCAAGACCCAACAAAACTAAGGGATTCATTCAAGCCACATAAGTAATAAATACCAGAGACAAGGTTAAATATCTGTCAGAGACAACATCAACAAGCTTTGGGTGGACCAATCATTGTGCTAACCACTAGGGATACAGAAATTGTCAGTGAGGTCATGTTCTAATGGAGGAGACAGCCTACAAACAAGTAGGTTATTACAGAAAAAAGTCTGAGGTTGATCAGGTGAGGAGCTGGTCTCTATTACTATTGTTACTATTAATTTCTAACATTTATTTAACACCTCATGGTTTGCAAAGCACATACATCATGCTATTTGATCCTGACAATACCCTCCTGGGAATGGTGCTATGATTATCCCCATTTTATGGATGAGAAAACTGAAGCTTAGAGAGAATAGGGATAAAGAAATGACAGAGACAGGATTAGAATCCAGGCACCCCTGAGTCAGAGTTAGTGACTTTCTGTTCCCATCAGCTGTTCCCTAGTCCCTATCTTTGACCTCCATTGGGAGCAGGGAAAGAGGAAAAGTGGAGGTTTGGGAAGAGAATAGGAAAGTGACCCTGAATCCCTAGAGACAGAATGTGACTCCAAAGTTTTTGAGTTCAAGGGAAACCCTAAACATCATCTGGTCTAATCCTCTTATTTTACAGACGGGGAAACTGAGGTTCAGCAAAAGGAAGTGATTTGCCAAGTCTAATAGAGTTAGAATTCCAACCCATGTCAACTGATGCCAAGTCAAAAGCTCTTTTCACCAGACCAGAGACTCAAAGTGCAGCCCAAGGACTTCAAAGGGTTCCCAAGATCCTTTGGGAGAACCCATGAAATCAAAACTATTTTTACAATAATACAATACAATATAATAATAATAAATTGTATTTTATAATAATATAATAATTTCCAATAATAAATGTTTTCATTTTTAATATAGCGAACATTGTTGCATTGCAACAAGTCTAATATGGCAAACATTGTTGCATTGCATCTCACTGCCTTTTCTCTCCAGCATCCTCCTTACTTCCTTCAGTGTCTAGGGGGAGCAACTGAAAAACAGAGGTTATTTAATAGAAAAGGTGGGTTCAAATTTCACCTCAGACACTTATTAGGTGTGTAACCACAGATAGGCAAGCCACTAAATCTCTTCCTGCCTCAATTTCCTCACCTGGATAATTTACCAAAAGATCTCTCTACCCCAGGAAAATAGTAGGTTTGGACCAAATCCATCTCAGATCTCGAGATGATATAGGCTTAGAACAGGAAGGAAATTTAGAGGTCGTGTAGTCCATCCCCTGCAGCCCTCTCATTTTGAAGATGAGGAAACTGAAGCTCAAGCAGGCTGACTTCCACAAAGTCACAATTCCTTATTGAACAGTTAAGTCGTAGAGGAGATTTTCTAATCTAGGTCCTCTGTCTCAGATACTTCTTTCCTCCATCCAGCTCAGTATGTCAGGTGGAGCTGAGAACGGAGGCTAAGAAGGGGCTCCAACTTCCCCAGTCACAATCGAAGGCCACACTGCAGCCTTATCACTCTCATTAGTCCCATTTAGAAATATAATGCACTCAGTAGCCTAGCAGAGAGCCAAGAAATAATAATGCAGTTTCCTAATAGCAGCAAGACAGATGTGACCCTCAGAATGAGGAAGACACTGATTGCTGTGTGGGCCAGCTCCCAGTTTGGACAGATTAAATTACTTCCATGATAAAAGGCAGTGAGACTTTCCAAAACTCATCTCTGTGCATTGTTGGGCAAAGCCAATATCGTCAATGGCCAGTGATGGCTGATTAAAGAGTCAAAGAGTTCTGAACTCCTTCTCCTATGTCTTTCAAAAGGAGATTACCGATATGGAGCTCCAACCTTTTAATGCCAATGAATTCTGACGTGAGCCCAAACTCAAGGATGACTGACTCCAGTGGAGCTTGATGTATGGTCAAAGAAGATAGATGCTGCTTCCTTCCTGCTAAAGCAAGACTCCCAGCGCTCTCTCCAAGTTGGGAAAATAGACTGTGGAAGAGGAGAAAACTTAGATGCCAGCCTTTGAATAGGGGTTCCTAGTCTCTGGGGAGATGACCAACAAGCACTTGAGTGCCTACACTGGAAATACAAAGACAAAAACTGAATATTTCTGTCCTCCAAGAGGCTTATATCCTGAGATGTAAAGATGGGACAACATGAATATATGCATAAATATGAAACATATACAAGGGGGTGGCTGAGGGAGTGCAATGGATAGGGGGATCTGAATTCAAATTCTGCCATGATATTAATTGTGTGGAGTTGGGCAAATCACTTAACCCCAATTATTTCCTCAAAATGAAACAAACAAAAATAAAAGATATACAAGGTAATTATAAGGTAATTTTAGTAAATAGGGCATTAACAACCAGTAAAATCAGGAAAGATCCTTATATAGGAGGGAGCAGCTTTGAAGGGATGGGGGATTCTGAGAAGTAGTGATGAGGAAGGAGTAGGCTCCAGATATGGGGCATACCCAATGTGGGCATAGGGATGGGTATGGGTCCTTATATACCAGGATCTATATAAACAACAGCAATAATAATAACTAGAAATAATTTCATACATTTTATCTCACAGATGCCCACAAGATGAATCCTCTGGGAGATGAGTGTTATTTTTATTCCCATTTTATAGATGAGGAGACAGAGGCACAGAGAAATTAAGTGAGTTGCCTAGCATCATACAGTGACTAAATGTCGGAGACAGAAATCAAACTCAGATCTTCCTGGAATCAAATTCAGTGCTCTAACCATAATACCATACCATCTCTCATTGCAGTAAACCACTTTCTCCTATTTGGTAACGGGGCAAAGCAGGAAATCGGAGTGAACACAACCCACAAAAAGTCATAATAGGGGACCCACTTAAATCTTTTAATAACTGTGTCCATTTTTAATCCTAGAAAATTTGGCTCTCTTTGGTCCATGGATATTTATGAATCAAGTTGCGCATGGCACTGCAGAGGCTTAAATGATAAGCCCCATGTGTCTGGTGAATAACAATGAATATGAGAGACTCTTTAAACACAAAGGTCGGGTCAAAGGTACATAAATACTTAATCTCCACTCTGTCCTGGGATCCTTAAAAGTCACAGAATGGTGGAATTTTAGAACAAGCCTCTCTTAAAGCTGAATGGGTAAGGGGTGCCAAGGAGAACAAGATAGAGATGCCAAGCTACTGGACAGGGATTAATCCACAGATGTCAGAGTTGGGAGGGAAAGTGGAACATAGCACTGGGAGATGGTTAGAACCCAGGAGGTCAGAGCTTGGAGGGCCTTTAGAAGCCAGGAGGTCAGAGCTAGGAGGACCCTTAGAACCTGGGATGTCAGAGCTGGGAGGCCATTAGAACCCAAGATGTCAGAGCTGGGAGGGCCCTTAGAACCCAGGATGTCAGACATGGAAGGACCCTTAGAACGTGGGATATCAGAGCTGAAAGAAACCTTAAAATATAGAATGCTAGAGCTGGAAGGGAGCTTAGACCAAAAAATATCAGAGATGGAAGGGCTTTGGGAACAGAATATTAAAACATGGAATGTTAGAACTATAAGAGAATCATAGAATACAAGAATGTAAAGAGCTAGAAGGAATCTTAGAAATGATCTAGTTCAACCTTCTCATTTTATACCTTAAGAAACTGAGGCCCAAAGAACAATGTGCCAAAAATGGCTCAGCTGTTTGACATTTATCCTCACCCCAGCCATCTTAAGCTTCAACCTTGGGCTGCCTTGAATACCCAAAAAGTAGGAGATGCAAAACCCTGCAGGGAGACTCTTCCTCCTAAATCACTCATTCACACCAAAGTACTTAATATTCTGGAGTAGAACCAAATAAATAAATGATGCCAGGATAATGTTTTAAAGATGTCATTTGCTTCTAGCCCATTGGAGTTTTGTGTGGTCTTTTGAGTATATATTTTTATGAGGCTTTAAGCTATTTTATTTCATGTATTTGGTTGGGTTTTTCTTTTTTCTTTCTTTTTTTTATGACTGATATATAAACCGGTGGAATTTGCACATGCTTAGAAAGACTACCATGTTATTATTTATGAAGAGCCAGGCCCCTGGAGTTTGGTCTAAGGATGGGGCCCTTTCCCCCAGCTTTTGCCCTAGAATTCAGTGCATCTTTTTTTTTTCCTTTTTTTTTTAATTTTTATTTAATAATTACTTGATATTGACAGAATCCATGCCAGGGTAATTTTTTTTACAACATTATCCCTTGCACTTGTTTCTGTTCCGATTTTTTTCCCCTCCCTCCCTCCATCCCCTCCCCTAGATGGCAAGCAGTCCTTTATATGTTGGATATGTTGCAGTATATCCTAGGTACAATATATGTTTGCAGAACCGAACAATTCTCTTGTTGCATAGGGAGAATTGGATTCAGAAGGTATAAATAACCTGGGAAGAAAAACAAAAATGCAGATAGTTCAAATTCGTTTCCCAGTGTTCTTTCTTTGGGTGTAGCTGCTTTTGTCCGTCATTTATCAATTGAAACTCAGTTAAGTCTCTTTGTCAAAGAAATCCACTTCCATCAAAATATGTCCTCATACAATATCGTTGTCAAAGTATATAATGATCTCCTGGTTCTGCTCATTTCACTTAGCATCAGTTCATGTAAGTCTCGCCAGTCCTCTCTGTATTCATCCTGCTGGTCATTTCTTACAGAACAATAATATTCCATAACATTCATATACCACAATTTACCCAGCCATTCTCCAATTGATGGGCATCCATTCAATTTCCAGTTTCTAGCCACAAACAGGGCTGCCACAAACATTTTGGCACATACAAGTCCCTTTCCCTTCTTTAGTATTTCTTTGGGATATAAGCCCAGTAGAAACACGAATTCAGTGCATCTTTATGGAGAACGTGTGTGTGTGTGTGTGTGTGTGTGTGTGTGTGTGTGGTTTTAAAAATCATTCTTTACAAATACTAGATAAAGTGAGCTTTTCGGTACACATGCCAGAACAGAAAAAGAAGATTGTACATGAAACTGAAGATCTCTATAATAGAAGGCTTGGTTTTCTAGTTAAGCATGTAATAAGTTCAGCCTATAGTTTTTAAAGCTCTTTGGCTCTTTCAGGCCTTCTTTCTGTACTCTGCTGTGTGTGTATGTGTGTAATATATACACTCATACATAATTGCATATATGTGTATACATATGTCTATCCGTCTATCTATATTTCAATGATTTTCTTCCTGCCTGCCTTTCTTTTTTTCTTTTTTATCTTGTGTGTGTGTGTATACATAAATGCATATGTGTGTATACATATGTATCTCCATCTATGTCTCAATGATTTTCTTCTTGCCTGCCTTTTTTTCTTTTTTCTTTCTCTTCTTTCTTTTTTCTTTCTTTCCTCCTTCATTCCTCCATCCTTCCATTCCTCTTTGCTTCTCTCCCTTTTTCCCTCTTTCCCTTCCTCCCTCTCTCCCTTCTTTCCTTTTCTTTCTTTCTTTCTTCTTTTCTTCCCCCTCCCTCCCTCCTTTTCTCTTTCTTCTTCCTTTCTTTTTTCTTTCTCTTTTTTTCTTTTTCCTTTTCTTCCTTCCTTTCTGTGTCTTCCTTATCCCTATTCCTATTATGTGGGAAGGTAGGTGTCAAGTGCCTGGAGTCATGAAAGCACCTAATAGCTATGAGTCCTTCAGCATATTACTTAATCTCTGTTTGTCTCCATTTCCTTAACTATGAAGTGGGAATAATAATGGCACCTACTTCCCATGGTTGTTGTGAGGATCAAATAAGCTAATATTTGTTTAAAAAAAAAAGAAAAAAGAAAAGAAAAAGAAAAAGAAAAGAAAGAAAAGAAAAGAAAAGAAAAAAGAAAGAAAGAAAAAAGAAAAAAAAGACTTAGCACAATGACTGGTACCTAGTAGGTGCTCTATAAATGCTTATTCTCCTCTTCCCTTCTCACCTTCTCACCCACCTCCTAACAGTAGAAAAAAAAATAAAAACAAAGACCAAATATCCAATGAAGCAAAATAAATTCTGGTGCTATGTCCAGAAATATATAAATCATTCTGCATTTTGAGTCCTTTTTCTTTCTATATATCATGAGGTAGACAGCTAGCTTCATCATTGGTCCTCTGGACTCATGGTTGTCATCATGCTGATGAGATTTCCTAAATTTTTAAAGTTTATTCTAATCTGGATTATTGCCCTGATTCTGCTGATTTCATTCAGCATCAGTCTATACAAGTCTTTTCAGGTTTCTCCGAAATTGCCGCTTTTGTCATTTTCAGCACAGTGGTATTCCATTACATTCCTGATGGGTGCCCTCTTAGTCTTTGGTGCTGTGCTAGTAAAAAACAAGCTGCTTAGAATAATTTTCTACAAGGCCCCGCTCTTTTTGACCACTCCCATGAAGCCTTCTCTGGATTCCCCCTTCCCCATTTCTGGAACTTTGAGCTGGTTCATTCATTTGACATCATTTTCTTTCTTTTTTGTTGGCTTATATCTTTCAGCTAGAGACGGTCTGGTATAGTGGCTAGAGAACCAGCTCTGAAGGCATGGAGATCTGAATTCAAGTCATGCCTTGGATATTTCCCAGCTCTGTGACAATCTAAGAGTCATTTAAACTTCCCAAGCCCGGGGCAACTCTCCGACACAGTCATTAACTGAGTACACCGGCATCAGTGGAGAGCGTTTACACTGGGGGAATTTCTTATGTTGCTGGGATGTGTTCTATCTTTGTGTGGGGTCTTTTTTTTTCTTGACTTAACAAAATGTAAGTAAAATGAGCTTTCCCTTACACAAAGTGGAACAGAAAAAGAGCATTGCACATGAAATATGACACTTATATGGTGCATATATGTGAGTGTATGTTTGTATGTGTAAGCATGCTTACTAGGGAAGGTTTTTTTCCTTCTTTAATGCAGAGAAATAAGGCCAGAAAGAATAACAAATGTTCAGGTCTCTCTGTGTGTCTCTTACTCTGCCTTTGTCTTCCTTTTCCTCTCTGTCTGTCTATCTCTCTTACACACACACACACACACACACACACACACACACACACCCCTTCCCCACACCTGTGATGATCAAATATAAGATCCTCTGTCTGGCTTTCAAAGTCCTCCATTACTTCGCCCCTTTCCACATTTCCAGTTTCCCCAAACCTTGCTCCCCTGCAAGTCAGTGTCCCTAGCCTCTTTAGTACCATTCAAATACAGCACACCATATTCCAACTCCCCTGTCTGTCATCCATACCTGGAATGCTCCCGCTCCTCATCTCCACTTCCTGGCTTCTTTCAATTTTCACTTAGTCTCACCTTCTATTAGGCTTCCCCAGTCCTCCAGAGTGATTTCCCCCTAAGATTACCCCACCTTCCTGCTTTATCCTGTCTCCATCTTTATGTGTACATTTTGAATGCATCTCTCCACCTCATCCCCATTTTTGAATGTGAGTTCCCTGAGAGCAAGAACTTTTGCCTTTTTCTAAATTTAGCACTTAAGATGTTGCCTAGAACAAAGTAAGTATTTAATAAATGCATCCCCCTCAAGGTCCACCTCTTCCTACAAGGCCTACAGGGTAAAACTTGGGTTCTTCCTCTGATCAGCGATCATCCTTTCAAGGAAGAGTAGAAAACTACTCCTGCTGCCAGTCGCTTCCAATTAAGAGATCCAGTAACTCTCAGGTTCCCAGGAACCCAGGAGGTTGCGTCTAAAACTACAAATCTGTGTCATTATTCTGCATCACTATTCAATTACCTATGTTCAGGGGGATAATAGCATCATAGATCCTAGAGTTCAACCTGAAAGGGACATTAGAGGTCATCATGTCTGCCTCCCTTCATCCATAGATGAGGAAACTCAGACTGATGGAGGATTTCCTCAGAGTTACCCCGCTAGTAAGTATCTAAGGAAGAAGTCAAACTCAGCTGGTCCCGACTATAAACCCACCACTCTATCCACTGGAATACAAAGCAAGAGAGGCAGCCAGGAGCCCGAAATCTGGGTACAAGCTTGCAAAGATAGCATTTGTGTGTCTGCTTTAGCAGGAAAGGAAGTTGCCATAATTCTGGTAGCAGGACGGGAAAAAGGAGGAAGTTTGGGCCCTTCCTCCTAGAGTCCCCAAAGGCTGGACAGAGGGTAGTCACACTCCTTTTAAACTTTTTCTAAATTTAGCACTTTATAGGTAGGTCACTTTGTAGCTCAGAGGCCTGTCCTTTTTTCAGTCATTCCCTTCCCCTGTTTCCATCATGGAGACCAAAGGATGGTGATAGAATCCCGAGTACCAAGTTCTTCAGGGCTGAGCAAGAGCACCCTTGGCCCTCCCAAAGTGACCCATGGGAGCTGAGAGCTTCTCTGTGTATGTTCCAATGAGACATACTCTAACCTGGACAGATGGGGAGTGGGATGGGGGTCAGGAAAGGGGATCTTGTTTACCTCCATCACATACACAGACATAGACTCACAGAGTCTTCATTGTAGCAATAAAATATTAATAACTTTATGTATATATTTTTATATCCATCCTCTTATTTGATCTTCTCAAACTCATTAGGTAAGTGAGTTAAGATAGTAGATCATTCTTTTCTATTCTTTTCTATTCTATGTTATATAATGTTATTATATTGTGTGTTACACAATATATTATTATGTGTCATATGTTATTATATTTTACAAATCAGACCATTCAGGCCCCCAAAAACTTAATAGCGGTCATACAGTAAATGGCCAAGTCAGGCCTTGAACCCTCCTCTCCTAGTGTCCTTTCCAAAGTGCCCCGCACAAAGCTGGTTCTCTGGTTGTATTTCTTGAATGATTTATTCAAGTTGTTTTTAGATTCAGAGGCCTCAGAAACCCATTTAGCTTTTTAATGGAACAAAATATGCAAGCAAGTAGAGGCAGTTTCATTCTCTCTTGATAAATGAGAGAGAAAGTCTTGCAGAATCCTGCAACTAGAAGAACTCTCTATAATAGATCATTGAGTTTATCCTCCTTTCTCAAGGCAAGATGGTATCCAAAGCATGGCAGAGAACTGTGTAGTCATGAATTTCTTAAAGCTTTTTCAAAAGGGAAATTCCAGGGTCTTTTCTAGTATCTTAAAAGATCAGGAAGCTCTTGACTAGGAACATTTAATCACTGCCATTAAATATCTGAAGAATTGTCACGAGGAAGAAAGAGTTTTGTCCTGCTTGACCCCAGAGGGCAAATCTGGGAGCAAAGGGGAGAAGTGGAAGGGAAAGCTAGGCGGTTGGGGGGCTTTGTAATGGAACTTGGACCCCAAAAGACCTGAATTTAAATTCAGATTCAGATACTTATTAGCGATGTGACCCTAGGCAAGTTATTTCTCCTGGGTCTGCCTCAATTTCCTTAGATATAAAACAGAGATAATAATTACACCCACATCCCAGGTTGTTGAGAGGACTAAATGGGATAACACATTAAGCTGTGCTTAACATATTACCCAGCAAATAGTTGTTGCTGTTATTCATCCTAAGTTTTTCAAAAGGACCCTTGACATCATGGGGTGATGTCCTGACTCCAGCGGCAGGAAGAACGGCAGGCTGGCTGGGGATGGCCTGGGATGCAGTGGATGACCTTGGTGTCCTTGAGGTCTGAACAACTGCTCCACAGCGCCTGCGTCAGCCGCCTTTGGAACTGACCAAAAGTCACACAATGTGTAGTCAGGATTTGAACCCAGACCCTCTGACCCCAAATCCAACATGCTTTCCGTTATAGCACACTGCCTCCATCCTTGGCCACATCCACAGTGATGGATTACAACCTAACTCTCTCTTGGTACCTGCTTGGAAACCTTCATGGCTCTGTATGACCCACAGTCTGGCTCCAACCTCCTTTTCCTAACTTAATCTCTTACTGTTTCCACAGATGGGAGATGAAGGACTGTGTATGAGGAACAGAAAAAAAAAGACCAATTTACTTGAATCACCCAGTATGGGAAGGAGAAGAATATATAATGAGCCTGAAAAGATAACTCAAAGATCAGATTGTAAAGGGTTTTTAAAAGCTAAACAGGGGTTTATAGTTTATATTAAAGGTAAAGGGGAGCCCGTGGAGTTTATTGAGTAGAAGAGTCACTAAAAAAAAATCACTCTAGTACCTATGTGGGGACATGGACTGAAATGAAGATTTGGGGAGAGAGGTTCATTTAGAAAGCTGCCTCAGTAATTAAAGTGAGAGATGATAAGGGTCTGAATTCTAATGATGATTATGGAGTAGAGAAAAGGGGATAAAGGTGAGAGAGAGCAATAAGAAGAATTGGCAGGGAGAGAGTGTAGCCCAGGATGAAGCTGAGATCATGAACTTGAGAGCCTGGAAAAATGGTAATGCCTTTGACAGATATAGTGAAATTTAACAAGAAATTCAGTTTGAGGGAAAGATAATAAATTCTACTTTTAACATATCAAGATTGATATGTTTCTGGGTCATCTAGTTCAGTGGTTTTCAAACTTTTTTCTCAGCATCTTTATTTAAAAAACATATTTCCATATTTGTCATGTTGTGTAAGAAAAATCAGCTCAAAAGGAGAAAAAAAACGAGAGAAAAAGCAAGCAAACAAACAACAACAACCAAAAGGTAAAAATACCGTGCTTCAATCCACATTCAGTCCCCATAGTTCTCTCTTTGAATGTCAAAGGCATTTTCCATCCCAAGTCTATTGGAATTATCTTGGATCAACCACATTTCTGAGAAGAGCTAAGTCTATCATAGTTGATCAAATAATTTTGCTGTTCAGTAGCTTTGTTATTAACGATTACTGAGGATCTGTCCAAAAAATTTATGTAGATTATATTTATAGATATTTATCATATTAGAAATAAAACTTTAAATTTGTAGACCCCCGAAAGAATTTCAAAAATCTCCAGGATTGTATGGACCACTCTTTCAGAACCACTGATCTAATTAATTATAGGACAGCAATAAATTCTAGTTCTTGCCTAATATTTCTTGGTATTTCAAACTCTTCATAATAGTCTTTTCTATTTTTTTGGCAGAGGTGGGGGATTAGGAGTATCTAATGCTATATATATTGTTAGATTTCTTTTTACAACATTGCTTCATTTTGCTCAACTAATTTATTTTTTGTTTTGAGAATTGCACTCTTGAAGGAAGAGGGAGAGTCATATATTGGGAAATATAGGTGATATAAAAATTAAAGATAGCAATAAAAATTTATTTTTAATAAAACATCTTCCAGACTGGCTCCTTCCTATCTTTTCAGTCCTGTAACCATATTGCTTCCCTCTGCACATCCATTACCACAGCCCACTGGCCTAGTTGCCTCAACTAAATCCATCTCCTGAGTCTGTCCCTTGACCAGGTTGTCCTCCACATCTGGAATGCTCTCCCTCCTCATCCTTATTCACAATCCATGGTTCCTTTCACAACTCTGCTCAGATAGTACTTTTATATCAAGGGTTATTCATCTGTTTTTGTATGATGGCTTCCCATCTTTGGCAGTTTGCTATAACCTATGGATCTCTTTTCAAAAGACTGTTTTTTAAATGCATAAAATAAAATACATAGAGTTATGAAGAAAATTAATTACATAAAAATATAATTATCAAATTTTAAAAATAAGTTCATGAGGCCCAGGTTAAAAACTCCTGTGTATAATGATGGTGATTCTAATAATAAAATAATAATAATAATACTAATAATAAACATTCCCATAGTATTTACTATATGCCAGATGGTGCTGAACTCTTTTTTAAGAGAAAATTGTTTTTATTCTTTTTTTCAATATATGTATATATATTTATACAATTATCTTGCTGCACAAGAAAAATCAGATCAAAAAGAAAAAAATGAGAAAGAAAACAAAATGCAAGCAAAGAAGAACAAAAATATTTGTCATTATCTCCTGAACTCTTTGTAATTGTTATCTTATAAAGACCTCATTTCTAAAATTATATATTTGAGAAAATTATCAGATAAAGAAATTGAAATCATTTATAGTCATATAAAAAGGTACTCAGAGAAATGCAAATTAAGACCATTCTGAGGTATCACTACACACCTGTCAGAGTGGCTAAGATGACAGGAAAAGATAATGATAATGTTGGAGGAGATGTGGGAAAACTGGGTCACTGATGCATTGTTGGTGGAGTTGTGAACGGATCCAACCATTCTGGAGAGCGATTTGGAACTCTACTCAAAAAGTTATCAAACTGGGCATCCCCTTTGATCCAGCAGTGTTACTACTGGGCTTATACCCCAAAGAGATCTTAAAGGAGGGAAAGGGACCACATGTGAAAAAAATGTTTGTGGCAGCTTTTTGGCAAGAAACTGGAAACTGAGTGGATGCTCATCAGTTGGGGAATGGCTGAATAAGTTATGGTATATGAATGTTATGGAATAGTATTGTTCTATAAGAAATTATCAGCAGTAGAGGCGTGGAGAGACTGACATGAACTGATATTAAGTGAAATGAGCAGAACCAGGAGATCATTACACATGGCAACAACAAGATTAAATGATGATCAATTCTGATGGATGTGGCTCTTTTCAGCAATGAGATAATTCAGGCCAGTTCCAATGGTCTTGTGATAGAGAGAGCCATCTGCACCCAGAGAGGGAACTGAGGGGACTGAATGTGAATCATAACATAGTATTTTCATTCTTTTTGCTGTTGTTTGCTTACATTTTGTTTCTTTCTTATTTTTTTCCTTTTTGATCTGATTTTTCTTGTGCAGCAAGAGAATTATATAAATATATATAGAAGAATTGCACATATTTAACATATATTGGATTACTTGCAGTAGGTGAGGGGGTGAGAGGAAGGAGGGGGAAATTTAGAACACAAGGTTTTTCAAGGGTCAATGTTGAGAAATTACCCATGCATATGTTTTGAAAATAAGAAGCTTTGATAAAAAAATAAATTTCATTTAAAAAATAATTATAATTATTATCTCATTTGATCCTCACAACAACCTTTTGAATTAAGTGTTATTATTATGATCCCTCTTTTACAGATGAAGAAACTGAGGCAGAGATGAAGTGACTTGAACAGATCACACACAAATAAGTGTCTGAGGCTGGATTTGAACTCAGCCACTATATCACTTTTCTCATATGTTAAAAAAAAAAAAAATGGAGCTTAGACTAGAGGATCTCAAAGGTTCCTTTTGGCCTAAACTCTAATCCTATAACTTTTCTAGATAAAATGGCCAGCTTCTAGTGCAGAAGGCGGCACTTCCCTTCAATCTACTCTGTCTGTATCTTCTATATAGTAATCTCTATACATAAGTATCTTACACAGGAAGCTCCTTGAGGGCAGGCACTACTTCTGCTATTTCTTTGTTTCTACATTGCCCAACACAGGATAAGTTCTTAATAAACATTTGTTGATTGATTGAAATTGAAGTGAATTAAATTCACTAGTTCCATCTAGAATGAAGAAAATATTTCTTAGATTTCTTTCCAGCTAACCAACCCAGTGCAAATAAATAAATGAAGAATGTTTCAAGTGGTCTGTGATGGAAGAAAAGGAAATCTTCTTGCTGTGTAATATTCTCATTTCCCCACTAAAGTCCCCCTCTGACGCCTCATTACAGCAGTGTAATGACCCTGCATTCCCAAAGGCTAGGCTGGTGGACCACATGTGCTGGCAGGCCCAATCCGGCTGGAAAGCCTCCCAGACACAGCCAAAGACAGCCTGTGTCCCCATCCTCAGAGACTTGGTCCCACCAGCCCGCCATAGGCTCAGCAGCAGAAGGCCGGCCACTGGGGAATGGACCATGTTTTTTGGCAATTGCAACTTAGAAACTTCCCAAGTGAGGAGGGGCTCTACCCTGCATCGGTGGGTGATGGTTACACCACTAAATCCCACATTTCTGAAGCACTCCATCATGCTATTGCTATGTCTAAGTTTTCTTTGTTATTCTTTCTTATTATTTCCATTCCTCTACTACTCTCCTACTTTAAGAATCATTCAAACCAAAAGAGAAGAGATTATGAACATAGATTATGAATATAGAAGGCAGGGCCCATTTCCCAATCTTGTCTTTGTATCCCTAGGACATAGGGCAGAGGCTTATTGATGTGTTGTTTGGAACTGAATCATTTGGGCCCCCATCTTAAACAGCAATATCCCTAGAGACCAAGGTGACTTTTTTTTTTTTTTAATTAGGTTAAGATATTTAAAACTGGGCTAGGTTTCAGGGCCTGATGTTTCCTGGGGCAAATTCAATCCCCAAATTTCAGTCTAATCCAATAAGCATTGCTTAAGCACTTGGTACAGTAGGCTAGGTTCTGGGTAAATAAGAACAGAGAAAACACATTCCCTGCCCTCATGAAGCTTATGTTTCCTTGGATCCTATAGTGAGTCAGTCACTTTCCTGGGCTTACATCTGTGTTAGTGCAAGCAGGGAATCAAAGTTCCATTATTTATCCCTCAAGACGAGTGATCAGGCTGGCATTGTGATAATAGCTCAGCTTCCACTGAAGACTCAGCTCTATTTGGGCCAAGGAATCGCTTCTGTACAGCAGAAGGGAACGAGAAATACTTGCCCCGATTTCTATAAACGCAAGGTCGTTCTATGTCTTGATTCCTCTTTCTGCTAAGATGAACATAAACGGTTTCCTGAGAATTATTTCACAATAGCCACAAGAGAAATGGAATTTAATATATACAGGATGGACGGTAAATGGTGGCAAGAGAGCCAAGGCCAGAGGCAGGATGGGGGAAAACATTAATTAATTTTGCTTCACCAGCCTCCAGTCTCTCATTCTCCTCTTTACCAGACAGTTTTCAGAGGGAAGCCAGGTCTTATAAAAGGCCACTTTCATGTAGAAGAGGCAGCTCAGTGCGGTAGGAAAGCTCTGGATTTAGAGGCTGATTTGTTGTGTATCCTTGGTTCTGGAAGACAACCATGAAATCAGAAGGTGCTGCCATGACATGCGAGTGAATTGGATTTAAGGGAGGGAGGGCTGCAAGGTCACCGGTCTCACTTTCCCTTCCAGAGCCCTCTGGGGCAGTGGCCAGAGCGAGATCAGGAGAGGGTCCTGGGTGCAGAGGGGCCCTTTTTAAGCTAAGGCCTTTAACCAGGCTCAGTTGGACAGAGGCAACACCGGTTCGGTGATTAAGGCTTTTGTCTCATTTCCTCCTTGCCTGACTGATTTGTATCTTACCTCAGCCGCTCATGTTATTTCCTTATCTCCAAGCCTGTTGTCTTCAACTCCTCCCAGGAGAAATCAACTCCTCAAGGGCAGGGATCTGCATGATTTCTGGTCTTTCTTTTCCTTTGCTTAGCACAGTGCCTGGCACACAGTGGGTGATCAGTAAATACTTGCTCATACTGTTAGGGTTAATTGATGTATTGAGTTTTTTTGTTTTTGTTTTTTCTTTTAATTCTTTGCTAAAAGGGTCAATGGGGAGGAGATGATAGTGATAGAAGAAGGATAGTAACATAATTTTTAAAAAATCTTGTTGAACTTAAATTCCCTTCCCTTTTCTGGTACTCAGTACCTTGTGGGGGGAAAAATGTTTGAAACAGAAGACTTCTAAGGTCTTTTTCAGGTCTAAACCCTATCATTTTATGACCTCTCAAGGCCCTAGCTGCTTCTCCTATAAAATAGAGATGGACATACTTTCCCAAGACCGTGTGAGGGATTGGCGCAGATACAGAATAAATCGGCCCCCGAGATACTGTATGTATTCTTTGTCCAATTATATACCTACATATTATCTGCCCCAGTAGGATGTGAGCTTGTGTATCCTGATGTCTGGAGCCATTTTTTGTTGTTATGTCAGATACTCCTGTGACCCCATTTGGGGTTTTTTTTAATCAAAGATACAGGAAAACTTTGCCATTTCTTTCTTTGGCTCATTTTATAGCTAAGGAACTGAGGCAAACAGGATTAAAGACCTTTCCCGGGGTGCCACAGAAGGTGGATTTGAAGTCATGAAGAGTATCTTTCTGGTTCCAATCCCAATCCTCCATCCACTTTGCCATGAGCTACCGTTGTGTTTGGAACATAGCAGGTGTATAATAAATACTTGCTGATGGACTGATTGCTTGATTAAGGCAATTGAGAGCATAAAGTCTGCTCAGAGTCACACTAAACACTAGGGAAAAAACACACCAGAATCTCTTTGGCAAAGGAGAGTACGGGAGAGAACAAAGAGAGGCCGAAGGGACATCTCATTTTCCAGGACCAGAGGAAAGCAGAGGGAATGGGGATGATGCTGAAGTGATCTGAATATAGAATGGAGAAGAGGGAGCCCTCGTGGAAAGCCTCCATGTTCTAGTCATAGTTTCAAAGGTCCTTCTCATCCCCAAGTTCTTTCTCTGGACATGTTCCAACGTGATAGGTCCTTGAGAGATCCATCCACATCCATGGACTTCCTCTGTAATTCTTGTTGCCTTCTTTCCGGACCTTGGGTGTTAACCTGGGGAAGAGAAAGCATGTAACACGTGCAGATCAGACTATAGGATCTCTGGGCTCCCTTCTGAGCCCAGGTTTTATTATATGAAGGAAGACAAAGGAAATAGCAAAGGATGGACAACAGGCACGTTGATAAAGCAATTGTATGTCAATAGTTCCAGGATTTCAGGCTCTTTGGGCCTGTGTTCAAATCCTGTCCCCGATGTTAACTACCTGTATGTTCTCGCGTTAAGTCAGTCAGTCTCTGGGTCTCGGTTGCCTGTTCCGTGAAATGAGAGAATTGGACTAGCTTGCCTTTGAGGTACCTTCTAAGCTATGATCCCGTGAGGAGAAGGCATTGAGGGCCGGGCTTATCCCATGGTCAGAGGGTCAGGCCTAGCAGAAACTTGTGTCTAAAGGAAAATGAGAGCCATCTGGCAAATTCTATGCACTAGTCAATGGGGCAGCCAGGTGATGCGGTGGATAGATCAAAATTCAGGGAAGATTCATCTTCATGAATTCAAATCCAGCCTCAGACATTTATTAGCTGTGTGACTCTGGCAAAGTTACTTAACTCTGTTTGCCTCAGTTTCCCCATATGTAAAATGATCTGATGAAGGAAAGGGCAAACTGCTCCAAGAAAACCCCAAATGGGGTCACGAAGAGTCAGATGTGACTGAACAGAAACAGATGCCCTGGATCATTGGACCTTAATCCCATTTTTCATTCCTGAGAGGGAGAAAATGAGACCCAGGACTTGCCCCAGGTGACACGACCGGAGGAGGCAGTCCTTTGATTCCAAACCCCTTCTTATTTCCTCCGCGCCTTACTGTGGATCCTTAATAACAAAAGCACTCAAGGTATCTGTCACGGTTCCTCCCTCCTCCTCCCTCCCCCACAGCCCGTTCCATTGAGGTCTAGTCACCGCTTGTGACAGCCCCAAGAAAGAGATGTCACTCTTCTGTAGGCACAGGAGCGCTCCCTGACAATTCCCATCGGCATCGGCCCCTATCTCCGACTCATCTTTCCCCGGGTCGGCATTGGGACATCTTTCATGTACTCCCCACGCAGCCCAAGGCTCAACCTCCGCTTCCGTGGAGAGCGTAGAACACCGCCTGAATGAGCAAGGTATTTATTCTAATAAAAAGGGGGGCTTCGTTGCCATGTCAACAGGTGATGGTTTTGTCAGTGCTCAATGGGCCTTTTGTACTTCGCGTGAGCTCAGCAGCTATAGTAAAGGAGCTTGCAGTGTAACAACTCATTACTATCCCAGGCGGATGGAAAAATTATCTTCATTCTTGGACTTGAGAGGTCATTCAGTCCAATCAAGTGCCTTCGTTAGGTCCCCAACCACTTGATCATGATAAGGGGACAGGGAGTGTACTGGTTGATCTGTAAAGTACCTTCTGGCTCCAAATTTGTCATTGCAAACACCCATCCAGCTCTGGTGATGGGAGTTCAGTCCTTCACACCTTCCATAGTTGGACACTTATAGCTGAGTCCTTCTTTATACTAATGAGCTGAAAAGCACCTCTGAAATTTCCACTCATGGACTCAAATTCTGCCCTCTGAGTCCGCACAGAATCATTCTCTGACTTGTCCCCTCTCCCAGCCCCCAACTCGTGTTGTTAATCAGTGAATACCAACAATTCAGCTGCTCTCGTGTAGGTACCCCTGAACGTTTTATATATTAAAAAGGAGCCTCAAACTCAAAGCTGCTCAAAGGACAAAAAGATGGGCATAGTCTGTGTTGGAAGGACTGCAGAAAGGGAGGCCATCCATGCTTTGATGGTGGAACTTTGAATTGATCTGACCATTCTGGGAAAAAAATGGGGATTATGTTAAAGAAAATGATCTCAATATTCATCTATTCTGAGAAGTCAAAGACAGAAAGCAATCAAGATATTTATAAGACATATTGTGTCTGAACAGAGAATTAGAAAAAAATTAGATAGATGCCCATCTACTTGGGTAATTGTTAAATAAATTGTGACATATGGATGTGATGGAATAGCACCGTGCGGTAAGAAATAATGAATATAGAGAGTATAGAGAATCCTGGGAAGATGCAATGAACAGATGCAGGATGAAGTCAGCAGAACAAGGAGAGCAACAGATGTGATGACTATAGCAATTTCAATAGAAAGAACAGGAAAAAACCAACTGACCCCTATCCTTGAAGCTTGTACCTGATAAAGAAATGAAAAAATGAAAGTCCTTTCCTCCACTGGATCAACCATGTTTGCACCTTACTGTGTTATTTCTGCTGATGTTCCCAGTGGAAAGGGCACCAGAAACAGATGAAATCTTCCATGAGAATCGAGTTCCTGGAGATCCAGAACTGCCTGACTTTTCTGTGTGAATCCCCAGTGCTTAGCATAGTGCTTTGCACATAGTAGGTACTTACTGTGTGCTTTTAAAATAATAATCATAGTATTTATGAAGCACTTTGGGGTTTATGTGATGTTTTAAGCTAATGCTTCTCATGTATTTAATATTTTATCTCACTTGATCCTCATAACAACTCCATGAGGGAGATAAAATTGTTATATCTATTTTGCAGATGGAGAAACTGAGCCTGAAAGGTCAAGCGACTTAAATATTCCCCTTTTATTCTAGTGCCCTCCCGCTGTTGACTATCTAAAGTTTGTCTTATTTGTCTGGGCAGCAAGATGGTGCCTTAGTACATAGAGCAGCAGGTCTAGAGTCAAGACTTAATTTCGTGAGTCCAAATCCAGCCTCAGACTCTTCCTAGCTGTGCGACCCTGACCAAGTCACTTCATCCTGCTTGCCTCAGTTGCCTCATCTGTAAAATGAACCCAAGAAGGAAATGATCAATCACTCTTGTATCTTTGCCAAGAGAATCTCAAATGGGACCACAAAGAATCACACACAGCTGATTCAACTGAACAACAACAACATCTTACTTATATACAATTATTTATAGGTTTCCCCTCATTATACTCCTTGAGCTCCTTGAGAAAAAGGACCATCCTTTGCTTTTCTTGTTATTTCCTGCACATAGCACAATGCATGGTACATGACAGGTGCTTAATAAATGTTTCTTTACTAACTGTCTGATTTATCCATTGACTTAATGCCTCATGTAGGATTTGAGCTCAGATCTTGAAGCAAATCCTAAATTGAGGCTATTCCCACTTCTCTTATTCTTTCTAACTATTTGCAAAATGCAGTTGTTTTTCATTGCTGAAAGACTTCAAGTGCTGCCGATACCTTCTAAATTTAGCACCCCAGGGCAAATCTCTGCTTGCCCTACCCTAGGTATGTCTCCACTTAGAAGTGAAATACAGTCTCCTCCTAGTTCCTGTACCAAAGAAATATGTTCCTTCCCCCTCCTCTAACCTATCCCAATCTCCATCCCTAACTACGGGGGTTGGAAGTTCAGCTGTAAGTCCTTAAGGGGAAAAACAGGAGGAAATGTGGGTATACAGAGATGAGCTCAAATATGTTTTGGGGGAACAGATAACATCAAGAGGCTTAATTTAAAATACAACTGTGTAGCTCGGAGCCCTACAAAGAATTTAAATTGCTGTCCTCAACTCACAGAGCAGATAGCAATTCACACAATATATTAAAGAAAAAAAAATTTCTCCCAGGTGAGATTATCAATTTCACCGGCAAAATCTACAGTCACAGTGGAGCGAAGCCTGTTTGGTTCTCATAAATTTTAACATTCAGACTTTTGTACAGCAGGGATGCAAATATTAAGGGAAGAGACCCATTGCAAAGATTTGGCTTTTGGTAAAAAAGAATTTCTCATTCTGTCTCTTCCCACCCAACCCATCCCAATAGGATTATAAGGTGGAAGCCTTGGCTGGGGGATGGGAGATGGGGGAGTGGGAATTATGCTGAACTGACTGTGCTTGATGCCTTTTTCTTGGATCAGCGCCATTAATAAATATGGGACACCATGATTCATGGCCACTGGCTGTCATTCATAGTCAGAGAAGGGCAACTAACACGCGGAAAGGCTTCAAAATTGGACCACAGGGAAAATTGGTTGAAGGAACTGAAGATTTTTTAGCCTGGAGTAAAGAAGCCTTAAGAGAAAAAGGATGTGGGGAAGCTGGGTGGGTTTAGAGCCCAGGCCTTGAAAGGTCACTTTATTTTATTTATTTATTTTTGCTGAGGCAATTGGGGTTAAGTGACTTGCCCAGGGTCACACAGCCAGGAGGTGTTAAGTGTCTGAGGTCACATTTGAACTCAGGCCCTCCTGACTTAGGGCTGGTGCTCTATCCACTGTACCACCTAGCTGTCCCCGGAAAAGTCACTTAAAAAAAATAAAAGAGAAAGGATCATTGTTTGCAGGTGAGTGCCACAGTGATCTGACCTTGAGGCAGAAGAACTGAATTTAAATTGAGCCTCAGCAACTTAATAGCTATTTGATCTTGAACAAAATCCCTTCACTTGTTTGCCTCAGTTTCCTCATCTGTAAAGTGGGAGTAATAATAGCACTTGCTTTGCAGGGTTGTTGTAAGGTAATAGTGTAAAGCATTTACAAACCTTAAAGCAACATACAAATACTATTATCAGCAGCATCATAATGATCATAATATTTGAAAGAAGAAAAAGATTTACTCTGCTTGACTCCAGAGAACCAAACGAGGAGGAACAGGAAGTTGCAGAGATTCTTCCCATCATTCGTCACCATATATACCTGCTGCTGAACAAAGGTGGAGAAAAACACACAACTGTTCTGCCTGGGTCCATTACAAAATGAGGCTAAACAATCTCACCTGGGTCCTTATTGTCCCACCACACTTCCTTTATCAGCTAGCTCCCTTTCCCTTCTCCCTCTCCACTGCAGCTCTTCTAAACCTTTTCGCGCTTCCTCAGACCACTCGTGGTTCCTCCTCCCCACAACACCGAGAACTTTGCCTCTTATTTTACGGAAAACATTCAGGCCATGTGCTGTGAACTCCCTCTTCCTCGTCTATCACTCAGATGTCTTCTGACTCTCTCCTCCCTCACTCCTTACTCCTAATCCCTCTACCTGCTCAGTGACCCCATCCCATCCCATCTCTAACACATTGCCCCCCCCCAAGTCATCCCCAGTCTATCCCTTCTTTTCAATCTGTCCCTGACCACTGGCTCACTCACTACCAACACGCCCACATCTCCTCTAGCCTTCCATTGCTATTATCCTATCTTCTGTCCTTTGTAGCTAAACTCCCACAAGTACCTGCACGATAGATGCTCCCACTTCCTTTCCTTCATTCTACACTTTTTTGTGCTTTTGTGGTCTTGAAGTCAAGTCTCCATAAGTGATCCCTATGATACTCTGTGACCCCATTTGGAGTTTTTTGGGCAAAGATACCAGAGTGGTATCCTGACCTTTCTGAGGTAAATCACTTGACCTTTCTGAGCCTTTCTGAGTGCATCTATAAAAGGGATTTGTCCACACTGGCTTGTTACAAGGATCAAATAAGATTACAGGTGGGGAAATCTTTTGGGGAAAAAAAGTAGAGAGTCCCAAATGTAAATATAAGTTAGGATCATAGATTTTGAACCAGAGGAAAACTTAGAGATCACCTAGTCTGGAACAAAGCTACACAAGACAAGAGTGCTCTATCTCTGTCTCTCCTTCCCCCCTGCCTTTTTTCTCTTTTCTCTATCTCTCTGTCTCCAAGCTCTCTCTGTCTCTGTCTCTCTCTCTTTCTCTCACCGTTATCTGTGTTTCTGTCTCTGTCTCTGTTTGTCTCTCTCTGTTTCTCTCTATCTCTGTCTCCCGTCCTGTGTCTCTGTCTCTTCTGTCTCTCTGTCTCTGCCTTACTGTCTCTTTCTGTCTCTCTTTCTCTGTCTCTTTCTTGCTGTCTCTCTGTGCGTGTCTCTCTCCTCCTTTCCAATAATTTCTTTTAAATTCATCTTATTGAATTTGGCTTAGTGTTCTAGTTTGTCAAGATCCTGACAATCATTCAGTGTATTAGCTACCCCTTTCAGCTTCCTATTTCTCATCTGACCTCTGCGAGTTTGCCCTTCAGAGCCCAACTCTAATCAACCTCAGTCACAAAGTAACGATTCTTGTCAGGACCAGATTAGTCCTAATAATGTCTCCAATATCTTGCTCATCCTGGTCACTGAGGGGCTACATCTCTGCCTGGCCCAATATCTTTCCAAAACAGGTTATTTCCTTGTAAGATGGTTGCCTTAAGGGCCTGGACCTTCTTCCTGACAACTCTATTTGATGGATGAAGACGTTGCGACCCAGGACAAGGACTTGCTCAAGACCACACCAATGGTGGGAGTAGGAAAGCACTGGCAAATATGATAAAAGCGATCAAAATGGAAGCAACATTGGAGGGATGTGGGAAGATGGCCACATTGATTCATTTTGAAGTAGTTATGAATTGGTTCAAGCTCTCAATGAGCTAAAAAAGGTCATTAAACGACTCATAGCCTTTGCTCTCAAGGAAGTGAATGATAAAAAGAAAAATCCTATCCTATATAAACCAAAATATTGAGAACGTTGTAAAAGCAAAAACCTGACACATAATTGGGTGCCCAATGGTTGAGGAAAGACCAGATAAACCAGTGCATTAATGCAACAGAATATTCCTGTGCCATTAGAAACAGCTAACTCCAGGAATCCGTAACATGGGAAGACTTGTATGAACTAATATGAAGGGAAGAGAGTTGATTTAGATCTCCAATGGCCCTGGTAATGCAAAGGAAAACAGCGCTGGAAGGCAGCCACACTCTGATTAAAACTGCAGGGACCAGACTTGGTTCCAAAAATAAGTGATTATCCTGCTGCTAGAGTCCTCCCTTGCCAGACTATTTTATCTCCATGTATGTATATATGTATATATGTATATGCATATGTTTTTTCTTTTCTTTTTTTAATTAAAGCTTTTTATTTTCAAAATATATACATGGGTGATTTTTGACATTCACCCTTACAAAATTCTGCATTCTAATTTTTTTCTCTCCCTTGCTCCCCAGTTGGCAAGGGATCCAATATATGTTAAACATGTGCAGTTCCTCTATACATATTTCCACAAATATCAATTCATGTTTACATATAACAAACACATGTGTGTCGCACACACAACACCCCCCCACACCAGTCACTGTGGGTGGCTGGAGCTGAAAGGAGCAGGAGACAGGAGAACCAAGTGGTTCTTGGTTAATTAAACAGAAGTTTAATTTCAAAGTGAGGGAAATGACTTGCAAGCAAGGAAGGCCTAAGCTCAGGGACCCTGATCCCCAGGGTGAGTGCAAAGGATGTTGTGCTGTCAAATTCAGGGCCCAGCTTGCTGTGGGCCTTAGCTCTTAATCTTGACAATACACCTATTCTGTGTATACTGATATATAGACCTGTTGTCTTCCCTCTTAAAAAAGGAAGCTACTGTTTAAGAGCCACGCTAGAGTTTCCTTCCTGTGTCCCTATTGCTTACATGCTGTTTGGCGCGTGGTAGGCACTAATCCTTACTTATTGATTGATTGGTTGTTTTTGATTGATTGAGAATGGCTTATGTGTTGTTTGGTGGTTTTTGTTTAATTTTTGGTTATGAGAGGGAATCTCTGAGAATAATCATAGTCTTAAAAGAAGATGTCAATTAAAATCTTTTCACGGGCAGCTGGTGACTCAGTGCATGGAGTACTGGCCTTGGAAGCAACGAGACTCATTTTCCTGAGTTCAAATCCAGCCTCAGACACTCCCTGCCTGTATGATCCTGAGCAAGTCCCTTAATGCTTTTTTACCTCAGTTTCCTCATCTCTAAAATGTCCTGGAGAAAACAAAGGCAAACCACTGCAATATCTTTGCTAAGAAAATCCCAAACGAGGTCACGAAGAGTCAGAAGTAACTGGAAAATGGCTGAACAACAAAATAAATACTTTTGTAAAGAAGCAGCAGCAGAGCTTGTCACGGCCAAAGGCAGTGCTTGTACACCATGCCCCCAATGCAGAACTGAAAAGTGGTCACCAAAGGCCACCGAGGCCCCACAAGGTCTCCAGCACAAGCTGTTCGTTTCCCCAAAGAACTCTGGAAAGGCTTGCAGAAAGGTTTGCTATTCAGAGAGGTGCCAAATGAGAGAATTACCCTTTTATTAATGGTGGTAACTGCTCTCGTGACAGAGCAGGATTCTGGGGCTCCAGTTGCTAGGGAGCCAGCTCTAGGTCCCAGCATCAGTATTTAGGATGGAAGCATTACTTTGAGCTTACGTGACCCGTGAGGCTCATGGGGGGGAAGAGGATGAAGAGGACGAAGGCACAAGGTCTCCTTCCCACTCTCCTCTGGGCAATATTTAACTATCTCTTCCATAACCTTCCTCCGATTAACATTTACTGCTACTAATGTTTATTAATGACCTCTATGAATAGATTCCTTTCTCAGCAGCTTTTTCACAGCTGCTGAGGAAGAACTTCACAAGATCTTGAGAAATTAGAGAATTTCCAGTTGAAAGGGACCAAAATTACGACTCTCAGAACCTCAGAGCTCTGTCCTACCTCCCCCCTCCCAAGAAAAAGTCCCCATTACATCACACCCAAGGGTGGCCATCCATTCTGAATCATTTAAATCATTTGTGAAAGCAAAAATCTGACAAATAATTGGGTACCCAATGGTTAAGGAAAGACCAAATAAAACAGGAATATTATTGTGACATGAGAAATAACTAACACCAGACTTTAGTGGGGGTGAATGGAAAGATCTTGGGCTCTAGATTCAGGGGATGTGAGCTCAAATCTTCCTTCTGTCTCCTCTTCCTGGTATGACTTATCAGGTGACTTATACTCTCTGGATTTCAGCTTCCTTATCTGTAAAGCAAGGGAATTAGACTGGATGCCCCCTGAGGACCCAGCCAATTTTAAATCTGTGACATCCTCAGGCTGGTGGCTTGTTTTTAGATAGCTCTGACCATTGGGCACCTGGTGGTGCCATTGTGTATAGAGCATTGAGCTTGGAGTTAGGAAAATTAAGTTATCTTTGTGAGTTCAAATATGGCCTTAGACACTTATTAGCTGTGTGACCCTGTATAAGTCACTTAACTCTGCTTCCCTCAGTTTCCTCATCTGTAAATGGGGTCACAAGAAGTCTGAAACAAATCTGCTACAGAGATCAATCAGTCAACAAGCAATTATAAAGTACCCACTATGTGCCAGATATTGTGCTAGGGACTGGACAAAAATAAAACTGATCCTGCCTTCAAGGAGTTATTGGGAAAGACAATTTAACTATATATCCAAAATAACAATAATGATCATTATTATCATAGCATTCATACAGCACTTAGAGGTTTGCAAAAATTTTTGCAAATAGTTTCTCATTTAATCCTCACAACAACCTTGGAAGGTAGATACTGGTATTATCCCCATTTTACAGATCAGGAAACTGAGGCAGACTAATTAAGTGACTAGTCAGAGCCATACAGCTAGTAAATGTTTGGGATCAGATTTAAACTCAGGTCTTCCTGACTTTCTCAGGGTAGAGGACAGAAGGACAGCCACATCTCAAAATTGTTCAAATATTTCATTTCCCAGCTTTCCTTTTTGAGCTCTCTGAGACAACCAGGTGGAACCTGCCCCTGGGCCCTGAGTTCAAATCTCGCCTCAGGCCCTTACTAGCTATGTGACTCTAAGTAGGTCACTGTCACCTTAGTCTGCTTCAGTTTCCTTCTCTGTAAGGTGAGAATAATAATAGCACCTACTTCCCAGGTTTATTATAAGATATGAAATATTATATTAGATATGAGATAATATCTGTAAAGTGTCTGGCACAAAAGCTTGCTTCTCATAGCTTTTCACCTCTATGACCCAGCCCAGTCAGATTCCCCAACACCTTCCTACAATCAGACCCTGAAAGTGGGTAAACCCATTTCTTATGGAGATATTAGTGATTTATTCTGTTGTTGTTCTTTATGCCCTTTCCAAGTGTATTTGCTATTTATTGTTATTTTAAATTTTCATCAAGACCTATTAATTTATTTTTGTTTTATTATTAATTTTTTTATTATTTATTATTAATTTAACATCACCTTCATTTTAAATAGCTCCTGTGCCCTACCTGCCTCAGATACCTTTATAACAAAAAGTTTTTTTTTTTTAATTGTGGTAAACTGTCTCCTGCCTATTACATGGGGTGTCACTATGTGGCTTTATTGTTTAGTCATTTCTCAGTTGTGTTCAATTCTTCACACCCCCTTATAGAGTTTTACCATTTCCTCCTCCAGTCCATTTTACAGATGAGGAAACTGAGACAGACCAGACTAAATGACTTGCCCAGGGTCACATAGCTAATAAATATCTGAGGCTGAATTTGAACTCAGGAAAAGGAGTTTTCCTAACTCCAGGCCCAATATTCTACCCAATAACTGCCCCCTTTTTCCTTCACTCTTTTCCAAGAGAGACTTTAATTCTTGCCAGGAGAGGAAGCAGGAAGTTGGGGCTAGAGATCATTCTGTTCTCAGAGAGTAGGATAACAGGCTAGAATTACTTCTTCTTCTTTAAATGTTATTGATCCAGGGGGTGTACTTTTCAGATTCAACCTAAACTTCCGATCGCTGTTTCATTAATGGAGAACGGAGAACCCCAAGCTCTATATCCAAGGCTAGACTTCCTTTCCACCCAATACAAGTTCCACAATGAGTACAAACAAAGCAAGTAGAAGGATCTTTATCTAAGTCACTAGCAGAGCATTAGTTAGGAGAATATATACCAGACAGAAGAGAGCAAAGAACTTTCCCATTAGGAAGGAGTTCAATCACCCCTTCCTATAGGGAGACTTCCAGGTCTCATTCAACCTCCCTACTCCTTCTCCAGAGTTTCTAATGTAGGAAGCTGGGGACATGAGGGAGTCTGCCGGCTCCTCTCGCCTCAGTTTCTACCTCAGAGTCTCATTCTGCCTTTAGCAACCTGAAGAGAGGTTGCCCTCATCCATTTTCTCTTTCAAAACTGGAAGTCACATGGACCTGAAGAAACCCCCAAAAAGTGGAGAGATCAGAGAATTGGGAGCTCCCATTTCTCCCAACTCTTCCCAGTGCCACCTGTAGTTCTGGATGCTGAACTCCATCCAAACCACTGAGAAGAGAGATCTCAGGTAACAGAAAGAATACAGCATAGTAGTATTCCATTCTATACACGTACCACAACTTGTTTAGCCATTCTCCACTTGATGGGCATTTACTTAGTTTCCAGATTTTCTATACACAGAGCTATCCATAAATAGAATGGGCTGCTCTAGAAGTAGACTCCTCTACTATTAGAGGTCTTCAAGGGGAAAAAAGAAGAGGGGAAGGGAACAAACACTGATTAAGTACCTACTATGTACAAGCACCAAGATAAGCATTTTACAAATATTATCTTATTATGTAGAGAACAAAGTCAAAATTAGAAGACTATAAGTCATTCTCCAATTGATAAATGGTCAAAGGATATGAACATGCAGTTTTCAGATGAAGAAATGAAAGCTATCTATAGGCATATGAAAAAAATGTTCTAAATCACTTCTGATTAGAGAAATGCAAATTTAAAAAAACTCTGAAGTATTCCCTCATACTTATCAGATTGGCTAATATGACAATGATAAACATTGGCGAGGATATGGAAAAATAGGAACATGAATGCATTGTTGGTGGAGTTGTGAACTGATCCAACCATTCTGGAGAGCGATTTGGAATGATGCTATCAAATTATGATCACTACTGGGTCTGTATCCTCAAAAGATCATAAAAAAGGGAAAGGACCCACATGTACAATAATGTTTATAGCACTTCTCTTTGTGGTGGCAAAGAATTGGAAATCTAGGGGATGCCCATGAATTAGGGAATGGCTGAATAAGTTATAATCCATGAATGTAATGGAATACTACTATGCTATAAGAAATGATGAACAAGCAGATTTCAGAAAAATCTGGAAAGACTTACATGAACTGATGCTGAGGGAAGCAAGCAGAACTAGGAAAACATTGTATACAGTAACAGTAACAGTATATGATGATCATCTTCGGTAGACTTTGTTCTTCTCAGCAATACAATGATCTAAAATAATTCCAAAAGACTCATGATGCAAAATGCTACCCACATCCAAAGAAAGAATTATAAAATCTGAATGGAGGTAGAAGCATATTGTTTTTACTTTTTTGTTGTTTTTTCTTTGTTGTGGTTTTTCTCTTTTATTCTGATTCTTCTTTCACAACATGACTAATGTGGAAATAAGTTTAATATAATTATACTTATATAGCCTATATCAGATTACTTGCTGTCTTGGGGAAGCAAAAAGAGAAAAAATGTAAATCAAAACATTAGAAATGTTGAAAACTTTTTAAAAATATAAAATAAAATTATAATAAAAAACCCCAAACAAATATTATCTTATTTAGCCCTTATGACAACTCTGGGAGTAGGTCAACATTTTACAATTGAAGAAATCAAGACTTACAACTAGTGACTTGCCAACTAATAAAGGAGGTCACATTTGAATTCAGGTATTTCTGACCAAACCTAGAACTCTGTCCATTTTGCCACCTAGTTGTCTCAGTGGAAATTTCATGATCATTTATCAGAAATGTTGTAGTGAGACATATTGTTTAAGTAGGTGTGGACTTGACGGTCTCTGTTAGTTTTATTTTGTTTAGGTATGACATTTGTATTCAAGGGAATTTATGTGTAGATCTGAAAAAAAACAAACAGGGTGATTCACTGGAAAGATGATGGTGTCTAGCTAGAAACAGAGGATCTGAGTTCAAAACTGACCTTTAATACTTCCCTGTATGACTTTGAGTCACCTTTACTTCGTTGGGCTTCCTAATCTGGAAAATGAGGAGGGTGGTCTTCCAGCTCTAGATCCAGGATCCTATGGATTTCTTTGGACATTTGCCTTAGCACTCCAAGACTGCAAGGCACTTAAGGGGCACTTAAATTCATGTTTTCTCTTCCTTTTGCTTCTGTCAGCCCTTATCTCTGCCCAGTTCATCTGATGGATCAATTCACCTTCCTTTCATCCCTATCAAGACCTGAGGGATGAAACAATTAATTGTTTAGAGAGGGAGGGGATTGGTTGATGGATGGACTATTTATACTTTACCTGGCTTCGGGGAAAAAAAAAGGATTGAAAACAGTTTTATAAGATTAAATACAAAATACAAAACAGACCCTAGAAATGAGAAAAAAAAAAAAAGATTAAAAAGAGCACAGAAGTGATTACCAGGCACCTGCACTTGTGCTTTTGTTATTAAAGGTGACTAGTGAATTTTGCCTTAAGCTGACTTCCCTCTAAAGTAAAGTGGGATTGCTCCTCATATATAAATACCCCCCAAATTGGAAATAGGCTAAGTGCCAAAAAGGAAACAGCTAAACAAATTGTGGTTCAATCACATAAGGAAATATTGCAATGCTATTAAGACCTGCAAGTTGCAGGAATCCAGAGAAATCTGCAAAGAACTTAAAGAAACCATTCAAAGGAAATAATAATAATTTTAAAAAAAGCAGAACCAGAAGAAAGATGTGCTTGCACTTAATTTCAACAACACAATGAAAACTAAGAGACAAACAAAGAAAACAGTTGGATTTGTGGACAGGATGACTGAAAATCATTAGGAGACTTTGATTATCAAGTAACTGTAGTTGGTTACATTAACATTCAATATTAAGCTTTTAATAAAATATTTACTTTTTATTATTCTTTATTATATTTTTCCAATTACATGTCAAGACAATTTTTAGGATTCATTTTTATAAGATTTTGAGTTCAAAATTCTTCTCCCTCCCTCTTGTGAAAATGGTAGGCAATTTGATATATGTGTTCTATCATGTAAAACATTTTCATTTTAGTCACATTTTGTGAAAGAAGAAATAAAGAGGATAAAAACTACAAAAAAAGAATAAAGTGAACAATATTTGCTTGTATTCAGAATCCATCAGTTTTTTTCTCTGAAAGCGGATAGCATTTTACCTCATGAGTCTTCAGTACTTGTGTTGGATTGTTGTGTTGCTGAGAAGAGCTGAATCATTCATAGTTGATTTATCACACTGTGTTACTGATATTATGTACAATGTTTTTCTGGTTCTCCTCATTTTAATTTGCATCAGTTTATACACGTCTTTCCAGGTTTTTATGAAATCTGTCTGTTCATCATTTCTTATTGCACAGTAGTATTCTATTACATTCATATACCACAGCTTGATCAGCTACTACTAGTTGATGGATATTCTCTCAATTTGAAATATTTTGGAATCCATGAAAAGGGCTACTATAAATATTTTTGCACATGTAGGTCCTTTCCTCTTTTTATGATTTCTTTGGAATACAAATTTAGCAGTAGTATTGCTGGATTAAAAGGTATGCACAGTTTTATAGCCCTTTGAGCAGTTCCAAATGCTTGTAATTGTAGTCATATAGTTCTTGGGTTTGTTTTGGCAGGTAGATTTCCAAGTATTTTATGTTGTTTATAGTTATTTTAAGTGGAATTTTTCTTTTGACCGCTTTTTTCTGGGCATAAAAACATGCTGATGTAGGTTTATCTTAAATCTGCAACTTTGCTAAAATTATTATTTCAAATAGTTTTAGTTGATTCTCTAGGGTTCTCTAAGTCTCTAAGTCATCATATTGTCTGCAAAGAGTGATAATTTTGTTTCCTCATTGCCTATTCTAGTCTTTCAATTTCTTTTTCTTCTCATTGCTACAACTAATGTTTCTTGTACTACATTGAATAATAGTGGTGATAATGGGCATGCTTGCTTCATCCCTGATTTTATTGGGAAATTTTCTAGCTTATTACCATCACATATAATATTTGCTGATAGTTTTAGGTAGCTACCAATCATTTTAAGTAATATTCACTTTATTCTAGTGTTTTTAATAGAAATGGATGTTACATTTTGTCAAAAGCTTTTTTTTTTAGCATCAATTAAAATAATCATGTGATTTCTGTTAGTTTGTTATTGATATGGTCAATTATGTCAATAGTTTTCCCAATATTGGTATGTTGTCTTATTGTTTCATTTTGGTTAATGAAAATATTGATTGTTTCTATAATTTGTTCTGTGGTCCACTTATCTTTAGGATTAGATTATTTAGTTACCAATTAATTTTTAATCTATCTTTCCACTGCCCTTTGTTGAATGTAATTCTTACTGCATCATGATCTAAAAAGAATACATTTAACATTTCCTCCTTTCTACATTTGATTTTGAGAGTTTCTGCCTATTACATGATCAATTTTTGTGTTGCTGAGAAAAAATATATATTCCTTTCTATTTCACTCAATTTCTCTAAAAGTCTGTCATATCTAACTTTTCTAATATTCTATTTACTGCCTTAGTTTCTCTCTTTTTTATTTTTTGATTGGATTTATGGAGTTCTGAGAGGGGACAGTTGAGGTCCCCAACTTGTATGGTTTTGCTGTCTATTTCTTCCTGTAACTCACTTAACTTCTCCTTTAAGAATTTGCATGTTGTAACACTTGGTGCATATATGTTTAATATTGATATTGCTTCCTTGTCCATGGTATTTTTAAGAAAGATGAAGTTTCCTTCATTATCTTTTTTTAATTAGGTCAATTTTTGCTTTTACTTTGAGATTAGGATTGCTATCCCTATTTCTTTTTTTACTTCTGCTGAAGCATAATAGATTCTTCTTCACCCCTTTACCTTTACTTGTGTGTGTCTCTCTATTTCAAGTGTGTTTTTTGTAAACTATATATTGTATGATCCTGCTTTTTGATATACTTTAGTATCCATTTCCATTTTATGGAGAGTTCATCTCATTCACATTCAGTTATGATTATTTCCCTCCATCCCTTCTTCCTGTTTGTCTTCTCTCATCTTTTACTCTTTCTCTCCTCACCAAAGTTTTGCTTTCATCTACCATCTCCCCTCATCTTCCCTCCATTCTGTCAGTTCCACTCCTATCATCTTTACTTACTCGCCTTCCTTTCTACTTTCCTGTTGGATAAGGTAGATTTCTATATCTAATTGACTGTATGTATTGTTTTATATTTGAGTCAATAATGATGAGAGTAAGGTTCAAGTGATGCTCATTGTCCACCTTCCCATCTTCTCCACTGCAGTAAATCTTTTGAACCTCTTCATGTGAAATAATCTGCCTCATTCTACTTTTTCCTTCTTTCTGTGCTCAGTGTACTCCTCTTTCTCATCCCTTAAGTCGTTTTTTTTTTATGTCATTCCCTTAGGTTTGCTTTATATCTATACTCTCTGTCTATATATGTTCCTTCTAGCTGAACTATTAGTAAAAGTTTTCAGAATTACAAGAATCATCTTCCCATGTAAGGATGTAAAGAGGTAAGCTCTATTTAATCCCATATGCTTTCTTTTTCAAATTTTTTGTTTAATTCTGGTCTTTTTATGAAAGCTTGAAATGCTTCTATTTTGTTGAATAGCCATTTTTGCTTTGATATATCAGACTTGATTTTGATGGGATTCTTGGTTGTAGTCCTAGCTCCTTTGCCTTCTAAAATATCTTGTTCTGTGAGCTCTGATCTTTTAATGTTGCATTTGTTCCTTAGACTTTTTATCTTGGGATCTCTTTCCCTAAGTGATCAGTAGATTTTTTTTTTCGATGTCTATTTTTCCTCTACTTCCAGGAAGACAGGGAATTTTTCTTTGATAATTTTTTGAAAAATGCTGTCCAGGTCCTTCTTTTGCTTATGGCTTTCAGGTAGTCCAATGATTCTGATATTAACTCTCCTAAATTTATTTTTCAGGTCAGTTGTTTCGGAAGTATTTTTCCTTTTCTTCCATTTTTTCTATTGTTTTGAATTTGCTTGATCAATTCTTTACATTTCATAGTCATTAGCTTCTACTTGCCCAATTTTATCTTTTAAGGAGTTCTTTTTCTCTATTAGCTTTTGTACTTTGTTTTCCATTTGGCCAATTGTACTCTTTAAAGAGTTATTTCCTCCTGCACACATATATTGTATCTAGGATATACTGCAACCCATTCAACATGTAAAGTACTCTTGCCATCTGGAGGAAGGGGTGGAGGGAGGGAGGGGAAAAATCGGAACAGAAGTGAATGCAAGGGATAATACTGTAAAAAAATTACCCTGGCATGCGTTCTATCAATAAAAAGTTATTTTAAAAATTTTTTTAAAAGAGTTATTTCCTTTAATAGTAATCTTTTATGTCTCCTTTTCCACTTCCATTTTCCATTTCCAATTCTACTTTTTAAGCAGCTGATTTCTTTTTCCAAGCTATTTATACAAAATTCTCATAATTCTCATTTCTTCCCTCAATTTTTTTTCTACCTCTCATATAATTTTTAAGCTCTCTTTGGAGCTCTGTTATGCATTCTTTCTGGTCTTGGACCACTTCCCAGTTTTCTTTGGGGGTTTGCCACTATTGTCCTCTTCTTCTGAGTTTGTGTCTTGATCTTCCTTATCACCATAATAACTTTCTATGATCAGATTCTTTTTTGGCTGTTTATTTGTTTAGGGATTTTTTTTTTTTGGCTCATCTTTTCTTAGGGCCCACTGAGAATGCTACATGGGATTTAATTGCAACCAAAGAGCTAATAATGAATGCATCCACTTGAGAATACAGCAACTGTATTCCTTAAAACACAATAAAACTAAAAATATACATAATAAATAAAAATAAGCAAAACAATGCCATACAATTTTCTATTAGTGTAAGGAAGGTATGCACTGAATTATCTGAAAAGTGGACTTTTTAAAAAACTCTTACAGCACAGCATTTGATATTTTTGGTACAAAATGTGCTATTGAAATTTTAAAAATATCTATAATAAAAATTTTCTCATCTTTTTCAAACATTTTTTCCCTTTTAAATTTGAGCTTTGTTCCCAGGGTGGAAGAGGATGTGTCTCAGACTTCTTGTGCCAGGGACTGCAAGCTGATGTTGCCCAGAAGCCCCCTAGGGACCTTCATTTCTGATGCTCCACTGAAGGGCTGGGGGATAGCTGAAGTTGCTTGAGGCCATAGCTTATCTGGTGCTGACCCAGGATTTGTTTGGGGGTGTTATTTTATGGTATTTTGGAGTTAAGTACAGAAAAATCACAGCATTCAGCTCTGCCATCTTGGCTCTGAAGTCAAAATATTTACTTTTTTAAAAAAGGCAAAAATAGTGGGACTTCTACTTTGGGGAAATATCTGTTTACAGCACTCAGAGCTCTGATGTAGGGAGAATCCTAATTTCTGGGAAGATTGACATGAAACCTTGCAAGGGGAAAGGAGAGGAAGCAAGAAAGCATTAAACCCAATGACTACAACCATGTAGGTGAGAGGGAGAAAACAGAATGTGAAGTCTGTGTAATTACAGTGACCAAGCTGGCCCAACAGAGGAGGTGAGAGAATGCATCTCCCTCCTTTCTTTGCAGAGGTGGGAGACTATGGGTAGAAAAGGTTGCATGTACTCTCAGATTTGGTTGATAAATTGGATAATTGTGCTGAAATACCTTTTTCCTCTTTTTTTTATCTTTGTTATAAGGGATGGTCAAGGAAGGGAGGAAATGTTGTTCAGAAAGGTCATGATATCAAAGCAAAATAAATAATTTTTTTGTTATTCCCAGGCATAATTCTAGGTAAAAAGAAGAGAAGGGGCCTATATTTGTAGTGAGACCCTCCCCCCATGGCTAGGAGACTATTGTGTGGCTCAAAGGGAAGCAGAAGAAAAATGTCTAATCTCTTCTCCCCTACCTCATCTCCCAGGGGGACTTTTATTCTTACCAGGAATGGTCTCCTTAGAGAGAGGCTAGAAGTTCATCTATCTGCTCCCTTAAATAGTATTAGTTGAGGGGTTATAATTAGATTCTATCTAACTTCTGAATGTTTTGTCATTTCTCAGGGGAAAGAAGAACCCCAAATTCCATATTCAAGGCTAGACCCTTTTCCCACCTAACACCCACTCGCTCCATGACAAGTTTACATAAGCAAAAGCAAAGAAACCCATTTATCCAAATCGTAGCAAAAGAGAAATCAAAGAAGGTACACTTTGGAGAACAAGTACGACACAATACAGTGTGAAGGAGCTCTCCCGTTGGGAGCCAGGTAATTCAGTTCAACTAAGAAAAGGAGTCCTGGATCTCACCCAAAGGGAATTTCCCCATTGTCTAGTGTAATGAGCTGGGAATAAGGAGACAGCCAGCCCTTCTCATGACAGCTGCTTCCCAGAGCCTTCTTACAGCAACCTGGAGTAGGGCTGGCCTTCTGCATTTTCTCTCTCTCAGAATTCCCTGAAGTAGCCAGGTGCTCCAGGAGTCCATCCCATTTAGGAGCCAATAGGGAAGGCAGCCCTGTGGCTTTGAGCTTTGTGACATAAGGTTATCTCTAAGTAGAGAGAGCTATGAAAGGATGTTCTGTCATCAGGTTAGGAGAGTAAATCCAGAACAAACTAGCAGCTCACTCTTGGTCCTTGGCACATTGTAAGCACTTAATAAATGCCTGTTGATTGACCCATGGTCACTGAGCTGGCAAACTTGAACCGAGATCTCTTCTGATTCCCAGAATCATATTCTTTCTACTATAGCCCACATAGGACCAGAATCTTGAGAATATATTCATCATCACCTTCCTAATAATAATAATAGTCAATATTTATATAGCATTTACTATTTTCCAGGTGCTTGATAATTATTATATCATTTGATCTTCATGACAACCCTGGAGGGAGGGATATTATCCCCATTTTACATCTGGGCCAAAGTTCCCTAGATTTAGAATCCAGGTCCAGCGTTCCATCCATTGCACCACCTAGCTCCCTCCTCCGGCCATCACTCTTAAGTGGATTGGATGGTGAGACTGGGCCCTGAAAGAGAGACGCACAAAAAATAGATCCCTTGTCTTCAATCAATCAACCAGTATTTATTAAGCACCTACTATATGCCATGTACTACAGTATACAGTGGGCATTCAAATACAAAGAATAAAGCAATCTCTACTTTCAAATCACTTGTAGTTGAATTGAGAAGACAATAAAGGATAAGTAGAGAGAAAAAAGTTCAAGAGTGTTTGAGAAGGAGGGAGGAGGATTTGGGGAGGGAGAAAGGTTTTTTGCAGAAAATGGTGTCAATGTTTCCAGGAGCAGGAGAGGGATTCTATGAAGAAGGAGACTATTCCAGGCTTAGAGTTTCCCTCAGTGCAAATGAATGGAGATGGGACACAGAATGTGAAAAACAGAGAGAAGATTGCTTTGGACAGGATGAAGAGGGGGGAGGCAGAGTCCTATGCAGATGGGACTGGGAAAAGGCAGGCTGCTTTTTTAGGAAACAACAATCCAGGCCACTGGCATTCAGGGACCAGCTGCTCCTCTGCCCCCAGTCCCTTCCTCTACCCACCAGGGCACCGATGGGAGCCCCAAGCCCTCTGACCATGTCCCTGAGTTATGGGGACAAGCTGGCAGCAGCTAGCCCCGATGGCCCCCAACAGCAGCAAGCTCTCTTCCCCTCTGAGCACTAGGCAGCCTAGAAAAGCAGGAGGAGTCAGGTTTATGAGATGCTCATTCCAAAACCAGCCTCAGAACTAAGCACGTGCCCGAGAGCAAGGTGAGCCTGTGGCTCCCAGGAGCCTGCTTACCTGGCTGGCTTTTCTTGCCCCCTCTGAGGGGGTTCCCCTGCCCCCCCCCCCGTTGTCTCTCACAGTTCTTCAAGCAATCTGGGGATTCTGGCCTCCAACCAGCCAAAGGGCAACCCAGGATTCTGGGTCAGGAGGTCAGGAGGAAAATGCCTTCCAATCCTCCCTTCATGTGTCCCTTTGTCAGGGATCCCAAAACAAACCCATTCGGCAGGCAGGGCAGACAGACACATCCTGGCTCCCACAACTCAGGGACTCAGCAGCCCGGCTGCTGGCCCTGCTCTTCCCAGAACCTTGCGGGTCCCAGCTGTGCCCTGGTCTCTTCCAAGTTGGTTGGGTCCCTCCCCGAGACCCCACGCCTGCCATCCGTGCCCCCAAAAGCTGGGACCTTGTCCCCGCCCGCGAGGGAGCCCTCCGGACCTCAATGTCTCCTGGCCACCACTCTGGATTACTGACGATGACCCAAGTCACTCTGGCCTCCTCCGGATGAAACACGGCTCCTGCTTCTCTGCCAGGCTGGGGCCCTTTCCCCCACACTGTGCTTGCTTCAGCCTTTGCCCGAAGCCTGTGGCCTTCCTCCACTGGCCACTGGCCTGGTCTGCCCCACTCCTTCCAGCTTTCCTCCTCGTGCCTGGGCTGGTCCACTCTGTGGTCACCTTTCCCTGCCTTCTGTTCCTGACTGGGCCCCTGCACGGCCCCCCAAGCTCTGCACAGCCACAGAATAGAGCTTGAATACACACGAGCACAGAAGGATTTACATGGGGGGGGGTCAAGGGGGAAGACGTTGATGGGGGCAGAGTGCAAGCTGGCAGGGGAGAGAGCCCTTGGCAATAAACTAGGGGTAACCATGGATAGAATATTGATGATGTGCCATTGTTTGCATAGGGAAATGATTCCATTGGCCCAGAGAAACAGAATCAGACACTATTTGATCTGTGAGGGACTTCGGAATGCAGAGTGTCAGAACTGGAAGAGCCTGTCATTTCATCACTGTAGGTGTCCCAGGTGTGAAAACACCTACAGATGCAGGTCTGCAACTTTTCCACAGCTCAGGCTTAGAAGGGAAGCTGGGGGCACTGAGAGATTAAATGATTTGTCCACAGACTCAGAGCTAATATGTATCAGGGGCAAAACTCGAACTCAGGTCATCGACACATCTGATTGGTGAGTGTTCCCTGTGGCCCTCTAGAACCAGGCCAGTTCTAGATGTATTTCCCTTTATTCCTCTGGCCAACCACCTTGCTACCAAAAGCATACCCTCCACCAAGTAATATATCCCTCCCTGGCCACTACTTTCTTATTTGTGTTAACTCCTTTTGTTAAAATGTTAGTTCTGAGGGTAAAAAGCATCTCTACTTTGGCATTCCTAGCATGACACAGAATGAGCCCTTAATAACTGCCTTTTCATTCATTCATCCATCCATCCATTCATCTATCCATCCATCCCTCCATCATTCATCCATCCATTCAATTATCCCTCCATCCATTCATCCATCCCTCCATCTATTTATATATCCATCCATCCATCATTTATCCATCATTTATCCATCCATTCATCCATCCCTCCATCCATTCATACATCCCTCCATCATTCATTCAAACCACTATCTATCCATCCATCCATTCAACCATCCCTCCATCATTTATACATCCCTCCATCTATTAATCCATCCATTTATCCCTCTATCTGTACATTTATTTATATTGTCTCTAAGGCTGACTCTCTCCCTCACATAGAATGTGGAACTACCTCATTCCCCATCTCATTTACAGAGCAGAAAACTGATGTCTTGGAGTGACTCACGAGGATCACATAAGGAACAAGTGGCAAATCTGAAGCGAGACCCGAAGGATACTGACCCACTCTGTGTTCTCTGCGCTCTCCACTCTATGGAGGGGCACAGCCCGGAGGGAAGAGAGGGTCACCACATCGCTTAATTTCATCCCCAAACACTGCCCATCAATGGGAAAAATTCTGTCAATGGCAAGGTCATCCACCCACAATATTTTATAGCATCAATTTAGGGGAGGACCAAGGGGAAATGCGTCCAGATGGGGAACAACCAAGCAAACTGGCACACAAGAGTGGGAGAGATGTCCATTGCTGTATGGTAAGAAACAAGGAATATGGTGACTGCAGAGAACTGAGGACTTAGGTGAGCTTTGAGTAGAAGGGAGAAGTAGAACAATAAAAAACAAGTCCTTCCCCATTAATCCAAATAAAGAATCCCTGAAGGAATCACATTATTCAAATTTGAGCTGTATTTTTCCATTAGATTGGAACCAGTGACCATATTTTGCATCATTTTAATTTCAAAGAGTGCAAATTTGAATAATTTAACTACTTCAGGGGACAGTTATTAGAACTAGTTGAAAGGGATACAATGACTAAGATTAAGACAATGGAAATAAAATATAATAAATGGAAATAAAAATAATAGCCTTAAAATCATTGAAATTGAATGTTGCAAAAGCTTGCTGGCCAAGCTTAGTGCTGGAAGAGATGTGAGAAGACATTTTCCACCTCTCCACCTCCGCCCCCAGCCCATTCCCAATCTTCCTTCTCACACTCCCCTTCCCCAGTTATTTTGCAGAGACCATGGATGTGGGATATTGCAGATAATGTCCAACTTTTTGAAATGTGATGAGTTTTGCTGAATGGGTTTCTTTTTTTTTCTTAAAATTCTTTGTTATAAAGGGTGGTTCTCTGAAAGGAAGAGGGAAATAACATAAAACAGAAAATATTAACAATACTTTGTTTTTTTTTTTAAAAAAAAGAGGGCAAATTCTCTGGGAATATCTCTCAATTGAGCCATCCACACTCTCTTATTGGTTCCACTATAGCCAAGAGATAAAATGTAAATATGCTACAACAACTACAACTACTAGTAGTAATAATAACAACCTGAGATGGGTACTATTATCATCTCATTTTACAGAAGAGGAAACTAAGGCACATAGGGTTATATGACTTGCCCAGGGTCACATAGCTAGCCAAATTTGAACTTAGATCTTCCTGATTCCAAGCCTGGCATTCTACCACTTTACCACCTAGCTCCTCAAAGTCAGGAAGATCTGAATTAAAATCTGATTTCAGACACCTATTAATTGTGTGGGTAAGTCACTTCACCCTATTTGTCTCAGTTTCCCCATCTGTAAAATGAGCTGGAGAAGGAAATAGCAGACCACTCCAGTATCTTTACTGAGAAAACTCCAAATGGGGTCATGAAGAGTAGGACACGATTGAAATGACAACAACAATTTCCTGACTCCAGTTCTAGTACTCTATTAGGCCACTAGCCCAAACATGAATTTATTTAAAGAGTAAGAGAAAAAAGAGGTGATTATCCCTTCTACATCACAGAAGTTGGGGTTAGGGTTATAATCTGCCTTCTAACCAGAGAATAAGTCTAAATTTTTTCTTTTTCTTTCACAACAATATCTTACTCTAAAATTTGGGCTGATGAGAGAGAGAGAGAGAGAGAAGAGAGAGAGAGAGAGAGAGAGAGAGAAGAGAAGAGAAGAGAAGAGAAGAGAAGAGAAGAGAAGAGAAGAGAAGAGAAGAGAAGAGAAGAGAAGAGAAGAGAAGAGAAGAGAAGAGAAGAGAAGAGAAGAGAAGAGAAGAGAAGAGAAGAAGAAAAAGAAAGGGAGAGAAGGGAAAAAAGAAGAGAGGTCGGGAGGTAGAGAAGAGGCGAGAGAGAGAGAGAGAGTAGACAGAAAAGTTAAACTGTTACACACACATCCCCCCCCCACATATGCTTCTATATCTATATATAGAATTGTAAATATTGCTATGTGTGTCTGTGTATGTGTATATGTGTGTTTGTTATATTAATTTTTACAAAGCGCTCAGCAAAGCCCCCCACACTATTTTCAGAGCAGATGCAGAAATGTAGCCTTAGTAGCCATAAATTGGGCAGATTCTAACCTGAATGCATGGCCAGACCCAAAGAGCAGTAGTCAGTCATTAATGGTCCAGTACGGTTTAGAGCGGGGTCCAGGGGGCATACTCCAGGGAGCTCAGACGCCCGCCCGGCTCGACCGCTCGTCTTTTGTGTTTTATCATGACTTAGATAAAGATTTCCAAGGCATCTTCATCAAATTTCAAGGTAAAGAAAAAAGCCAGGAGCTGGGTGAGATAACAGTCAGGATCCCGCAAGCTCTTGACAGGCTGAAATGCTGGGCTGAATCTAATCAGGAGAAATTTAACCGCAATGATTGCAAACATTTACACTTGGATTTGAAAAGTCAACCGTACGTGTCCGTGGCAGAGGATGCCAGGCTAGACAGCAGATGGCATGAAAAATATCCGGGGTTTAGCAGCTCGCAAGTTCAACAGGAGTCAACTGAGGAACGTAAGATCATAGATTATATAAAGGCAGAAGAGATAAAGGGGTCCTATAATCCAACTCCCGCATTTTACACATAAGGAAACTGAGTCCCAGGGAGATTGCTCTGCTCAAGGTCACATATGCTGAGGCAGGATTAGAACTCAGGTCTTTTGCCTTCAAAGCTAACACAATCTTAAATTGCATTGAGGGGCACAGTCTCCAGGATGAGGAAAGCGATAATGCTACTGTTGCCTGATCAAACTAGGAAATATGTGATAATGCTACTGTTGCCTGATCAAACTAGGAAATATATGATAATGCTACTGTTGCCTGATCAAACTAGGAAATACTGTATTCCATTCTGAGCATCGTAGGGTAATGGGACACACCATCGACAGTGGCAGTCTAGACCTTTTCTCTGATCTCTCAGTCTCTCAAACCTCTCCAAAAAGGGATTATGGGCCGGACTTTATAGAGCAGGATGGTGCAATGTTCCAGGCCATATGAGAATCAGCTGAAGAATTGGGCTTGTTTATCAGGAGGCCTGGAAGCTGGACCGCGGCTCCCCTGGAAGCTGCAGAGGAACCCGGTTCATCCCATTACCAAGAAGCAGAGGGGGTAGAGCGGGCTCCAGAGCCTTAACTAGCTGTGCTGGGACCCCCGTAATTCAGATGGGGGCTTGGGGGAGGGGGTGATCATTGATGATTCAGGAGGTCACATGCAGCCAAGAAAAGCAGAACAGAGCTGGGAGAGGGGGAACAGCCTGAGATCCGGACAGGAAGTGGGGGTGGGGGAGCAGCCATTCAGTGGGGGTGTGGGGAGCACTGAGGACTGGCAGAGCATGAAGAGCACTCAAATGGAGGGTCCCTGACCCTGCATGTCAGTACCTTTGGCAAATAGCATTAGTAAAGGGCATCCCCCCCTCGCCAAAGGCCTCCAAACAGGGCAGAAGTTTTCCCGAAAATATTGGGGTGATTTGTGTCCAACTTTAGATTGTTTTTGACAGCTCCTAAGATCCCATCTAACTTCCTGTGATTTACTCGGGGTCCATTCTGTTCCAGGGTCAGACAGGAGTTATTTCTTCCTCTTCCAACAGTTCCTAAAAGGATTTGGGGCGATCTTTGTGCCCTCTGCACCTCAGTCTCCTGATCTGTAAAGGGGGAGTCGCGAAGACCTCTAAGTTCCCTCTATTCTCCGACCCTATCACTTTTTCAGACTTGAAAAATCTGAAGAAATGAGACCAAGCTCAAGCCTTACAAGCTCCTTTCTCAGGGCTGGGAACTCCCATGGGTGCAAGGGTGCATTGCCTGCAATCAGCAGCAGTGGGAGTGGGCTAGATTCTGGAGCGGGGCCTGCAGGAAATCGGGCCAAAGCAAAGGAGGGCGAGCCCCTGGGGACCCCCGGCCTTCAGGTGCTTCAGCAGGTGGAAGGAGACTGGCCCCCGAGTTTGGGAAAATACAGGCTCCGTCGTGTCTGCAGATCAAGGGCTCTGCTCCTGCGAATGTCTCTAGGAGGAAAAGAGTGGATTTGGAATCAGCAAAACCTGGATTCAGATCCCGACTCAGCATTTATTCCCTGAGCAAGGGAGATAACTGGGCCTCAGTTTCCTTAAAGTGAGAAGATGGACTAGAAAACTCCAAAGTCCTCCGGCTCTCTGGCATTTCTTGTCTCGGCCATTTTGTTCTTCCCCCTCCTCCTTCGATTCCATCCATATAGCGAACTCCCAGTGGGAATGCTCCCTCTATAGATACAGACCAGTGATCCTGCTGCACTCCAGACTGAGATCCTCCTGCTTTCCCTTAGGCCACGATGCTTTCCAGTGATTTCTTGTGACAAAACGATATTCCATTATTCTGCAGCTGATTCAGCCATTCTCCCACTGATGGGCTCTCATGGGGTCTCCAGTGGTGGAGAAGGTTCTCCAGCTGCCACAAAAGTGCTGCCGGTGACATCTTGTTAAAGATGGGCCTGCTCGTCTCCTCTGTGACCTCCTTGGAGCATATATGCTCAACACTGGGATTGACGGATCCAAAAGGACAGAGATGAGGGAGAGGGGACAGGTGAAGGGGGGAGGGGAGTGGCAATTTTTTATAAGGAAGAAAAAGGATAGAAAAAGAGAAGTCTGGGAACCAGGGATGTGGCCCAGACCCTGTCACTCATTCACATAACAGAAAATTTTCTGTTTTGGCTTCTGTCTCTGTAAAACTAGGGGTTGAGACTAGATGATCTCTAAGGTTACTTTCAATTCTGATAGCATAGCTCTTCCTGGTTCTGACCTCCTGGCTTCTAAGGGCCCTCCCAGCTCTGACCTCCTGGCTTCTAAGGGCCTCCCAGCTCTGACCTCCTGGCTTCTAAGGGCCCTCCCAGCTCTGACATCCTGGGTTCTAAGGGCCTCCCAGCTCTCACATACTGGGTTCTAAGGGCCTCCCAGCTCTCACATGCTGGGTTCTAAGGGCCCTCCCAGCTCTGACATCCTGGGTTCTAAGGGCCCTCCCAGCTCTGACCTCCTGGGTTCTAAGGGCCCTCCCAGCTCTCACATGCTGGGTTCTAAGGACCTCCCAGCTCTGACATTGTCCTAATATTCACCCCAGCTCTAAATCCTATGAACCTATGAACAAAGAAAATGAAATTCATCTTCTAAGGGAAGGACCCTTCTTTGCTGCATTTGCATCTCCTGAGACCCTTGCTGGGGCTCAGAAGCCCTCACACTCCCTGCCTCCCATCTCTTTTCTCACATCTGTCAGTAGTTTGGTGCTGGCAACCATCCAGGAACCAGGCCAGACAAGGAATGGAGCAGGTGGTCTCCCCAGAAGGGGGTAGCTTCCCTCAGTGAACCCTGGGAAGCTCCTAAGGAGTCTGGATTTGGGGATCTCTAGGTAGTAGTACTGGACTCCCACTCTCCAATATCCATCCTTCCTGAAGCGACCTGGGACAAGGATAACCCTGAGTTCTTTCTATGAGGCTATGGGATTCAATAGGGAGGAGAGAGAGAAAGGAAGGAAGAGGAGGAGAAAGGGGGAGAAGGAAAAAGAGTAGAAAGGGGGAAGGAGAAAGAAAAGAGGGAGGAAGATGAGGAAAAGAAAGGAAAAAGGAAGGAATGAAAAAAGAAAGAGCAAGAGGAGGAAAGGAAGATGATGGGAGAAAGAGAGAAGAGGAAAAGGAAAATAAGTCAGAAAGAAGAGAGGATAGAGAAAATATTGGAAATCCCCGGAGGGCAGGAATTGTGACTTCCCCTAGTTTGGAAGCTCTCAGTGGGCAGGGATGGGAATAAGAAAATTGCATATGACCTGTGATCCAGCAGCAGATAAATGCTGTAGAATTCCAGTTGACCAAACTACCCCTGGTCATTGGACACATAAATGACTTGGTTCACTCTCCTTGCTTGGCCACTCTGAGTGAAGGGAAAAGGGGGGCTGAGAATCCTCCCCCTCTTGTGCCTCAGTTCCCCCAACTGTAAAAATTAAGGGATCAGGTTCCATGACCACCCTACGACTCCCTTCTGCCCCTTTCCCAGGGGCTCTTTGACTTCCCCCTCAGGGACCTTCCTCTCCTTCCACCTTAGGGATGCTGGTGCCCATAAGAATGTCCCTTCCCATCTTTGGCATAGCTTGGCTACCCTGGTGTCTCCTGCCTACTTCTTTAAGAAAAAAAAACAACTCCCTCTCCATTATCAATTCCCTTGTCTCTGCTTTCTCACGTCTTTCCTGCCTTGCTCTTTTATTAAGATTTTAATTGAATAATTTTAATTAAATTTAATGAGCTGGATCAACTTACTTAGAGAAATAAAGCCGTATTCAAGGCACTCTCCAAGTCGAAAGCGAACAGCTAGTGACCAACTTGCATTTCTTCTCCTGCTCTCCCAGGGAACCAGATGCAGACTCATGGTGGTGACTGGCGAGTCAGGAGGGGCTCTGTGTGTGTAAGGTGTGTGTGTGAGAGTATGTGAGTGTGAGTGTGTGTGTATGTGTAAGGTGTGTTGAGAGTGTGTAAGGTGTGGGTGTGTGAGGTATGTGTGTAAGGTGTGTGAGTGTGTGAGGTGTGTGAGTGTGTGTGTAAGGTGTGTGTGTGTGTAAGGTGTGTGTGTATGTGTGTGTGTAAGGTGTGTGAGTGTGTAAGGTGTGTGTGTGTGAGTATGTGTGTGTGAAGTATGTGTGTAAAGTGTGTGTGAGTGTGTAAGGTGTGTGTGAGTGTGTAAGGTGTGTGGAACGGGGCTAGGACACAGCTTTGACTAGTGATCTGTGTGTCTCAAATAAAAGTCACATAAAATATGCTCCAGGAAAACAAAGAAAAACCCTTCACGGAGAATCCCCAAGATACAAAGGAAGAGCAGCTCAGAGCGGAATTAAGCTTCAGGTTCTGGAATCTGTCTGAGCTAGGACTAAGGGCTTGGTCCTTAGTGAAGGCGCTGGCCCAGACAAGCCCTTGGGAACCTTCAGCCTCTGAATCTGTGACTTTCTCCTAGTCTCAGTTTCTTCGTCTGTACGAGGGATTTGCCCCAAATGACCTGCTCCAATCCTCAGCCCCAAGCGCTGATGATGTCGAGTGTTGGGGAAGAAGGAAACTCCTAGGGGCAGAGTCCTTGGGGGACACGGCAGGGCTGGCTGGTCTGGGCCTGGTCAGAAGGGAGCTCACCTAGTCCTTCACACCTGGAGGAGAAAGGGTGCCCAAAAGGGACATGCTCCCAGAGGGTCATTCCCCCCCCCCCCAAGATTCAAAGCTCAAAGCTTTAGTCTGGGAGGGACCTCCCGAGATCACTTGTTCCCACCCCCTCCTTTTAGGCAGAAAGTGTTAGAGGTGAGCTCTGAGCCTGGGCCAGTGCTCTGTCTCAGTGCGTCAGGAAGCCCTGGGCCCAGGTCCTGCTGATTAGAGAATCACAATATCTCCTACATAATTAAAGCTAGCATTTTTATTGTTGTCAAATGTCATTTCCCTGAGCCTGCGGACCACAGATTAAAACAGATAGACCTGTTCAGGGCCACACAGCTAATAAGTGTCTGTGGCTGGATTTGAATTTAGGACTTCCCTGACCCCAGGGCTAGCACTCTATTTATTCATCCACCCAGCTGCCTCCTGGCTAGCATGTTTAGAGTTTGTAAAGCACTTTTTCATATGTTATTTCATTTAATCCTCATAATAACTTATCCCCATTTTACAGATTAGGAAACTGAGGTCAAAGGAGCGTTAAGTAACCTGAGCAGGGAAATACAAGTAGTGTGTGTCTGTGGCAGAATTTTTTTTTTTTACTTTTTTAATTGTTTTCTTTTTTTCTGGTTATATATGTAGATTAATTTTTTTAATACACATTTCTTTATGAATCATATTGTGAGAGAAAAATCAGAACAAAAAGGAAAAACCATAAGAGAAAGAAAAAAAAAAGAGAAGAAAAAGGAAAAAAAAATGAAAATAGCATGTGTTGATTTACATTCAGTGTCCAAAGTTCTCTTTCTGGATGCAGATGGCGTTTTCTATCCAAAGTTTATTGGATCACTGAGCCGCTGAGAAGAACCAAGTCTGTCATAGTAGATCATCGCCAATCTTGCTATTACTGTGTACACTGTACTCTTGGTTCTACTTGTTTTGCTCAGCATTAGTTCATGTAAATCTTTCCAGGCCTTTCTAAAATCAGCTTGTTCATCATTTTTATAGAACAATAATATTCCATTACTTTCATATACTATCATAATTTGTCCAGCCATTCCCCAATTGATGGGCATTTAGTCATTTCCCAATTCTTTGCCACCACAAAAAGAGCTGTGTAGCAGAATTTGAACTCATGTTTTCATAACTCAAAGTCCAGCACAATAATAAAAACAGCATTTATCTATCTAATAAAATCCCAACTCAGTTTATCCTCACAACCACACTAGGAGATAAGATATTTTGATTATTTACAGAAGGGGGGAAAGACTGAGAAAAATTAAGTGACTCAGGAGGCTTTCACAGCTAGTAAGTTAATGAGGATGGGTTCGAATTTGGGTCTTCGTGACCAGAGCAGCCTCTGGGTATTCATTCCTCACTGAAGCTAGAGCTGAAAATCTGCCAGGCAGCTTTTAAATTGTAAAGGAAGCAGTTTAAGAGACTCTGGTTGCTATAGATACCTCAAAGCAGCCGTTCCATTGTCCATCCTTAAGTCGGATCCATCCTTAAGAGAGTCAAGGAGAGATGGGGGCACCTAGTGAGTGAATAAATAGAAAGGAAGGATGCTGGTGAGCCTTAATTCTGATAAAAGTGAATAGATGATGTCAAGCCATTGTGCATCAAATGTTTGTAAATCACATCGTATTTTAAGAGAGACTGGGATTTAAGGTAGAACTGGACTGAGCCCTAGACCTTGAGTCTGGTGGTCTTACTTCAAATCCCAACTTATATAGGGTTAAAAGCTGTTTCCCTCACTACCTGCCCTCCCCATTGCTTTCAGTTCTAACCCTTATGGAGTCAAATAGTACAAATTTAATCCCTCTTTCTCCTTATAGCCACTTGAATATTTAAAGCAAATATTCCTTTATTTATTTATTAACAATAAGTTAATAAATTTATTGTTTATTTTATTATTTATTAATAAATTTATTTATTATATTTTGTTCCTCTTCCCCATCTCCAAGCTTACAGGTGGCCACCTCCGGTTGTCCTGATCTATAATCTCGTCACTGGACCCGGATGATTCTGGAGGGGAAAGTGAGGCAGGTGCCCTTGCACATCCCTCCCCCACTTAAATACAATTTATTTTTATGGCATCGCCTCCCTGAGTGTTTTGCTTCCTCTAAAATAGAAGAAAAAATAGCAACAACAAAAACAAGCTAATAACCCTCCAAATCCTTGACCTGATTCTGATCAGGTCGTCTTGTATTCCGGAATACTAGTTTAGATATGGTATTCAGTCTTTCCATCATGACCCCATTTAGGGTTTTCTTGGCAAAACCCTCAAGCAATTTGCCATTTCCTTCTCCAGGATGAATAAGCTTTTCCTAGAACACGGTCCTGAACTGAACAACACTGTGTCCCTGAGACCTTCAGTCAAAAGTCACAGTCACTGAACTTGGGAAACAAGGAGATGTTCCATGCTGGAATTTTTCCTTGGTGTCCAATTATGCCTCAAATTGAGCTCTTGGCCTTGAGACCCTGGGGAGGTGAAGAAGACATGGAGATATCTGACAGCTTCATTCGTGTACAGAATGTTAAAGTAGGAAGGACCAGGCAATTTAGAGACCCCTGGGATAGACTGGGGCCAGGAAGTCCCGGATTGAAATCCTATCTCAGACCCTCACTATCTCTGCGTCCTAGGGAAAGCCAACTAAACTCTCTCTGTCTTAGTTTCCCTACCTGTTAAAAGCAGATAATAATAGTATCTACCTTTCTAGGGTTGCTCTGAGGATTAAGTAAAAATAAATAAATGTAAAATGCTTTGCAAACTTACATCACTATAAAAATGAAAGCTATTAGGAAGGACCTGAGAGCATAGAATGTCAGACCTGGGAGAAAGTTAGAACACAGGAAAATTTTAGCATATAGTTTCTAGATTCTATATTCTAGAATATAGAATGTTGGGCTGAAAGGACCTGACAATGAAGGAGGGAGGGAAAATTTAAAACCTATTATGCAAAGTGCTTTTCCTTAGATTCTCACAACCACCCTAGGAGGTGGGAGCTATTATTTTATCCATTTTACATTACTGAGGCAGACACTGGTAATGTGACTTGCCCAGAATCATACAACTAGTGTCTGAGGCTGGATTTGAACTCAGCTCTCCCCGATTCCAGGCCTATCTCTATTCACTGCCCCCTTTGAACACAGAATGTCAAAGCTGAGAGAATTCTTCCACCTGTGGGTGTCAGAGTGGGAAAGGATCTAGAACAGGGAACGTCAGACTTGGTCGTGATCTCACCACATTATGGATGGGCCTTCGAAGTGGTCCAGGTCACTTCCCTCATTGCACAGAGAACCAGATGCTCTGGAAAGAGTGGTTGTTTGCCCAAGGCCCCAGAGGCAGATCCAAGAACGGCCTTCCTTAAGCGAGTGAGCCAGCTTCTACAGCCCCCTAAAACGCTGGAGGAACAGAGTGGAGGGCTGGCCCCCATATTCATACAGGGGTGAAATCTCCCCCAGTGAGAGAGCTGCCGACAGCCTCTTCCCCTAGAGTCCCAAGTCTCCCATCATCCTTCCTTCCTGCTGCAGAAACCAAATGGTGAAGTCCACAAGGGGGAAGCCCCTTTGTGTGCCCGCAGTTCTAGGTACTCTTCCTGCCCAAGGCCCAGCCCTGTCTCCAGATCAGGTTTTCTGCTGGACAGGTCAGAGAGAGAACACCTGAGTCACTCAGGGATTAATCAGCTTGTCTCCAGGACACACAGTGGATTTCGAGGTTAAACCTGGACAAATCTCTTCCAAGTAGCCAGGCCGATCTTGTAGTCATGACTAACGTCTACACAGCACTCTGAGGTTTGCAAAGCCCTGAAGGCCTGCTATCCCGTCTGATCCTGGGAAGTAGGTGCAATTATTACCCCATTTTACAGATGAGGAAACTAAAGCAGATTTCAAATAAGAACTTCTACATCTATGGCTCCCCATCAGCTCATCTGCTGCTTCTCATCTCCACAGGACAGCTGGTTTCCTCCTCCAGCTTCATCCCAATCCTCTCTCAAACGGAGGGATCAGACCTGGGAAATACCTCCAGTCTTTTTCAGCTCTGAGTGCGCCAAGGCTCTGACATGGCCACTGCCCAGCACCCTGGGGGACAGATGGACAGGCAGATGGACAGACACACACACACGCATGTTTCCAAATGGATGTGTACTGCGTGGACATGTAGGTGAGAAACGTTATGGAAAAAAGCCCAGGTAACAGCTGCTTCTAGTCGGACACCCCCTGGGGTGAGAGGTGAGGAAGTGCTAAAGGTCAACATCGGCTTAGTGCTGACAGACTGGGTGAAAAAGGACCCTCAGGAACATTAAACAGGTCACACCCCCAGTTTCCTCCTCCATAAAATGACACAGTGGGACGGGCCAACCTCTTATTCCCCTTTCCCCCAACTCTGTATTCTAAGGCCCCTGATGTTTCTGTCTCACACTTGGGAGTAACTCATTCATCTCTTTTTTCTTTTAATTGTTTTATTTTTTCTGGTTATACATGGACTCTAAATTTTTAAATTCACATTTCTTTTTTTTTTTCCCTTTTGTTTTTGCTGAGACAATTGGGGTTAAATGACTTGCTCAGGATCACACAAGCTAGAAATTGTTAAGTGTCTAAGTCCATATTTGAACTCAGGTCCTCCTGACTTCAGGGCTGATGCTCTACCCACTGCACCACCTGGCTGCCCCTAATACACATTTCTTTATGAATCATGTTGGGAGAGAAAAATCAGAACAAAAGAGAAAAATCACAAGAGGAAAAAAAACAACGGAAAAAAAAAGTGAGCCTCACATGTGTCGATTTCAATTCAATATCCACAGTTCTCTTTCTGGATGGGGAGGGCGTTTTCTACCCAACGCTGCTGGGATTGCTTTGGATCACCGAACCACTGGGGAGAACCAAGCCTTTCACAGTGGATCATCACGCAACTTTGCTATTGCTGTGTACAAAGTTTTCCCGATTCTGCTCGTTTCTTTCTGCATCAGTTCATATAAATCTTTCCAGGCCTTTCTAAAATCAGCTTGTTTGTGATTTTTTTATGGAACAATAATATTACTTTCCTATATCATAATTTATTCCATCATTCCCCAACTGATGGACATCTCCAGTTCTGTAATGCATTCATCTCCAAGTGCCTTCAAATTCATGACCTCCCCACAAGGAGGCGCCATAGGGATCATGGGGCTAGAGCTGCAACGGGTAAGACAGCTTGGAGAATGTGATGAACTCAGAGACAAAAAGAGCTGAGTTCTAATCCTACCTCTGATATCTATAAGCTGTGTCCTACCAGGCGAATAACGTAATTTTTCAGAGTTTCCTCATATAGAAAATGGGGAGAGGAGACACAGGATGGAAGGGCAACTGTGGAATCAGGAAGGCTTTCAGGCTGCCTGCCCAGGTACAAATTTTCAGTGTATTCATAGTAAAATCGCCCCCCTCTCCCCAACACCCTATCCCCCATTCTTGGGCAATTCTCAAAGACTTCAAAAATTTAAGACAACTGCCCAGATGGTCTTTGGAGGGAAATTCTACACCCTGGAGCCCATACCAGTGCTCGGGAGTCCAAGAACCTGGGTTCAAATCCTAAGCCTGACACTTTTGGTCAGTTCCAGCTATGAATATAGGGGAGCAAGGAAGAGATAATACTGGAAGACTTCACAATTCCAAACTTCAGGCCCTCACAAGCAGATCTAGGGCAGGGACCTAGCATTCATGCCTCTCTTTTTGAGAGGCATTTATTAAGCACCTACTATATGCCAAACACTAGGCTAAGCATTTCACAATTATCATCTCTAATCTTCGCAATAACCCCCAGGAAGTAGGTGCTACTATTATCCCCATTTTACAGCTGAGGAAACTGAGGCGACAGAGGTTAAGTGACTTGCACAGGGTCACTAGGAAGCGTTTGAAGTCAAATTTAAAGTCAGGTCTTCTTGACTCTAAGCCCAGCATTTTATTCATTGCATCACCTAACTTCCTCACGGTTATTCTGAAACTCAAATTAGAGATTGCATAAAAAGGGCTTTATAAAAGCTCAGTTATTCATTTATAGAAGTCCAACCTTCCCCCACCTCATTTTACAAAGGGGAAACTGAGTCACAGAGTGTTTTTTTGTGTGTGTTCCAGAGCCAGGACTATAGAGACCCAAGGCTCTAGGCTGCTGGTACTAGAGTCTTTCAAACACGCTATGGAGTGATGGCTCTGAAGCACTCGATCAGTGTTTTAGAAGGAGAAAAAGGCATCCTAGTCAGAAGGAATTTCAAAAGTCCTCTCTAAACCTTCTCCTGCCTGAGCGTGGATCCTGTCCACAACATCCCTGGGAAGGGCTCTGCTTGGAGGTCACAAGAGATGAGGAACTGACTCCCTGAAATACCAGATCGGGAGGCAGGACATCTGGACATTGCTGTCACCATTCACTGTGTGGCTCTGGCTGAGCTCCTTCCCTTCGCTGACCTTCAGTCTTCTCTTCTATGAAATGAGTGAAGTGGATTGTGTGGTCTCAGACGTTCTGGGCTATGAGACGCCTTCCAGCTCCTGTGTCCTGTTAGGGTGTAAGTTGCTGGAGGGGAGGGGATAGGTTTTATTTCTTTTTGTATCCCCAATGATTAGTGTAGTGCTTGGCTCAGGGTGAGCCCTTGATAAATATTGATTCAAAAGCTGTTCCCAACTCTGACATTCTAAGACCCCTCTAACCCAGCTCTGACCTCCTGGGTTCTAAGGCCCTCCCACCTCTGACACCCTGGGTTCTAAGGGCCCTCCCTGCTCTGACCTCCCAGGTTCTAAGGGCCCCCCCAGCTCTGACCTCCCAGGTTCTAAGGGCCCTCCCAGCTCTGACCTCCCGGGTTCTAAGGGCCCTCCTAGCTCTGACATCCCAGGTTCTAAGGGCCCTCCCAGCTCTGACCTCCCGGGTTCTAAGGGCCCTCCCCGCTCTGACCTCCCGGATTCTAAGGCCCTCCCACCTCTGACACCCTGGGTTCTAAGGGCCCTCCCCGCTCTGACCTCCCAGGTTCTAAGGGCCCCCCCAGCTCTGACCTCCCGGGTTTTAAGGGCCCTCCTAGCTCTGACATCCCAGGTTCTAAGGGCCCTCCCAGCTCTGACATTCTATGGGCTTCTCTTCCTTTGTGGACAGGTGCGAAGGGAGGAAATGGCCATGAATGTAGGGGCCCAGGGCACATCCCCATTTTGTCACAGCCAGCAGAGCCTTCTTTGGAGGCACAGGTAGGAGCCCTCTGTATTCCCCGTCTTTCCCTGGAGTGGGAAATAAGTGTCATTCTCCAGAACCAGCAACAACAACATTGGCCACGTCTCTGTGGTGCTTGAGAGCCATCGATGATTATCCGGAGTCCTCAAGAAAAGAAAATGAAGAGCTGATTAATCTTCAGCCAGTAACTTGGAGAACAGAGGCTGTCCCGCTTTTTCTCTCCTTCCGTGCATAACAACCTCCATTTCCATCCGTGCTCTTTCACCTGATGAGGCCTGATCCCTATTTGGTTTCAGGTCAGCCGGGACCCCCATCAAGGGCAAGGTCGACATCAGTCCCCCCTTTGGAGGCAGAAGCAGGAAGAAGAACCAGGAGCCTGGATGCCGGCTCACTTCGAAGAATTCAGCATACTGTCCCCACAGCTGAGGGCCCCCCAAGGTAGTCTGGGCTCACAAAGATCAGGGTCAGTCCTAGAGGACTGACCCAAAGGGCAGTTTTTCTCCTTGTTTCTTAGCCCTGTTGGGAAACTCTGGGGAAATCTCCTGAATAACCGCTAAATGTGGCCAGGATCTAGGTATCCCCAAATGAGGGTAGTGGGGCCCCTGCCGGCAAGGGTTGTATTAAACACAAGGAACAGACACGGGGGCATCTTTTTTATTTCCCCATCACAGAAAACGCTGAAGCTATACAGAAAGCTTGGAGAGCCTATCTCAGGGCCGTGGCGGTGGTCACGATGTGCCGTGGGCTGGCCTGCGGGGGACCGAGATCCCGGCCCGCCCTGACGGCTGTGATTCCAACTCATCGGCCCAAAAGAACAAATGCAGGAAACAAAACCCTCCCGTGGCCCCTGGACTCGGCCTCTCCCAGGTAGCAACCCCTTGTGGGACGATGGCCAGTCTTTGTGATTCAGCCCAGACCTGGACCATCCCAGCAGGTGCTGAGGGACAGCTCTCCCACCGCAGGGCTTGGCCCTGCACCAGTAGGCCCGTTCTGGACGCAGCTCTGCTCTCCACTGAGATGTGCACTGACAATCATCATCTCTTCTGGGGGGCAGCGCGCCATTCTGGAACTCAAAAAATCTCAAATCAGATTTCTTGGGCGTTGTTGAACGTAGACTTACCCACAATGAATTCTCCAACACTGAAAATGTCTATTGTCAGGATGAGGAGCTACAGTCGTTTCTAGCTCTGACAGCCTCAGTTCTAAGACTCCTCTTAAAGCCGCTACGTTCTCCCATTTTAACACTTCTCCCAGCTCTGACCTCCAGGGTTCTAAGGGCCCTCCCACCTCTGACCTCCTGGGTTCTAAGGGCCCTCCCGGCTCTGACTTCCTGGGTTCTAAGGGCCCTCCCAGCCCTGACCTCCTGAGTTCTAAGGGCCCTCCTACCTCTGACCTCCTGGGTTCTAAGGGCCCTCCCAGCTCTGACCTCCTGGGTCCTAAGGGCCCTCCCGGCTCTGATATCCTGGGTCCTAAGGGCCTGCCCAGCTGTGGCTCACATGGAATAAGGCCTTTAAGGAGTTTACAATCTCATTGGGGATGGGGAGGGGAACAAACATGTGTATGAATGATTCCAATGCAAGTTAGAATTAGATAAGTGCATAGCAGAGATCAAAGAATTTCCACAGAAATTTCAAGGAAAACATTTTTTCTTCTAGTTGAGGGAAATCATGGAAGGCTTCTTGTAGGAGATATCTAATGGCGGTCCAGGAGGTTTGAAGGAAGAGAATATCAGAGCTGGGAGAGCCCTTAGAACTGGGATGTCAGAGCCAGGAGGGCCCTTAGAACCCAGGATGTCAGAGCTGGGAGGGCCCTTAGAACCTGGGATGTCAGAGCTGGAAGGGCCCTTAGAACCCAGGAGGTCAGAGCTGGGAGGGCCCTTAGAACCCAGGATGTCAGAGCTGAGAGGACCCTTAGAACCTGGGATGTCAGAGCTGGAAGGGCCCTTAGAACCCAGGATGTCAGAGCTGGGAGGGCCCTTAGAACCCGTGAGGTCAGAGCTGGGAGGGCCCTTAGAACCCAGGAGGTCAGAGCCGGGAGGGCCCTTAGAACCCAGGAGGTCAGAGCTGGGAGGGCCCTTAGAACCCGTGAGGTCAGAGCTGGGAGGGCCCTTAGAACCCAGGAGGTCAGAGCCGGGAGGGCCTTTAGAACTCAGGAGGTCAGAGCTGGGAGGGAGCTTAGAACCCAGGAGGTCAGAGCCGGGAGGGCCCTTAGAACCCAGGATGTCAGAGCTGGGAGGGAGCTTAGAACCCAGGATGTCAGAGCTGGGAGGGCCCTTAGAACCCAGGAGGTCAGAGCCGGGAGGGCCTTTAGAACTCAGGAGGTCAGAGCTGGGAGGGAGCTTAGAACCCAGGAGGTCAGAGCCGGGAGGGCCCTTAGAACCCAGGATGTCAGAGCTGGGAGGAGCCTTAGAACCCAGGATGTCAGAGCTGGGAGGGCCCTTAGAACCCGGGAGGTCAGAGCTGGGAGGGCCCTTAGAACCCAGGATGTCAGAGCCGGGAGGGCTCTTAGAACTGGGATGTCAGAGCCAGGAGGGCCCTTAGAACCCAGGATGTCAGAGCTGGGAGGGCCCTTAGAACCCAGGAGGTCAGAGCTGGGAGGGCCCTTAGAACCCAGGAGGTCAGAGCTGGGAGGGCCCTTAGAACCCAGGAGGTCAGAGCTGGGAGGGCCCTTAGAACATGGAATGTCAGAGCTGGAAGGGCCCTTAGAACCCAGGATGTCAGAGCCGGGAGGGGCTTTCAAACTTCAGAGCTAGACCACAGAACACTAGAATAAAAAATATTAGACTTAGAAGGCAGCTTGTTCCAAATTAATATGATCAATAGGGCAATGGCATTGATCTGGGACTTGTTAATTGGCTCCCAAGGCTATTCCCAAAGAGAAGTTCACAGAGGCTTTGAGCAGTGGAAGTATCATGAGCCCTCTCACGTGTGGGCTCTCTCGGGGACTCCTACTTTGAAAGGGCAGCCCTCACTCGGTGTAACTCCAGCCTGTTAGTTTTAAGGTGTGATTATAAAGGGACCCGTCAGTGCTGATCGATGTCAGAGTCCTCCCTGCTTTTATGGAGGTGGAAACTGAGAGTCAGTGACTGGTCCAAGATCACGCACTGGTGAGAGACTAGAACTCGGACCTTCCCCTTCCACGTGGGTCTTTGTCCCCCCGAGATGCTGAGGGAAGACGGGTGGGGAGCGGCGGAGCTGGGCGCGGGCCCCGATCTCCTGGTTACAGAAAGCCCCGTTCCGGCTCCGGCAGGGCCCTTGCCCCCTCCCCATTACTGCACACTGCTCCCTCCCACCACCACCACCCTTTTCCCCTGGCACACAGTGGGTCTGCTGCATTGTTGAGCCTGCGCTTGTCTTTGTCCTCTGCCTTCCACAAAGGCCCTTCCTGGTCCTTTAAGGCAACAGCTGCTCTGCCAGGGCTCCGGGCACCGGGCAGGGCTGCCCTTCTAACTCATGCTGCCAGCCCCAGCCCCGCACAGGGAGCACCGCCGTTCATCAGAACTTACAAGTCCCCCGAGAGCCGTAATTGGGGAAGATTGCTTCCTTAAAGGAAACAGTGACCCCCAAGATCTACATCATCAAACGGAAAAGGTCACATCAAAGCAGGAGCCGGCTTTGTTCTTTCCCACCGTTATCAGTTATGCATGAACAGCCAGATGGCAGATACACTTAGCATCCATAATTCGCCATATCGGGAGACTGCAAGGACCGGCCCAATTTCACGAGAAAGTTGAACTTGTTCGGTGTCTTTTCAGATTAGGGCAAGAGAGAAAAGGGAAGCGCTCTCCCTGCTCTCTCCTCCCCCTCGGAATTCTGGCCCCCCTGCCCAGCCTCGGCGTCTCGGTCTCTGTTCCGGGAGCCGCTCGCAAGCACCAATATCCGATGTCTCCAGCACTTGAAAGAGACTGCGAGATAAATGGGAAAGGGGGATTTCACAAGGCACGGACCGGCAGGAGCAGGAGATGAGTGCGATCTGGGCCAAGATGTCAACTCCAACTTGTGAGGGGACTTGAAAGGGTCCTGCTTCACCCATTAAACCCTATTAAGGGTCGACCCGGGAAGTCGAAGGCGTCCGGCTCTCGCCTCCCTCGTCACCCGGCGTGACTCATCAGGGGGTTCAGCTCCCGTCCCCAAGAACAGATGCTCTGCAGGGGTCCACAAAGGGCCAGATGCGGCAGCTGAGGACGATTATCCCCCTCCCCCAGGGCTAGGAAGTTTCTTTATTTAAAGGCCCACAGAACAACGTTTTTGTTTTTACTATAGTCCAGCCTCCAACAGTCTGAGGGACAGTGAACTGGCCCCTATTTAAAAAGTTTGAGGACCCCTGGACAGACTTCTGGCCAAAGACCCTCCTCCACCCAGCTCGGGCTGCCCTGAGTCTAAAGACCAGTCAAAAATCTCCAGCGATTCCCTCTGCCAAAGAGCACAAGGATCTGAGCCCCCGAGAAATGACTGGCAAATATCGGGCCCAAAATCTGATCCCATGACACTCCCCTGGAGACCCCGTCTTGAGCAAGAGACGGTTCCCGGCGGGTCCCCCTAAGACTGGGAAGAACTTAAAAAGCCTAACCCGGCTGCTAAAACGGCAGGAGGTTCCTCCGTGGCGTCTCCAGAATTTCCTGGGATTCCCCAGTTGCGTTTCATTCCAAGAAAGCTTTCCATGGTGCATCATTTAACTGCCACTAGATGGCATCATAAGGCACAGAGTGCTGGGGTTGGCCATGGTCAATCTGAGTTCAAATCCGATCTCTAGAGGGTAACTGGATGGCCCTGGGAAAACCTGTTTGCCTCACTTTCCTCATCTGTAAAATGGATCAACATCTACCTTCCCAGGTGATGAAGGTAATAAATTTCACACAGTAGGTGCTTTATTAAGCTTATTTCCTTCCGAGCTTCCTTTCTGCCTCTGGCATTCAAGGTCTCCAACCTCAACATTTTCCCTATGCTCATCCCGCCCTGTCCCATCTCTTTCTTTACTTCTCCATTTGCTCAAGTTCCTCTCATCCTTCCTCCAAAGCCCAGCTCTGCATCCTCCTTTGCCCATCCCCGAGCCAAAGGGGGTGTCACACAATCGCCAGGAAGCTCTTGCCTCCATTCCCAGTCCTACCGTCCCCACAGCAGCCTCTCTCGCTAAACTAATGAGCAGCCCCCCTCAAAGGGTGGGGAGTCCCGGACACGCCCCTTCTCCAGTGAGGAACCATCGAGGGAGCTCGTGACTACTCGCGTGCCTCCGAGGCACCACCTGTTCTCGGCCTGGACGGCCAGACTTCTTCCATTCCCTTAGACTCCAATATTGGATAATTATATTTCCCCATAATTGATTTCCTCTGTAGTCCTACGTGTTTTATTGGGTGCGTTTAAAGGTACAGTTCTATGAGGGCGTCCATAGTTTTACCGGACCATCTAAGGGACCCGTAACACAATACATAGACTCCCCAGACTCTGAGAACTGCCCAGAGCTTCAGCTTCTTACATTTTGGTCACAGACCCCAGATGGCATCTCATAACGGAACGTGGGAGTTACAAAATGGTGATTTATTAACAACAAATGTCAGCTTTGTATTCTGTAATCCTACACTCACATAAAAACCTCTCAGGTGAAAAGGGGTCGAAAGTGGAAAAAGTTTTAAGAAGCCGTGGTCTAGAGCACGAAGGGGAAGTGACGCCCAGGGTCCCACAGGACCATGGGAGGGGGCCAGTTCTCTACCACTAGCCGAGCTTAGTATATGTGTCTCCCCATAAAACACGCTCGTGGAGGGCAGGGCAGCCTGGCCCATGGCTGAGTCCAGAATGCTTGGCAAACCTCAAAGTCCTAGATCTGCTTCTGTGCCCTCCTACCAAAGTGGAGAGAACTTGTCATTCTTCTGCTCAACAAAAAGCTCTTTATAACATTAAAAAAACAAAACCCCAGTGGCAACCAGCAGGGAGGCGAGCACCCAGGCCACAGGGACCCAGAGGGAGGGAGCCGCTCAAGCCGGTGTCGCCAGGTGGGTTGAACTTTCTAGGAAGAATTCTTGATTGCACATGTTGAACCTATATTGGATTATGGTCTAGGGGAAGGAGAAAAATAGGGAATGCAAGATTTCACAAGGGTGAATATTGAGAATTGTATTTGCATGTATTTGGAAAATAAAAAGGCATTAAAAAAAAATTCTTGGTTTCCCCACACACAGTAGACTTCCTCTGGGCTGTGCCACGTGGGGGCTTCCCCAGACCAGCCCTGGGCGCTGCCACTTGTGACCTGATGAGGGACATAGAGGAAGAAAGCAGCAAACTGATGCTGAGCCTGCAGGATGCCGAGATGTGCTAGCTGTATCCTCAGCCCATGGGCTTTAGGGAGTCAAGGACATCTTGGGGGAGTTAATCACACAAGTTTAAGGCAAGATAGGAACCCAGGAAGTCAGAGCTGGGAGGGCCCTTAGAACCCAGGAGGTCAGAGCTGGGAGGGCCCTTAGAACCCAGGAGGTCAGAGCTGGGAGGGCCCTTAGAACCCAGAAGGTCAGAGCTGAGAGGACCCTTAGAACCCAGGATGACAGAGCTGGGAGGGCCCTTAGAACCCAGGAGGTCAGAGCTGGGAGGGCCCTTAGAACCCAGAAGGTCAGAGCTGAGAGGGCCCTTAGAACCCGGGAGGTCAGAGCTGAGAGGGCCCTTAGAACCCAGAATGTCAGGGCTGGGAGGGCCCTTAGAACCCAGGATGTCAGGGCTGGGAGGGCCCTTAGAACCCAGAATGTCAGGGCTGGGAGGGCCCTAGAATAGAGAATGCCAGAGTTGGGAGGGGCCTTAGGACATTAAAAAAAAAAATGGAAAAGATGTTAAAATATGACAACAGCTGGAATCACTTCACTCAATTCCCACATCAAAGAGATGAAGAAAAACCCAATGAAAAAAATGTACCCATTGCCACACAATATGTAAATATTTCAAAGCCAAATGACAAATTTCATAAACTTTCCATTTCAGCCGACCAGGGTCACGACAGGCTCCTCCCAAGACCGTCCCACAGCGGGCTCGTGCCCCGCCAGGAGTGCCAAGGTCTCGGGCACAAGCGCCCGGCTCCGAGGCTTCCTCAGTCTCCTTCTCGGGCAGCCACGGCGCGGGGCCGGACAGAAACCAAAGCCCAAACCTGGTGTGCTTTCTTTTATTGGAGGACAGAGCACCCGGCCAAGACCGATGGAACCAACTCCCCGGCGTGGCTTCCCTGCCACAAAGAACTGGGGCGAGAGGGGCTCCGGGCTCCCGAGTGCTGCTGTTCGGGCGCAGGAGCCAGTCCTGGGACAAGCCTCATCAATGTGACGGGACGGCACGGCAGAGGTCGGAGGCCAGTTAATATTTAGTAAGGCAGAAGCTGGAAGTCCCCTTGTGTGATGGGGAAGCTGAGTCCCAGCAAGGGGAAAGGCCTGGGGCTCCCCCCCCCACAAGTTCTGAGTTCCGATCAGCCAGGCCCCCAGGGATGAAGACAAAAGCTACCTGCAGACTCAGCCCCTCCCTTTCACCTTATCAGCCCCGGCTTTGGGTTCATTTTCTAAAGTGCAAAGCTGTTCAGTCTTTGGTGAGGGGGGCTCCTCCCCGGGCTCTGCACGGCAGCACCCTGCCCCAGCTCCCCCCCCCCCAGGGGCACGGAGGAGACCCCAAGGTGGCGCTCTGGGGAAGGAAGGGCCTGGCTCTGCAGGGAGAGAAGAGGTAAGAGAGGCTGACGCCTGCCCCCCACCCCCCGAGGGGCACAGAGGAGACCCCAAGGTGGCGCTCTGGGGAAGGAAGGGCCTGGCTCTGCAGGGAGAGAAGAGGTGAGAGAGAGGCTGACGCCCACCCCCCACCCCCCGAGGGGCCAAAAGGCAGGTTATAACACTGGGCCCGTTACACAGCAGGGGGCGCTCCACAAGGCTTGGGGCTGCATGGAGTCCAATGAATAAATAGGCTTGAAGCATCCTATAGTTTGTAAAGAAAAAGGCAGGAGGAAAACAAAGCTGCATTAATAACGCCTTTGGTCTAGTGGCTGGCAGGGCCCGGGGGCTGCCCGCGTGCCAGGAGGGGGCGCCGCGGCCCTCCCCGAGATGACTTTGGTCCGTTGTAGTGGTTGCCGGGCCGCCGGCCCGCCTCAGAAGCCGAAGAGGTCGTCCTGCTCAGAGGCGCCCAAGTCCGGCTTGTCCCAGTCCACCGGGGAGAGGCACTGGGCGTACTGGATGTCCTGGGCCGTGAGCCCGATGTCCAGCACCTGGGGATTCGTCCGTGACTGGGCCAGCCTGGAAGAGGGCAAGAGAGCGGCGTGAGAAGGGGGGCCGGGCCCGGAGGAGCGGGAGAGGAACAGGGCCCGGGACGCAGACTGAGCCCTGCCCCTGCCTGGCTGTGAACGGCGCTCTGCCTGCCGCCGGCCGGGCGCCTCTGGCCCACAACAGAGGGTCGGGGCGGAGGGACCTTCTCCACTAGGGGGTCCGGACACTTCTCCGTTGATTCCTGTGTGTTTTATCGTACGTACTTAAAAACATCTTTCTGAGAAAAGGTCCAAAGGCTTCCCCAAGACTGCCAAGGGCACCAGTGACAGAAACTGGTCTGAAAATTTGTTTTGCTTGATTCTACATGTTACAAAAAATTTTCTTTCTTTTTTCCCTTCTTCCTTTCTCCCTTCTTTTCTTCCTTCCTTCTTTCTTTCCTTCCTTCCCTTTCTTCCTTCCCTCTTTGCTCCCTCCTTTCCTCAGTTCCTTCCTTCTTTCCTTCCTTTCCTTCTTCCCTTCTTTTTTTTTGATAGAGAAAGTAGGAGGGAGAGAAAACAAATGCTTGTTAATCTAAAAACATTTTTTCAAAATTTCCTCCAGCTTACTCGCTTCAGAGATGAGAAAACTGCCCAAGATCCCAATGGTTAGCGAGGAGCCGAGCTGGGTAACAAAACCCCACCTCCTGCCTCCCGGGCCAGGGCTCGTTCCCTACTTCCTGGCCGTTAGAACATTTCTCTGAGAAGACTTGGGTTACAAGGCCCTGAGTAGGAGCAGGAATTTAGAGGGGAGGTCGGGGGCAGGAAGGCTGAGGAGAGCCAGATCCATCGAGGCAAGATGAAGAAGCAGATTCTAACGACTGGGGCTTCCCACTCAGCCGTGTCAAGACCAAAGGAAAGAAAGAAGTCAGCTGTCTCTTGGGCCAGCCTCTCCTTGGGCCCTGGGTTTGAGTGGCAGGGCTCAGTAATTACTCTCTGGGCACCCCGCTTTACTTCAGTTTCCTCATCTGTAAAATGGACCACCTCTAACTGGCAATCTCATAGGTAAGCTATGAACTGAGGAAAAAAGAGAGAAAAATAAACAGCTGCTGACTGGGGGATGGCCTGTGAATGGGAGGGAAATGGAATCTCTCTCTCTCCCCCTTCTTCCTTTTTTCTTCTCCCTCCCTCGCTCTCCCCCTTCCTCCCTCCTTTTCTTTCCCTCCCTCCTTCCCTTTCTCTCCCTTCCTTCCTTCTTTCTTTTTCCTCCCTCCCTCCATCGCTTCCTCCCTTCCCTCCCGCCCTCCTTTCTTCCTCCCTTTTGCAAGAAAATAATGACTTGGCTCAATATGAAGCAAGGGAGGAAAGGCGAAGGAGCCCGAAAGAGGCGAACACCACATCCGAGGAGACAGAAGAAGTCAACTCAGAACCACAAAACCAAACATTGTGAAATGGCAAGGACCCCTCGGGCTCCCACAGAGGCTGCCCCACGTCCCCTGCTCCTTGGCGGGGGGCACGCTGAGCAGGGCAGACGCGGCAGATTTTCTCCAGCCATTGATGGGCTATGGTTTTCCCCTCTCCTTTCTTTTTTTCTTCTTTAAAAAAAAAAAAAAAAAACTCTATTCCCAGCAATGGCTCTGTGGGGAGGGGACAGCAGGGCTGCCGGGGGAAATCTGGGTTAAGTTATAAACAAAAGATGTCAACAACTTCTATTTTTAAAAAGAGCGTGAACGCGAGAATGGAAATGTCCGAAGCAGCCCCAAAGGGGCAGAATGACAGTCTGCGTCCCCAAGGAAGAGGGAGGTGGGCAGCACCCCCCCCACAACAGGGTGGGGGGCCGCGGCTGAGGAAGCCTACACGCTGCCGCTCAGGCCGGCCCAAGGGCCTTTCTCCCTCTCTGGTTGTTCCAAGGTGGGGCCGGTGCGTCCCAAGGAGCAGGGAGGAGGGCTCCATTTGGAAGCCGGGGCATAAAGCCCAGATGGCGACAAAAAATAGACAATTAAAAAGCAAGAGTCTGGGAAGCCAAGAATAAAGAAGGGCTGGTGCCCCCCCTTCCTACTAGTGGAGACAGTGGGGAAGGGGAGGGGGCTTCCACGGCCCCAAGCTGCCTGTCAACGACAGAGGCCAAGACTGAGCAACATGGCGCTAGCCAAGGGAGGACAGGCGGGGCCAGAGAACTGGGCGGAGGTCAGCCAGGGACCCCTCCTCACCCCCGGCCCTAGCCAGGGCGCCCTTCTCCGAAGGGGCCAGGTAACTTCTTCCTCCCTCTCTCCCCCTTCTCTTTTTTCTCCCCCCTCCCCTTTTCTTTTTTCTATCTCTCCCTCCCTCCCTGCTTTCTTCTTTCTCTCCCTTTTCCCCTTCCCCCTGCTCTTATTCTTGCTCTTTCTCCCTCCCTGCTCTTTCCTCTCTGTCCCTTCCTCTTTTCTTTTCCTCCCTTCCTCCCCTTCTCTCTTTCTCTCTCCCTCCTGTCTTTTTTCTCCTTTTTTCTTTCTCTCCCTCCTCTTTTTTTCCATCTTTTGCTTTCCCTCTCTCCCCCTTCCCTCTTCTCCCCTTTCTGGATTCACAGGGGCAGGTTCTGATTTTCTCTGTTGGTCTCTCTCTCTTTGCCCGTGAGTCTAGGGGAGGCCTCTCCATCGTCCCCCAAGAGGCCTGTAGCTTCCCCCAGACTCCCACCACTCCCGCCTCTCCTGATACGGCCGCGCCGATTCAGTTACCTCGAGAAGGCTTCGTCAAGGCCATCATCAAGCTCCTAAGAGAAAACAAAGGGTCAGCATTAGGAGCCGTCCTCTGCCCGCCACTATCTCCCTCACACTCTCCGGCAGGAGGAGGGCGGGGAGACGGGCTGAGGAGATTCCCAAATCCACCTTAGCCGGGCACGTGGGGCTGATGATGGCAGCTTCCTGCCTATGGCCGAGTCAGAGGGGACTCTGACCTCAATTTCCCCATCTGTAAAATGAGGACCTTCTAGCTGTAACTCTGTGCTTCTTATGAAATATCTGGGTTCTTGTCAAAAATGTCACTGCGATTCCAGGCCTTTCATTTCTTCTTAAGGAGTTGCACATAATTATCTTGAGTGATTCTCACCTGTAAAGTAGGTTTTCTAGAAATACCCCTTCTACAGATGAAGAGACTGAGGCTGGGAGGAAGGAGGGCGCTGTCCAGGGTTACACAGCGAGTCAGGGAAGGGCCGGATCCGAAAGCCAGGCTTCCCCGGTCCCTCACACACCGCCTTGGGCCTCCGTGCTCCTAGTCCCCACCCTGGCCACGGGAAGGAGGGTCTAGGCAATCGGAAGGTCAGCTTCCCACGTCTGGGCCCGGGACGAGGGCTGTGACCCCAGCCAGGGCTGGCCACACCCAGATCCCAGCGAGCTGTCGCAGGTGTGGGGGGGGGCAGCTTCGTGGGGGCACAGCTGGGTCTCCGAGACCAGTCCCATGAAAAACGAACTCTTTCACGCGCTTCCCCTCCCTGTCCCCAAGGAGGGCCCCTGCAAAGCCTTCCGAGCTGGCACTGAAGCCGTTCACAGCACACAGCAAGGGCCTCAGGGGGGTCAGACTGAGCGGGCAAGGTGGGCGGGATGGAGGGCCATGCCAGCCCCTCCCCCTCAGCCTCCCACGTGGGGACTCACCCAGACCACGTTGTTATTGGCCAGCGGTTCAGGCCTCCCCACCTCATCCAAGTTGGCGGCATTGGCACTCACAGTGGACAGGGGGGCCTTGGCCGTCTCCTCCAGGTCCAGCAGGTTTCCAGTGGTGATTGCTACAGAGGAGAGCCCAAAGCACAAACATGAGACAGACAAACCCCTCCTCAGCTGGCCCTGGGGTGCTGGGAGAGCAATGGCCTCCGTCACCAACCAGTCAGCTTACAACAGGGCAGGGCATGAAACCAGAGCTGGAAAGGAGCCTGGGAGTCCTCCATAAAGGCTGCCTCCTTACAGACCTCCCAGGTTCTACGGGCCCTCCCAGCTCTGACCTCCTGGGTTCTAAGGGCCCTCCCAGCTCTGACCTCCCGGGTTCTAAGGGCCCTCCCGGCTCTGACCTCCTGGGTTCTAAGGGCCCTCCCGGCTCTGACCTCCCGGGTTCTAAGGGCCCTCCCGGCTCTGACCTCCCGGGTTCTACGGGCCCTCCCAGCCCTGACATCCTGGGTTCTAAGGGCCCTCCCAGCTCTGACCTCCTGGGTTCTAAGGGCCCTCCCAGCTCTGACCTCCTGGGTTCTAAGGGCCCTCCCAGCTCTGACCTCCTGGGTTCTAAGGGCCCTCCCAGTGCTGATAATGGGCTCCCCAGTTTCCTCCAGCCTGCCCCAGCCCCCCCCCCAGCCTGGCAGACGAGGCACCCACACTTCCCCCAAAGGTTCCCCTTTTTCTCTTCCCCGCTTGTGTCTGGGCCCAGCCTGAGGGGAGCCTCACGAAGCCCCTTTCAGCTCCATTTCTGTCCTTGGTTTTAAAGTCGTGTCATTAATGAAAATGAGAGAGAAATGAATAGTTTGTTCCATCTGTTCCGTCCTTCACGGGAACTCGGCACACCAGATCTCATCCGACCCGCATGATACCCTGGGAGGAACGTACTAGAAATCCATTCCCATTCCCATGATCCCCACTTAGCGGGGGCCCGGCATGCAGGGGGCTGAACAAATGCGCGCTGGTTGTACCCATTTCAGAGAAGAGGAAGATGCAGGTCAGTGATTTGTGGAGTGACCGGTCTTGGGTCACAGAGCCCATCAGTATTTCACGGACAAGAGCTGTTTGCACCCAGGACTCTGCACGGGGTGGGGGGGGCAGAGCTCTCCAGGAGCCCCCACCTGCCCTATCCCGCCCTGCCCAAGCCCAAAGACTCACGGCCTTTCAGGGAAGGGGAACCATCCAGCCGAGCCCCACAGGCAACTTCTTCTAAGTTTGCTTTCTCCCGCTTCTCCTTCTCTGCAAGCACGTGGAACAGAGGTTGGGGTCTGGGGGGGCCCGGGGGCGGGGGGCGCTGCTTCGGGAGCTGAGCAGACAAGGGCTGCCCCCCCCCCCGGCCCCAGGCAGGACTCACCTTCTTTGGACACCTGCCAAAGCTCAAAGGCGACTTTGAAGGCCTGGGCCACCGTGAGGGTCACCGCCTGCGCCTGCAAGGGAGGAAGAGGAAGGAGCCGGGCCCTCAGCCGGATGAGGCCCCAAGACAGGCTTGAGCAACGCGCCGGATTACCGCATGAAAAGGGATGGGGGACCGGGGTCTGGCAAAGGGAAGCTCGCGCCGAGGGAGCCCCCCCCCCATCCCTCTGCAGACCCCTGACCGACTGCCACGAGGGAAGGGCCCGGGGTCCGGCGTCACAGCCGGCTCCGGCACGCGGGCTGCTCCAGAACCCTGCCACCAAACGCTCCCAAAGAAAAGCTTCAGAACCAAGGTCAAGGGTTAGTGCGGAGGCGGGCCTCCGGCCTGTCAGCAGAGGTGGTAGCCTACGGATGCTGAATGGGGTAGACATTCTCAAACAGGTAGATTATTATGCTAACTGAATAATAAAGAAATAAATAAGTGAACAGATGAATGAACAAACAAAATAAAGTCAAATGAATAAATAATCGAGCAAAAAAAAAAAAAAAAAAAACGAACTGTAAGAATGGCTGCACAGCCTTTCCTTGAAGGGCTCCCGGGATGGGAATTCACCAGCTCCCCCACCCCATTTGGGGTCAGCCCTGCCTATCCCAAGCCGGGCCCCTCTGAAATCCCCTTCCTGCACTCTCACCCGGCATTCCGCGCCCTGCCCTCTGCGGCTACGCCAAATAAGCCAGCCCCTTTCTCCCATGTGACAATCCTCCAAACAGGAGAAAGCCATCAGCACCCCTTCTGAGAAGCAGCGTGGCGGGCTGGGCTCGGACGGGAAAAACCAGGCACTTACTAGCTATCAGACTGAGCAAATCGCGCTCATCAGCCTCAGTTTCCTCATCTGTAAAATGGGGATAATAACAGCACCTCCTTCCCAAGGGCGGTTGTGAGAATCAAATGAGATGTTATTTGTAAAATGTCTAACACTGGGCCTGGCATGTAGTAGGTGCTTAATAAATGCTTGTCTCCTTCCTTGCGGCTCTCTCTCCTCAGCTCTCCCTCCCAAGACTGCTGCCTAAATCAGCCCAACCTATCTTCACAGAGTATGACAGGCCTTTTTGTCCCCACCCCAGATATTCTCCAATGCCCCTCCCCAGATAAGCTCAACTTATGAACACTCTTCCTGACAGTGGCCCCCAGAAAGGACCCCAAGGGGAGGCTGTGGTCTGATTCTGAGGGAGGCACGGGGCGCGATCAGCCCCTTGTGCAGATCCTGGGCCCCTCGTGGACGCATGCTGACTCACGGTGAGCTTGCAGCCCACTGAGGCGCAGGGATCTTTTTTTTTAATCTTCTGGCTGAGGCAGAAACTGGCAGCCCCTGTCAGGGATTGGGGAGACTGGGAGAAACCAACAAGAGAACTTTGCAAAACGAGAGAAGCAAGAACCCGGCGGACAGGAGCCTTGTCCCTCCTCCCCTTCCTGAACTACTTCCCTGTGCAAGGAGACTCTGGTCTCTGCAGGCTTCCTGGGGATTACGCAGCCCCCCCCCCCCAGGCCTCCTCCCCTGGGGTTTGCCGAGAAGGGCCCTGCTGGGGGGGGGGTGCGGAGGGAGAGCTCCATGAGGGGCCAAACCATGCGACAAGGGCCACACACCAGTGACTCAGCAGCAGCCGGGGGGGGCATTTACCACCAGACCCGGCCCAGATGCTGGCAGGCCCAGCTAGGCCCAGGGCCCCGGGGGGAGCAGGAGAGCATTAGCTCAGCCCCCTGAGGGGTGACCTTTCCTCAGGATGACTCGGACACAGCCAGACTTCAGAAAGGACCCGGGAGCCCTAAGGAGGCAGCGCAGGCCCCAGCTCCATGAGAAAGGAAACTGGAGCTTTTCTTCTAAACTCAAAAGGGCCAGAATCACCAGAGCCTGGAGACCCGAGAGAGCCACCTGCAGCCCAACGCGGCCTCTGGGCCTTAGCTTGAGCAGGGCCCCCTTGTAACTGGAACAGCATGGTGGGGCAAGGGACCTGCAACTCTGATCTCCTGGGTTCTAGAGCCCTCCTAGGTTCTAAGAGGCCTCCCAGCTCTGACCTCCTGGGTTCTAAGGGCCCTCCCAGCTCTGACCTCCTGGGTTCTAAGGGCCCTCCCAGCCCTCCCCACTCATCATAGGCTCATAAGTTCCCTGCAGGCTTGCCCACCCTATCAGCTTGGTAGACAAGGTGCCCACACTTTTCCCCCAAAGGTTCCTTTTCTTTTTCCGTGTATGGCCCAGCCTGACGGAGCCTAATGGAGCTGTTCTAAAGTCGCTTTTAGTTTTCCTACCCTATGTTCTAAAGGCTCTTTCAGCACTGACCTTCTAGGTTCCAGAGCTGATATTTCTATGTCTTGATGTCCCTTGTAACATCAACATTCATTGTTAGCCGTGTACATGCTGTGAGGACATCCGAGCCTTCGGCAGAAACTAACTGGGGATAGTTATAAATGAAGCTACAGATGATACAAAACTGACCCGAAGCCCTCACCCACCCTTGGTTTCCCGGGAGGGGTCAGGGCACAGAATCCAGCATCGGGCACCCAAGTCTTGCCAAGATCTAGGGCTGTCTGACTCTGGTATATAATTAGTCCATATTTTTAGTTCATGGCCAATTCTCAATGGTAACTGGGTCTATTAAACTTGATTCCAACGTGACAGCTTAAATTGTAAACAGCTGTGAAGAGTTTCATACTTAATTACCATATTTAAGTTTTGCCATAAAGTGTTCGCATTTCCATCAAAAATGTAAATGCCAGAGACATTCAAATGAGATTTTATACTTCATGAAGTTTAATTGGCACAAATCACTCAGCGTGTTGGGGGATTTTCAATGTTAAAAACAAAACAAAAAAAAAACCCACTTTTATTTCTTTTTTTAAAAAAAAGGCAATAGGCGACAATTCATATCTCAATTAAATCATGTTGTTTTGGGGAATGGACCTTGGGGAACGGAGGGAAGGTTCGGGAGGGGAAGGGAGAGGAGGGAAGATGGATGTCTGAACTGACTCTGCCCCCACTTTCTGCGAGAAGGGGGCGGGGAGGTAGTCTGAGACTTTCTGCCCAGGTCTAGGTACTTTTTCCCAGAGATCCTTCCGCACAGAAGGCGGGCCCAGACAGAGCCATGGCCTTGAGAGGACAGCCTCCTGTCCTTTCCTCCCAAAAATCAGTAAGGAGGCCAGCCCCAGCTGGGGCCTAGAGGTCACCTCATGCAAGCTCTTCATGTTCTTAAGAACCAAAGGAAGGCCCCGAGTGGAGGCCGATCGTCCCCCCAGGGTCATGCAGTAAAAGGCAAAGCGAGATTTGTACTTGGGTCTCCGGCCTCTGCTTCAAGGACCCTTAAAAGGGGGAGGGGACCCCGGGCACCTTTAGTTTCAATTGTCTGGGGTCAGGAAGGAGAACTTAGAACTCAAAGCCAAAAGGGTAAGAGCCTGAAGGGGCTGCCCCGAGAGTGGGAGGGAAGTTACGAGATTGGACAAGCATTTATAAAGCACCTACTGTCTGCAAGCTGCAGTGCTGGGCCTGGGAAAGGAAGGACAACAGCGGTCCCTGCCTTCGGTGCAAAAGGCATTGCCATGCACACGGAGCGTCTGGTGAAGGGCACGGGGAGGGGCCCTCCAGGAAACACCCCCCCCACACATATATGTACATATATACACGCATATGTCTCTCCTTCCCTTCAGCTGAGAAGACACAAGCCTGGTGCTATGGCAGGATCTCTCCTGACCAGACTCGGTCCGATTTTATTTTGCAGAGATCCTTATCTCAGCAGAACATGAACAGGAGCCGCTCTGTGCCGGGGAGGCCTCGGCGTGCGAGCTTCATCTCCAAAGGACATGGGCAGCTTCACACATGTTTGTCTGCAGGGCCCACAGCAGATTCCCTGTTCTCTTGGGAGACACAAAGAAGCTGCCAGCTCTGACATCCCGGGTTCTAAGGGCCCTCCTGGCTCTGACCTCCTGGGTTCTAAGGGCCCTCCCAGCTCTGACATCCTGGGTTCTAAGGGCCCTCCCAGCTCTGACCTCCTGGGTTCTAAGGGCCCTCCCAGCTCTGACCTCCTGGGTTCTAAGGACCCTCCCAGTTCTGACATCCCAGGTTCTAAGGGCCCTCCCAGCTCTGACCTCCTGAGTTCTAAGGACCCTCCTAGCTCAGACCTCCTGGGTTCTAAGGGCTCTTCTGCCTATGAAAATCTATGATTTACTTTTCTGCTCATCCAAAGAAGCTAAGAGAGCGAAGGTCTTACTTAGAAGACAAAAACCCAAGCCATACAGAGCTTTTTTAAAAGATATCTGGAACAAGAAAGCTGGGCCCAGCAGGGGAGAGGCTCCCAGGCTGCCCTGAGAGAGGGGAGGGAGCAGGAGGTTTCCCAGATCTGATCCAACTTGGAAAGTCCTTCAAGTGCAGAATCAACAAAAAGGCCAAAGGGCTGAGGGAGGAAGAGGAAAGCCAAAAGGGGGGGATCCTGGAAACACACAAATTGAATCAAAGGGTAAAACAATTCAGAGGAGTTGAAGAAGAAACCATGCAGGGCCCAAGTGCTCCGGCAGGCCCCTTGGCCAGGGCCCAGCCACCAATGCTCCCACTGGTTGGGCTGATTTCTTTCTGCCCTCATCTCCCATGGGCCCCCATCTCTTGGGAAGGACCTATTCCTGCCAGCCCATCCCCCAACAAACGATTAGCTCCCTGAGGGCAGGAATGGTTTTTGCCTTTCTCTGTAGCCCGAGTCCAGTGCCTGACACACTCTGGCTATTTACAGGTCAGTCCTTGCCTTTTTCTTACTCCTTACAAACTCTCCCACCCCCAAAGGAGAACTTCTGGGAAACCTGCCCCTGCAGCCTCCCTCTTCTCCCTCAGTCCTTATCCCCTCCCACCTGCAACCAGCCCCCAGACCCCAAGCCTGGCCAGCTGCGGGTGACAGGCCGAGGGTGACAAAGGGGATGAATGAGCCGGTGTTTTTACATCTGAGCCAGCAGAATCTCAGAAGCTGAGCTAGTGGCTCCTGGTGACTCAGCTCGGTTCAGAACCATGAGAGATTGCCAAGAGCCCAACTGGGCACTGTCAGAGAGGAGGGCGGAGCAGAGACAGAGAAAGATAGAGACAGAGAGAGACAGAGACAGAGAGAAACAGAGAGAGAGAGAGACAGAGACAGAGAGAGAGAGACAGAGACAGAGACAGAGAGACAGAGACAGAGACAGAGAGATAGAGACAGAGACAGAGAGAGACAGAGACAGAGAGAGAGGAAAAAGAGAGAGAGAGACAGAGAGAGACAGAGAGAGACAGAGAGATAGACAGAGAGACAGAGAGAGAGAGAGAAACAGAGACAGAGAGAGAAAGATAGAGACAGAGAGACAGAGACAGAGAGAGAGAAACAGAGAGAGACAGAGACAGAGACAGAGAGAGAGAGAGAGACAGAGACAGAGACAGAGAGAGACAGAGACAGAGACAGAGACAGAGAGATAGACAGAGAGACAGAGAGATAGACAGAGACAGAGAGAGACAGAGAGAGAGAGAGAAAGATAGAGACTGCCCAAAATGATGCAGAAAGTGCTAGAAGGGGAAGCAGGGGTCTGCCTGGGACTGCTCCCCCAGGGGCCTCAGTCTCCTCAGTGAGCTCTCAGGGAGAGAGCCCCCAAAGCTTCTTTACCCAACAACTCGTTTGAGTTCCAAAATACTAACCCATTTTAGGCTTCCATGGATCATCTTCCTGGATCCATGAGCTTGAATGAGGAAAAATCTAACACCTTTAATTTTCACTAACCGCGAACAGAAATGTACAGCATTTTGGTCAGTTATGTATGATTTAAAAAAAAAAAAAAAAAAAAAAAAACATTGCTTCAAGAAGAGGCTGGAACTCTCATAAGACTGTCCCAAAGGTCCAAGGCACATCCAAGTCTGAGATCTCGTGATTTAAAGATCTGAGCCTCCTCACAAGTCTGGGATCATCACACCCATTTCACAGGTGAGCAAACTATGGGAGGCCTGGGGCCCCAGAGTCAGCAAGAACATGGATCAACTTCAATCTTTCAGACTCCGAGTCTTGTGCTCTCCTCATTGTATCATAATGTCCTTATCTTCTGAAGAATGAAACTCTGCACATTTATTAAGCTCCTATGTCTCATACACACTTATTAAGTACCTACTAGATGCCAGATACTGGAGATATAAATTCAAAAATAAGAATCCGCAACATCAAAGAACTTAGGTACAAAAAGTGAAGGTTTGAACCAAATCAACATTTTCCAAAATAAGCCAATGATAACAAAAGCTAACATTTCTATAAGGCTATAAGGTTTACAAAGCCCTTAAAAAAGATTTATGTATTTGAGCCTCAAAATCCTGAAATGACTGAAGTTGTTGTTCCCATTTTCCAGAAGAAGAAAGTGAGGCTGAAAGAAGCTAGGAGTTTGGCCTGGGCAGAATCTCCCAGCTAATGTCTGAAATTTTAACTCAGGTCTTTTGATTCCAAACTATAGTCACTGCCCCACTTAATTTGGCCAGAGTCCTTTTGGGGTAGAAGCGTATTAATGAACTGCAATTCTGGTCCCCAAGAGGAGGAAAGGGATTAGGAGCCCCTCAGAGGGCAGGTGGGACAGAGCAGAGAAAACTTAAGAGCAGGACAAGAAAGCGGGTTTATTTTTCTTCCCCAAAATAACCATGAAGCATTTTTGAAACCCGTGTCCCGTTTTGCAGGACAAAGCTCTCACCAAGACACACGATTCTCTCTTCCCAGAAGTCCCACTCTCAGTGGCCCCACCTTGGGAAGGGTCTCAGTGACAAAAGCAGCAAGCTCCAAGTCCAGCTCCTAACTTGGACTCCAGGCAGTGCTTCGGACCAATCACTTTCACAAGGCCCCGCTTTCTCTTGCCAGCCCAGAGATGGCCCTGTCTGCTGACCGGCCTGGACGCTGCCGCTAGGGTGATTCACCCTCAGCACCCTCCCTGACTAAGGGTTCTAGGCTCATAATCATTCCTCTTTCCAGAGGAGGAGACGGGGGTATCGCCTCTTCTGACCCCACAATGCTGATCCTGCCAGGGAATCATAGTGTCCCTTGGACATCGGCTACTTAGCAAATAGGAGCAGCAAAAGGGCCCTCCCAGCCCTGACATCCTGGGTTCTGTGGCTCCAGCTCTGACACTTACAGGACTCAGAACAGACTTAGCAAAAACAGGGTGGGGAGAGGTGCCATCCCACAGGCAGAGACCGTACGTAGCTGGGGAGCTGGGAGATGTCTCCCTGGCCGACCCCGGCTCTGATTTCGCCCGGACCCAGTCCTGTTCTGTGACTTCCTGGCTCTGTGCCCAGTGGCATTCTGAGTGCTAAGAGACTTTCCCATCCAGGTTCTCTCTCCCTTTCCCCGGGCCTACGCCCTCATGCTCAAACCAGGGGACTGACCCCTGAGGGCAGTCTTCTGTGTCCCCTCCAGCCTGGGTCTCCCTGAGGATAAACACTGCCTGTCATAGAGGGGAAACGAAATGATGCCCCAGGGAACCCAGGGCAGAAATAAGTCATGGAGCTGAGTGGAGGGAGGGGCAGGCCTACAACAAGGGGCTCCCAACTCAGGCTCTTCTCCCCTCCCCCCAACACCTCAAGGGGCTCACCCCCCCAGGGCCCGGGGCTACCCACTAACCATTTTCCGCTTGGAGCAGAGAAATGCGTGGCACTCCAGACTCTCGCTCTGCTGGTTCTGGGCAATGTACGCGAAAACCTTGTCGTGCATCTTGTCTGCAGTGCAGTAGGAGATCCTGGAGGTGGGGAGGGCAGAGGGTTAGGAGACGGTGCCCTGCCAAGCCCAGACCCTCCCTCGGGCAGGCGCGCATCCCCCCCGGGAAACAAGCTGGCTGGACTTTGCCACTTCGGCTCTCTGGGCCAACTTAGGGTGCCAAGGCTGGGAGACTGAGGTCATATGATCCATCCCTCTGCCACCAAGCAGGGTCACGTACAATATTCAGCACACTGCTGTGACTTCCGTTTCTGCCACAAGAGACCCGCCTGCCTGGCGGCAGAGCTGTGAAGAAGGCACTTGGTAACCCAGAGGATTAGAGAGAGATGAGCTGTGGTTACTGACTTAGGGGATACCAGAGCTAGGGGGGCTTTAGCAGGCAGAACAGCAACAGACCTTCCTTTCAGGGGTACCAGGAGAGGTGGATGAACTGAGAGCTGGGACTGGAGAGACCTACTGCCAGCCCTCCCACACCCCCACACCTCCCACAGAAAGGACTGGGAAAGGAAAACCTCAGTTAGCGGCCCCCAAGTCTGACCTTTACTCGGCAGACAATGGGGAGCCACTGACCATCAGAGAAGTGACGTCATGCGATCTGGGCTAAGCAAGCCGGGCTGGCTGTCCGCGGTGCTGAAGAGTGTGGGAAGTGGGGAGAGGAATCGAGGAGGCAAAGCTGAGGCGGGCGCCTGCAGCAGCCCAGGCAGGTGGGAGAGCTCACCCAGGCGACCGTGGGGACAAATGCTGGTTGGGAGAGTTCAGGTGGTCCCAGAAAGGGGCTGCAGCTCCCATGGGGCCTATGGCAAAGGCAGCCCACGCTCCTCCACATCTGCTGCCCATCAGAACCCCTGAGTCGTACAGTACAATTCCTTATTTCTCCATTTAATAATAAAGCCTCTAGTTAATATGAATATTCTTGCAAACTATAAAGAGCTCTGCAAACCTAAAGCACTCTATAAGCCAAATACTGGTATTATTACTGATTCTTAGAGAGTGACCCTCTCAGAATGCGTCATCTCCTAAAGGCCTTAGCCCTGAGCAGGAGCCTGGAGCTAGGCTGCAAAGCAGAGAGTTGGACTCAGGACACCCGATTTGGAGCCTTCCCTCTGGCCTTGGCCAGCCACTGGGCCCAGAACTCCCATCTGCCTGCTTCTACATCTGGAGAGTGGGAATAATCAGTGCCCTTCCTGCCTGGCAGGGCTGGGGTGAGCAAGTCCTTTTGTGAGCCTTCATGTGCTACAAGAGAAATGGGAGCTAGGTTATTATATTTCATTTTGTGAAAATGGCCTCAAGGAATGACCTGCCCCAGAGCAAGTCCCTGATAAACAATGATTAAGAGAAGATTTAAGTCACAGAGAGTCAGGGAAGACACTGTCAGAGCTGAGCGGGCCCTTAGAACCCAGGAGGTCAGAGCTGGGAGGGCCTTAGAACCCAGGAGGTCAGAGCTGGGAGGGCCCTTAGAACTCAGGAGGTCAGAGCTGGGAGGGCCCTTAGAACCCAGGAGGTCAGAGCTGGGAGGGCCCTTAGAACTCAGGAGGTCAGAGCTGGGAGAGCCCTTAGAACCCAGGAGGTCAGAGCTGGGAGGGCCCTTAGAACCCAGAATGTCAGAGCTGGGAGGGCCCTTAGAACCCAGGAGGTCAGAGGTGGGAGGGCCCTTAGAACCCAGGAGGTCAGAGCTGGGAGGGCCCTTAGAACTCAGGAGGTCAGAGCTGGGAGAGCCCTTAGAACCCGGGAGGTCAGAGCTGAGAGAACCCTTAGAACCCGGGAGGTCAGAGCTGGGAGGGCCCTTAGAACCCGGGAGGTCAGAGCTGGGAGGGACACCAATTTTTCATTCTCAGATGAATAAGCCAAGAGGACCACAGAGGAAAAGAGGCTTGTTGAAGTTTACACACCAAGTTACTGGCAAAAAAAAGACAAGTTTCCCCTGCAATCTCGTGTGCTGGAGCACGTGTGCTGTGAGAGAAGGCTGACAGAGCAGGGCAGTTATTCCCACCTTCCCTCTGGCTTCCTCCCCCAGTAGCCTGGGCTCGGGCTCACCCTGCTCAGCCCCTGCCCCATCTTGCCCTCCTGTCTCGTCACACAAGACTTGTCCTCCAGGTCTCAAGGATTCCACCCCTACTAACAAACCCCTCTAGCAGCTCTGCTGAGAAAACCCCAAATGGGGTCATGGTGAAGTCACAGAAGTGAGCAAGAAGAGGCTTCTAGACCAGCAGCAGCTTTGGTCAGAGCAGTCACCACATCCTCCCTGCGCCCTGCGAGCAGGCTCAGCGAGGGGCATGGGCCCCTGGGCGGGAGGACATGCAGCAGGCCGCCCTGAGGCCGGAGATGCAGCAGAGACCCTCCTTCCCACAGTCTCGGCTCTAGGGCTGGGAGGAGAGGGCGAGGGGCTGGAGGCCCAGATGCCTGAGGAACTCAAGGGCCAGACCCAGCTGCACCTGCCCTGTGGTCAGGTGGAAGGAAGAGGAAGTAGCAGGTGGTGGCGAGCCCAGGCCCCTCTGCCTCCAAACCCAGCACCTTCTGCTTCGGGGCCCTGCTTGCCCCGTTACCTGCCAGGGTTCCGGTCCCCACCAGGGGCACAGGCCCGAGTGTTCTCTGGGGAGAGAACCCTCTCACCCTCCCCCGACACGGGCTCCAAGGGGGCAATGACAACAGCCCCGAAGGGAGGAGCAGCGGGGGAAGGGCAGAGCGGCTGGGCGGCCCCGAGGGTCAGCAGCAGAGGGCAGGGCAGGCGTCGCCGGGGCCTGCCTAAGTCACTTCCCCTCCGGTGGCTGGGCCTCAGTTCCCTCATCTGTGACACAGAGGGGCTGAACCAGCCAGACTGGGGAGTCCTCCCAGCTCGAGCCCTTCCCCCTCACAGCTGAGGGCACTACGGGCTCAGGCCCCGATCAGCCCCACTGCGGGAAGGTGGCCCGGCTCCCCCGGCCGCAGCCCAGAAAGGGGACAGCCAGGGGCGGGGCTCCCCAGCAAAGTCTCCCCGGGGCCTCCTCCTGGGCTGGCGGGCGCCGCGAGCAAGGCAGGACGGGTGACTCGGGGCACTCTGCTCAGGCTGCGGGCGGGCCTGGCCTTTAATGCCCAGCCCCAGAGCCCCAAAGGCAGCAGCCCCAGAGCCCAAGGGCCGCCCTCACCGCCCGAGGCGGCTACAACAAAATACCCCCCCCAAGGGGTCCGCACCCACGGAGCCTGCGGCCCCAGTCCTGGCAGAAGTCCCGGCTAGGCCAGAGCCCCCCGCAGACACACACGCACACCCAGGGCACGCACGCTCGGTCTGAGGCAGAACAAGGCCCTTCCCGAGGAAGCCCCTGGCTCGGACAGACTTGGGAAAGACACTTGGCCAGAGCTCCGCCTCTGCTCCCCCATGACCCTGGTGGGGTCCCCTCCCTCTGTCCTCATCGGTACAGCAGACAGCACAGAGCTCCCATTCTCCAGCTCCCAGGGCTGGGAGGGGGAGCCTTAAGTGCAGAAGTCCCATATACAACTTGGTGCGGCAAGGATGTTGTCAAAGACTGCACTGACAGAGCCCAAACTGCTCTGGGCTCTAGCCCAGCTGGGCCAGACTCCGGCCCCCATCCCCGGCCCCCATCCCCACAGGGTCAGACTCCGACCCCCATCCCCACAGGGTCAGACTCCGGCCCCCATCCCCGCAGGACCAGACTCCGGCCCCCATCCTCACAGGGTCAGACTCCAGCCCCCATTGCAGGACCAGCTCCGACCCCCATTGCAGGGTCAGGTTCAGACCCCCATCCCCGCAGGGCCAGATTCCAGCCCCCATTGCAGGACCAGGTTCAGACCCCCATCCCCGCAGGGCCAGATTCCAGCCCCCATTGCAGGGTCAGGCTCCGGCCCCCATTGCAGGACCAGGCTCCGGCCCCCATTGCAGGACCAGGCTCCAGCCCCCATTGCAGGACCAGGCTCCGGCCCCCATTGCAGGACCAGGCTCCAGCCCCCATTGCAGGGTCAGGCTCCGGCCCCCATTGCAGGACCAGGCTCCAGCCCCCATTGCAGGGTCAGGCTCCGGCCCCCTTCCTCGCAGGACCAGACTCCGGCCCCCATCACAGGACCAGCCTAACTCCATTCAGAGGCTCATCACTGGCAGCTTGGCCACCAGTCACATGACTGAGAGGCCCCCAGCAGAGGACTCCTTCGTGCTGTGCCTATAGATGCCTTCATGTATTCAGATGCATAAAAACAAGCCCACTACTACTACAGAGAACTACAGAGAAAACCAATGACAGTGAAGCCCAATGACCAAAATGTTCAGAAAAGCAAGTTCACAGAGCCTGGGCAGGTCAAGGACATCCCTCTCCCCCCCTCCCACCCCCCCGAGATAGCACTGGGGGAAGGCCATGGCAGGGGGACCTCGTGGACCTGGGGCAGGGGGGACGCTGCTAGTGGGGCCTCCACTTTTCTGTGCCAGGCCCGCTCCCCAAGCCACGGGACTGCTGGGGAGAAAATGCTGGAGGCAGCAGAATGCAATAAATGCTTATGGAGCAGCTGCTATGTTCTAGGCCCCGGGCTGGTCAGAAGGGGGTAATAAAGCATCCCTGCCTTCAAGAAGCTTCTACAAAGTTCAAAAGAAAGGAAGTCATCTCAGAGATCATCTATTCCAAGGGTTCTTAACCTGAGGTTCATGAACTTGGGGTTTTTTAGGCATTCTTAATTTTTTTATTTTATTTTTTCTGATTATACATGTACATTAAATTCATAATTTTTATGAATTACGTTGGGAGAAAAATCATGAAAAAAAACAGAAGAAAAAAAGTAAAGAAAGAAAAAAGTGATTAAATTTTTTTTTTTGAGAATGTATTTCAATAAAATGGTTTTCTAAGTATTGCTACACAAAGGTAGAATCTGAAGCCAGACCTTCTGACCCCCAAACCTGGGCTCTTTTTCTTGCTAATCTGTTAAATATCTAGATTAGGTTATATTGTTTCAATACATTATCAGTCACTGGCTTTATTGGTCAAAGTATTCCCTCTGGCTTGGGTGGTCTAGGAAAGCGCTGAAGCTCTTCTCAGAGGAATGCTTTTACATGTGAGGGTCTGGGTTCAGATTCTGCCCTTGTGTCGCCCTGGCAGGTCATTCGCTCTCTGAGCCTCAGAGGCCCAGCACACCTGCACGATGGAGAATTGGACCGGAAGACCTCGGCAAGTCCCTTCCAGTTCTAGGTCAATGATCCTATGACTTCTTGGTGGGGGAAACTCAGCCCCTCATGGCCCCAACACCCCCTCCTCCACTCTTCCAGATGGCAGCCCCTGTGAGCGGGCCCTACCTGTAGATGGAAACATTCTCAATCAGCTCATTGGTCCCGCTGTCATGTAAAATGATGCCCCTCGGGGAGACTTGGAGGGTCACTTTTCGGAGCTTCTTCCCACTAGCTTTGGCCTTGGGGAGAGAAGAGGACAAGGTTGGCTTAGCCCAGCCCAGCCCAGCTTGGTCCCTGGAAGCTAGCCCCCGACTGCCCTGCCCTTTCCTCGGAGGTCCTAACCCCCTCCCAGCTCTGACTTCTGATAACTGGGCTGAGATGACTGGGGAAGGAAAGATCCTGGGGGCAGCAAAGAACCAGGATGGCCACCCGATGCCCATTCTTGCTCCTCCTCGCCTTCGGGGGAGGGCCGCTTCTGGGATGGAGGCAGAGGGAAGGACTAGCCTGCACTGAGGCCCTGGGGGCACCTCTGCAGCTCTGGGCCTCCCCTCCAGCACCAATCCCGGCCCTTCTTTGCCCTAAGGCCCGCGGCCCAAGGCCTGGGCAACACCAAGGCAAAGCCTTGAAAGAGATTCTTTGAAAAGTGAACACAAAAAAGGGGCACCAGGAAGGGCAGGTGGTGGCCTTGCAGGAGCCCCAGCCCTGCCCCCTGGGGGGCTGCCCACAGCTGAGCCCCAGCGCCTGCACCACCAGGACCCTCCTGCCCCAGGACTCCAGGCCCAGAGCCCACAGGGAGCCGCCCACACGGCCAGGCCCCTGACCCCCCCCCGCCCTGTGCCCCCGACACCAGCAGGAGCTGCCGCCGCCGTCTCCCCGAGGCTTTCAGAACAATGTGCTCTCAGAGCCCGGCCACAGGCTCCAACTGTTGGAGCTGAAAGCGGCGTCTGGTTCCACCCCCACCGGACAGAGGAGGGAGCCGGGGCCCCAGGGAGAGGTCTGCCCAGTGTCCCACAGGCCTCCCTCTTTGGGCCGCTCTGCCCCTTCTCCCCGTGGGGAGAGGCAGCACAAAGCCGGGCCTAGGGCAGGACAAGATCCGATCCAAGCCCAGGCCTAGTAAGTTCTCTCTTCTCTCCTGAGCCCGAGGGGTCGGAGCGGGAGAAGCCATGGGTCCTGGGCCGTGGCACTCACCGTGGCCACGATGCGCTTCACAGCCGCCGCCGAGAGCTCCTCCCCTTTGGGCTGCTCCACCAGGGTCATCCCCAGGTACTTGAGGTTGAACAGCATCCCCTCCAGCAGGGTCTCCCTTGTGTCTGTCCAGTTCTCAGGCAACTCTGGTGGAGGAGCAGGGGAACAAAGTGAGCATGACTGCCCATGGCCCCATGGTCTCTCCCAGGACGCCCCAGGAAGCAGCGGGGCCGGGGGACAAAGCGACCATGGGCCCCACCGACAGCACCCAGAACCAGGAGTCTCGGCCCGCGCCGAGGGAGGCCTTCTTGGGAAGGTGGGAGCACGGGAACTGACAAGGAGGTCAGGGGGGAGGGAAGGTGGTCACAGAAGGAGGGGAAAGCATTACTTCTTCCAACCAGAAGGAGGGGCAATGACAGAACTCCGCAGGGACCCCAGCAGCCAGACCCCCACTGATCCAGGGAGAGTGGGGCTGGATTAGCTAATTAGCTGGATGGTGTTTGGGGTCATCAAGGATAATAAGGATTCCACAGAGCACCCCAGGGAAGACTGGGGATGGGGGGAGCAATGACCATGGTGGGGGACGACACTTAGAAGCAAAGAGGAAGGAGAGAAAGAATAATAACAATAAACAACCACAACAATAGTTAGACTTTATACCACACTTTCAGGTTTGCAAAATACTTTACCTATACAGGGTGACTCAAAGTGAACACTTTCCAAACTGGATCACTCGTAACCAGGTTATAAGTGAGAGTACTGAAAGCACCAAACTGGAAAGTTATTCCCTGACATTTCCTTACTTTTCTTCCAGACAGGTCTATTACAAATCATTTTTGACTACATGTTCACATATAACAGTTACTGAAAAATAAATTTTGCAAAGTGTCGATTCTTTTTGGATCACCCTATATTAAATCATTTTATCCTCACAACAATCCTGGAAGGTGGGTTATTATCATTCCCATAAAGCTCCTAACTATTTGCGCTCAGGTCTTCCTGACTTCAAGTCCAGGGTGAGTGCCATCCTTTTATAGGGACAGGCAGAGAGACAGACAGACACTCCCAGACCATCAACTCTGCTTCTAATGTATCCCAGTCCTGAACAAATAAAAAATATTTATAAGGGAAACTTGAGCCCACCATAAGAGTGGCCCCCATTTCTGCAGCCTTGGGAAGCTCCTGAGTTAACTACCAATATCCACTACTTGACAAATGGGTAAAGCCAAAGCTGTTCAAGATCCTACAATGGCTACTCACATCGGGGAGGCTCAAACCCAAGTCTTCTGAGCCACACCCAACATGCTTCCCACTGAACCCCATTGCCCTCCACATAAGGAACAACCTCCTGACGAAGAGAGCGTTCGGAAAAGGGCTGATGGGCAGGGAGTCCCCGCTGGTGAATTCCTCTGAGCTGGGACTAGATGCCCACCTTTCAGCTCTGAAACACTGTGACCGAATGGAACAAATAGAGAGCAATGTAAAGGCCTGGGGGTCCCAGGGCAGGAGGAACGCTCCAGACTCAGCACACAAGAAGTTTGCATTCACTCCCTTCCTCCCTCCATGTTGGAGAGCTGCTCGGAATGGCTCAGTCAGAGGCCAAGAAACAGCACATGGGGGAAGAACAGGCCAGCCGGGGGCCTGCAGGGGCCAGAGGCAGAGGGCAGCCCGGCGGGTCACATGGCAAGAGAGCCCCAAATGGCCGGGGTCAGAGAGAGTCTCCCAGGAGGCAGCCAGCTGGAGAGGGGCAGCCACAGACCTCCCAGCCCCAGCGCAGACCCCAGAGCCCCCCAACACCAAGGAGGCGAGAGCTCTGCTGTCCAGCTCTAGTCAGACCCACTGGGACCATCTTGTCAAGACAGAAAACGAACATTTCTGAAACCCTATTACGTTCCAGGCACTGTGAGAAGTACTGGGAATTTAAAAAGCACACCAACCTCCCACTGACCACCACAAAAACACCTGTTTCATTCTGAGCTTTAAGTTTTAGGCAGATAATTAACAAACTGGAACCGGTCCAGGAGAAACAAGGAGGAGATGGGAAGACCACATTATATGACAATCAGTCAAAGGCAGTAAAGACACCTGACCTGGAGAACCATCAATCAACACATTTATTAAGTGCATATTATGTGCAAACAAAAATCACAATCTCTATTTGCAGAGAACTTACATTATAATTAATGAGGGAGACAAGAAGTCCATATAGAAATCCAGACGGCCTAAACATAAAACAAACAGACACAAGGAGCTAACGGCGAGGCCGGCATCAGGGAGAGAAGGCAGGTCCTTCCCAGCACTTGGGGAATCAGAAAAAAAGCTTCTTGCAGGCAACGCTTGGCTGCTTCTTACAGGCAGAGGTAAGGAGAAAAGGCAGTGCAGGCACATTCATGGCAATGGGAAATGAGTGTCCTGTGTAAGGAACAGAGAGAAGGCTGGTTGGGCTAGATCAGAGCGTGAGAATGGGACCAAGACTGTACAAGGCTTCTACAAGCTAAATTAAGAGAGCAGAATCCCTGTCTGCAAGTGTCTGAAGGCCTCTGCCAGGAGGAAGGATCCGATTGGTGGGTCTTTCCCCAAAGAGCAGAACAAGGAACAATGAAGGGAAGTCACAAAGAGGAAGATTTAAGAGTGGCCAGTTAAGGGAAAACATCCTGACAATCAGAGCTATCCAAAAGTGGGATGGGCGGCCTCAGGAAGTGGTGGGTTCCCCCTTGATGGATATCTCCAAGCAGAGCTGAGGAAGAATTTCCATCAGGGATGACGAAGAAGGAATTCCTGCTCTAATAGAGATTAGGCTAAACAGCTTGGGAGGTTTGGGACTCAGGGTCAATGGTGACCCAGGCCAGAGGTTCTGAGGGAAACCCCTGGATGGGAGGGGACGCAACTAAATATAGCCAGACATGGGACATGCGCTCCCAGCTTGCATTTCTGAAATCACCTAACTCCTAGCTCGGACTTCAGCCACACATCCTCCTCTATAAACAGGGGACTCTACTGCCCCACTGACCTCACTGGGGAGGCAGAGGAGAGAAGAGGGAGAAAATCCACTGTCAGACTTGAGGCCTAAGTCACAAAGGCACCCCAAAACAACAAAATATTCCCAGCAGCGCTTTGCAGAAAAGCAAAGGCCTGAAAGAACTGGAAACTGAGAGGATGCCCATCATCTGGGGAATGGCTGAATAAGTTATGGCATATATGTGTAATGGAATATAATGGTTCTATAAGAAATGATGACTAGGCTGATTTCAGAGAGGCATGGGAAGACTTACATGAACTGATGCTGAGCAGAACCAGAACATTATGCACAGTAAGAACAAGATTATAGGATGATCAAGTGTGAGAGACTTGGCTCTTCTTAGCAATGTGGCAATCCAAGGCAAGTCCAATAAGTTTGTGATACAAAGTACCAGTTGCATACTATGAAAAAACATAGTATTTTCACCTTTTTTTGACTGTATGCTTTTTCTTTCTTTTGGTTTTTTCCCTTTTGGTCTGATTTTTCTTGCACAATATGACAAATATGAAATTTTTTTAAAGGTTTACACATGTTTAACCTATATTGGATTGCTTGGGAAGGGAGAAGGTAAGGGTAGAAGAAAAATTTGGAACTTTAAAGTGTTACAAATATGGATGTTGAAAACTACCTTTACATGTAACTGGAAAAATAAAATACTATTAAGGAGAAAAAAAAAAAACAGCAAAAGCCTAGAAACACACAGAGAAGCGTGGGGAAGTTAATATAAACAGATACAAAATAAAGTAAGCAACACACAATGACTACAATGATGCAAATGTAAAGAACAAAAACAAATAATTAAAATAACAGATATGTCATTATAAATGAATCTCTCTCTTCTCCTACAAAGTCAGGAGACTGTGAGCCAACACTGCCTATACAGCTAGACTCTGGAGATACTTTCAGTTTTGCCATTCTGCCTTTCTTCTTCCATTCTATTCTTTCTTAAACAGTTCTCTGGGGAATGAAATCAGTTTTGCGGGCTCACAGCTTTAGAGCTAAAGTTCACAGAATCAGTCCCTGGAAAGATCGTTGGAGGCCATCGAGTCCATCTCTTTCACCTAATAGATGAGCAAACTGAGGCCCGTGGGGGTTATGTGAATTCCCCAAAGTCCCAGAGGGGTAAGTGTCAGAGGCAGGAACCCAGCTTTACCCAAACCTGTCACTTATCCCACTACTTATTTAAAAATTAAGCAACAAAGAGTCATCAAGCCTATATTTTTTGAAGCACAAAAGGATGCAGTTCTGTGAAGATGAGCTCAGCGTGTCCTGCACCCTAGTCGACTGGCGCAGTCCTGCTGCTACTTTCCCCAAAGGGAGCCTGCAGGAGTCCAAGGCCCACTGAAGACCAATGAGTCCGATTTCGGTTCCGGGGCTCTTACTCCAATGCTGCGTTCCCAGGGAAGGCCCTGCCCTGAGCCGCCTCCCTGGGGGCAGGCAGGCAGGAAGTCCAAGCAGACAGCTGGGACAGGGCGTCTCCAGCAAGTCTCGGGCAGGCCATGGGGGCTCTGCTAACCACAAGCCCCAACAGGCTGTGGCACTTACATCGAATTAACCCTCCGAAGGCTCCACCAGAAGACTGCAGCTTCGACTGTCTCACTCTCCCCCTGGAGAGAAGTGGATTTAACCTTGGGGGAGATTTTCTGCCCCTGCCCTTTTTGATTCTCTCCCTGTTTTCAAAGGAACCTGGATGTCAGAATTAGGAGGAGTCTTCATGGACGCCTGGCCACTCCATCTTACAGGAGAAAAGGGATCGCCCCCAAAGCTAGTGTGGGGTGCCCTGGTACCAAGCTGGCCCTGAACCCCACCAGCACCAACGCGGCCCAGAAAGTGGCTCTCGCCGCGGCCCAGAACCATGCCAGCCCCTCTTACCGGAGAGCCGAGGGACTCGTGACGAGGAAGGACGCTGCCAACATGGGGGGACTTAGTCTGCCTGACTCTGCCTGTGTGTCACAAATGTGTTTGTTTCCCTTTTCTTTTTTCCCCACTGAATGAAGGGGAGCTGGGAGGAAGAACACAAATTATGAGTTGAAAAAGTGTTAATGTTTTAAATAGATAAGAAAGCCCGCCAGTCAGCTCTAGAAGAGTTCCGATGAAAGCCTCATGTTTAAGTGAGGGGGCTGGAGCAGACAGCCTCGGAGGTCCGGTCCAGTTCCACAGCTATGATTCCCTTCCTTTCTCTCAGCTACAAGCAAGAGCAGCTATTTCCTTCCAAGGACCAACTCCCCAGGGACTCCTGTAACATTCCCTCTCCTCGCCATCCATTACAGTGAACATTCAGATTCTAGGGCTTCAAGCCTGTACTACCTTGGGCTATGCTCCCTGTAGTCCCACTGACTCCTCTCCTTCCTCTAGAATATACACTGAGCTCCCAGCCCTCTCCTGGACCCTCTCCAATGTAGTTTCCGCTCCCTCCAATCCATGGCAACAAGCACTTGCCAAGGTCGCCTGATGACCTCCTCAATCCCAAAACATTTGTCTCCCCCCGACTTGGGGATGCTTGGCAGCCAGCAAAGCCAAAGTCCTCCCCAAGTGGCCAGACTTCCTCTTTCCCAAATGAGATATCTGAAATGCCTCCTCGGAAAGAAGCCTTCCCGGAATGAGGGGGGTCCTAGAACCTGCCCCCACCATTCACGGTCCCGCCTGCCCAGGGTAACCAGCCGCAATGTCTGTCCCTCTGCAGTGGGGAAGGAGTCCCAGAATCTCATCTGGGAGAGATCCTCGGGGCCATCTGGTCCCATCAGTGATTCCCATCTCTCACAGCCAGAGGAGTGCACCCCAGCCTTAGCTCAGAGAATTTTAGGGAGAAGAACCTACCACTTCTTAAGACAGCCTCATATACTTCCAGTCAGTTAAAATAGTTTAAACCCTCCTTTATAGTGAGTCCAACTGGGCTTCCTCGAACTCAGCAATTTGGGCTGCCATATAACCAGGCTAATCTTTCCAATCTTCTAACTGTGAGAGTCCCTCCCCCTCTAGGGCTCTGACCTGGGTCCCCACCTCTTTTTGATCTATACTATCTCACTTGGTAATCTTATCAGCCCCCATGGGTTCCATTAAGCTCTCAGATCTATAAAGCCAGCCTGGGTCTCTCTCCTAGGTTACAATTATGGATTTCCAACTATCTCCCAGATATCTGAACTGTAGGCTTTCAAATGCAGCAGGGACAAACAGATGTCATTATTTAATCTCCCCCATTCTTGCCTCCAAACTTTCCTTTTACTATAAAGGAGGCCACCCCTATCCCAGGCTGACAACCTCAATGTCAATCTCCACTCCTCACTCCTCCTCACCCCCAAATACAACCCACAACCCATCACCAAATTTGACCATTTCTGCTTTGACAACAGCTCTCTCCCAGGTCCCCTTCTCTCTACTCCAGCAGCCACAAGACCAGCTAAAGGCTCGTCACTTCCCACCTGGACTGCTGCTACTGCACCTTCTAACTGGCCTACCACACTCGTAAGCTCTGCCCATGGAACTCCTTTGCCTCAAAGAGTACCAGTGGCTCCCTAATACTCCTAAGATCACACGGTTCCAAGAAAGACACAGGAAAGAAAAGTGGGGGCTCTTACTCAAGAACTCAAGTTCAAAAGAATTCAGATTCAGGCTCAGAGAGGGACTCCCCCATCATCTGTTAGTTGAGGTCCAGCCTCAAGGGGCTCATTCATCATCAGTTTGCCAACAGAATGACCAATCCTGGGGGATGCAGCAACACAGACTGACCATCAACTGAGCACAGAAGGGGCTGTAATCTATGTCAGTATGTCACTTTACTATCCCAATGGAATTCTGGATCCTTAAAGGCCAAAAGACAGCTTATGTATTCTCTGTTCTCAGTTCCCACATTCTTTGTTTTAACTGCTTCCCTCATGCAAGCCCTGACATTGTGTTCTAAAGTCCTTCTTAGTTCTGACATTCTGGGTCCTAAGGGCCTTTCCAGCTCTGACATTCTGTGTTTTAAGGACCCTCCCAGTACTGACATCCTGAGTTCTAAGGGGTCTCCCAGCTCTGACTTCCTGGGTTCTAAGGGCCCTCCCAGTTCTGACCTCCTGGGTTCTAAGGGCCTTCCCAGCTCTAACATTCTGGGTTCTGAGATTCTTCCCTGTTCTAGGGTTCTTAAATACACAAAACCTTACGACCCAAAATTCTAATTCTGCAAAGGTTATCAGTCACAGAGGAATCACATTGGAAACTGAGGCCCAACACAAGCCTTCTTCCTCTTGCTTTCTCTTCCTCCCTTTCCCCACAGTAATCTCCCACTAGCCTTCCACCGACTCCAGTCCCATCCCTCTTTCAAGGTTTACTCTGAGGCCTTAAGTCAAAGTGACATCACAAGGCTAAAAGGGCCCTTCAAGACCACCTAATCCAATCCTTTCATTTTAGACACAGAAACTGAGGCCCAGAGAGGCCAGTAGATTGCTTCCCAAGGACACACAAGCACTAAGTGTCCAGAAAACGTGTTCTCCCTGCCCCAGGAAACCTGTCACTTCTCCACTTCATGCTGGATTCTGTTCTAAAGGTTCCTCCAAAACAATGTCGGCCTTACTCTATTGTCAAAGCCTCATATATTAGCATCAGGGAGAGCACCCAGGAGGAGCTCAATGGACACTACATCAATGACATCAAATGTAAGTTAGAGCCCCTAACCTCCTTCATTCTCCCCTAAGCTCAGGTTCTGAACGGCTGGCCCAACTGGCAAAATCATGATTCCATATCCAAGGGGGCTCTTTCAAGAGGAAGGTTGAGAAGAGATCATTGTACACGGCAACAACAAGATTATAGGATCAACTCTGATGGATGTGGCTCTCTTCAACAATGAACTGATTCAGACCAGTTCCAATGATCTTGTGATGGAGAGAGCCATCTGCACCCAGAGAGAGAGAGGACTGTGGGAACTGAGTGTAACCACAACATTGTATTTTTTGGTTGTAGTTTGCTTGCATTTTGTTTTCTTCCTGTCTTTTTTTCCTTTTGGATCTGATTTTTCTTGTGCAGCATGATAAATGTGGAAATATGTATGGAAGAATTGCACACATTTAACATATATTGGATTATTTGCCATCTAAGGAAGGGAGTGGGGGGAAAGGAGGGAAAAAATTTAGAACACAAGGTTTTGCAAGGGTGAATGTTAAAAATTATCTATGCATATATTTTTGAAAATAAAAGGCTTTAAAAACTAAAAATAAAAAAGGAAGGGTGAGCCTCAAACCACCTAGAAAGCACAGGCCCAATCCCAAACCTCAGAAAAACTCCTCTTTGCTTCCCAGCCCTCTTCCAGCTGGGCCTATTTTTAGAGACATTTGTCAGCAGTGATGGCGCTATTTTAGCTCCGCCATTTTACAGATGACCTGCTACCAAAGCTAAATGAGGACAGACCATATGTTCCGTCTAACTTGTTGCCTCAAGTTGGTACACAAGCAGATGTTAATGAGATCTGTCCATTCTCATTATCGTCTGAGCCCACAGGGACCAGAGTCAGGCCTCCACACAGGGCCCTGGGAAGGCGAGTACCATCCATGAGAGGCCATCATTCTCAGAAAGGGGATGGACAGGGACAGTGGGTCACACAGGGACCACAGGCCCCGGACCCTGCCCCTGTTTAGCCAAGAAGCTAGCCCAGAATGTCCGAGTGAGAGGGCTTGAGGACACAAATCGTGAGCGAGGGACAGCCTTTAGGACCACAAGTGTCTGAGCCAGGAGGGACACCAAAACCCAGAACGTCCAAGCCGGGAGGGACACCGAAACCCGGAACGTCCCAGCCGGGAGGGACACCGAAACCCGGAACGTCCCAGCCGGGAGGGACACCGAAACCCGGAACGTCCCAGCCGGGAGGGACACCGAAACCCGGAACGTCCCAGCCGGGAGGGACACCGAAACCCATAATGGTCAAGCCACGAGGGACACCGAAACGCAGAATGTCCAAGTCACAAAGGACTTAGAAAGCTATCCTGATATTCTCAAAACCAATTCCTAGAGATGCAATGAGCAAGGAGAAAAAACCCAGGGATGGGAGCCCTGAGAGGCTGTAGGGAACCTAGTGCCTCTGACCCTGAGCAAAGAGCCATGTGTCCAATGGGAATAATGTCATCTGGTGTAGGGGCACCGGGAGAAGAAAATGAGATAAGTGACAGCTTTAGGTAATGACTGCTATTAAAGGGCACATCAAAACTGGAGATCAGTGTGTCCAGGCAAAGGGGAAGGCCAGCTCTCTCTTGTAGCCTTTTACACAGCCTGTCTCACTGCCCGTGGGTCACTCCTCTCAGTCTGCTCCTCTGTAAAATGCAGGGGTTGAGCTAGGAAGTACCCGAGGTCCCTTCTAGATCTGGGATCCTTGGGACCCTCTTTTCTCTCCCTCCCTTCTGGCTCACTCTCCAGGGAGTCAATGATGCCATCCTCTGGAAGGTCCACACCGCCACCCTGCCACCTCTGAGCTCCAGCGAAGGGAAGGCTCTTCAGGTGGGGAATCCGGGCCAATGTTCAGGGAACCAGTGGGGCTGGCAAGGATTGCACCAAAAGCTCCCCTCAAGAGCCGGTTTAACAGAAAGGGTCTTCCTTCACTTCAAGAAAAAAACTACCTCCCTCTCCTTCCATTCTCCCCCACCCAGCAGAGAAGCAGGCTACCCCAAAGGTTCAAGACCAAGGTAGCCAGGAACTACAAACAGCTCCTCAAGTAAGCCCAAGGGGAAGAAAACCATAAAGTATTTATGGTTCTATTAAAATTCTCCAGGGAGCAAGAAGGCAAGGAGGTAGAAAGCAAGAATGACACAAAGAGAATTAGGGGATCTCAGGTAGGAGGCTCCAGCCCTGACGTTGGAGTTCTATTCCAAACTATCTGTATGACCTGTCCTTTTCTCTCTCTGGGCCTGAAGGCTCCAGGTCTGCAAAAGGAGTTAGGGTGCCTCTAAGATCCCACCCAGCTCTGACATCCTGAGTTCTAAGGTCTTCTCAGCTCTCACATCCTGGGTTCTAAGGGCCCTCCCAGCTCTGACATCCTGGTTCTAAGGTTTCCTGTAGCTCTGACATCCCATGTTCTAAGGGCCTCCCAGCTCTGACATTTTGTGTGATAAGACTCCCCCTTTCTTCCACCTCTATTATCTTCCCCCTCAACTCTGACATTCTGTACTCTAAGATCCCTCCATGCTCTGGAAGTCTATGTTTTAAATTCTTTTCTGGCTGACATTCTACATGCTATATTCTGGCAGGGCTTTCAGAAAGATAACTGATAGGGACAATGGGTCACATATGGGCCAAAGGCCCCTGCCCTTGCCTATCCAAGAAGCAAGCCAAGAATGCCCAAGCTGAGAGGGCCTTAGAACACAAAACGTGAGTTTGGGACGGCCCTTAGGACAATGAATGTCAGAGCTAGGAGAAACACTGAAACCCCAAAGTCCAGCCAGAAAGGACCTTAGAAATCTATTCTAACATTTTCAAACCAAATTTCTACAGATGCAATGAATAAGAGGGGGAAGTCCCAAACCCCAGCTCTGGCATTTCATGTTCTGGGGCCCTTCCTAATTCTGACACTGTTCTAACTTTCCCTCCTTCCAGTTGTAATCTTCTATTTTCTGATGTCCCTTTCATCTCCTGCATGCTACATCTTAAGGTTCCCTCCTCAACGCTGTTATTTCAAGTCCCAAGACTCTTTTCAGCTATGACACTCTCAGATCCCTTCACTGACAATGTCCCAAATCCTCCCAGCTCTGACAATCTGAGCCTTAAGATTTCTCCCAGCTTGGACATTTTGTGTTCTAAGGACCTTCTTCTCTTCCCCCTCAGAGAGAACAGAGAAGCACCTCTGGGACAATTGTGAGCCGAGGTCTCCCTGGACAAAATGTTAGGGTCTACCCTTTGCACGTGTCCCCAGGGGAAGGGCAGGAGCCACGTCAGCCACCAGACCATCCCAGGAGCCAAGACTCGAGCCAAACCCACGGCACTCCCCTGCTGCAAGCCCCAAGAGACACAAACTGCAAGCAGCATCTCTGTGGCTTCCTCGACAATTTAACTCCCCACAAGCATTTCTTTCAATGCCGGCTGTGTTGGGCTAAAACAAATTCAGCTAAGCCCAGGCGCTCCCAGAACTTGGAAGTCTGATAAAGAAAGTCCGTGCGCACGGCAGGCGCACATCTGATCGGAGGGGGGAGAACGCTCTGACTTTGGGGGTCTGGGAGGGGGGATCAGCCTGACGCTGAGGCAGGGAGGAATCCAGGAGGGCAATAGGGAGGAGGTGGAGCACCGGAGGCCAAGGAAAGGGCTGAGAAAGCACCGGCACATCCCGAGGGGAGTCCGGTTTGTCTGGGCGGAGAGGCAGCAGCAGAAACCAGAATGAGTGGGTGACCCCGCATATCAGGCAACAGGGAGCGACAGAGACTTCTGAGCACCTGAACAACACGACAACATCTTAATATTAATCTAATCAAGAATGGAGTGAAGTGATAATGATAATAATGGGGACTCTTAGTAAAGTGGAAAAAGGACTGGTTCTCAACTCAAAGGCTCAGAGCCCCCTTCTGAGGCTCACTGCCTGTGCCGTGCATCCCGTGTATAACATGAGGGGTTCTCCAGCTCCAGGTCTCCCATCTCAAGGTCCTCTGGGGGAAGTAAAAGGTGCCATTCTATCCCCATTTGAGAAGAAGAAACTGAGGTTCAGAGAGATAAAGTGACTAGCCTGAGATCCCCCAGCTATGATCTCAGATCTCAAATCCAGCTCTTCACACATGCCGGGCCACTGGCTGGATGCATGAGAGCAAGGGCAGGAGGCCCTCCTGGGAGCACTTCCCACTCAGGGAGCCTTCTCAGAGAGCAATGTGAGGGGAAGCAGAACACTGGGAACTCCAGAGAGATGGCCTGGGTCTAGACCCCACCTCTGACACCGACTGCCAGCGGATCCAGGACAAGCTGCTTAATATCCTCGGCCAACATTTTATTAAGCTCCTACTCTGTGCCTCACACTGTGCGGAGGGGGCGGGGGAGGAGCTCCTGCCTGAGGGTGGAGGTAAGGTGAAAACAACTGTGAGGAACCAAGCTACAAGGGAAACAATCATAGGAGCCCTACAGGAGGCAGACCTGCTCTTATTAAGGCAGGAGGTAACTTGGAGATATTCAAGAGAGAGAAGACACTAGTGTAAAGGGGAGTTAAGATGGGATTTTAGCTGGGACTTGAAGGAAACCAGGGGGTTCAGCAGTCAGAGCTGAAGGAGGAGAGAGTTCCAGGCACTGAGCAGTCAGAGAGAATGTCTTGGGGATTCTCCCCAGTTGCCTAGGAAAGGTTTTGAACACCAGAGGATTTGTATTTGATCCTGGAAGCAAGAAGCCCTGAAGTTTAATTGGGGGGGGGAGGGGAGGGAAGCGGGAGGACAGTCAGATGGTCACCCAGGGCTTTAGGAAAACCACTTTTAGTGTCAGAGTGGGGAAAGACTTGAGGCAGGCCGACCGTCAGCAGCTACTGCCCTAGCCCAGGTGTGAGGAGATGAAGCTCCGGGTGGCAGGAGGCGGCATGCTGTGCTCAGTTCTTAGCCCTCACCTGCAAAATGAGGCACTGGGAGTCAGACTCCCCATAATGAAACTAGGGGGGACCTTTCCAGAGGTTTCAGTTGGCAGTGGGAGGGCTTATGGCCATAAGATTTAGCCCCAAGCTCACCTCCAGACCCCACCTTCACCATTAACTGGCTAATCTCCTTTTCTGGCACTCTGGACTCTTCCTAGGTCATCCTTAGTCAACCAAAAAGCATTTATTAAGCTTTTACTACATGCAAGGCAATGTGCCAAGTGCTGAAGATACAAAGGCAAAAAAAAAAAAAAAAAGATAACCACCAAACCATGCTTTCAATTACTATCCAACTTCCCCCTAACCTCCCAGGACCTTATACAAACACACAGCAGGCACTTGGTGAACTCATCTAGGCAGGTGACTTAAAAAAAACAACGAAGAGATGGTTGACAAGGAAAAGAGGCCTCAAGCCTGCTACTTAGGCTGTGTGACTTTGGGCAAGTCACTCTACCTCTGAGCCTCAGTTTTCCCATCTGTAAAATCAGATGGTTCAGCCGATGATCCTAAGGTTCCTTTCAGTTCTGAATCTGTGGCCCTATAGATCAGCTGATCTGGACTGGAGTCCAGGCCAGGACACTTACTGGCTTCAGAACCAAACACCTTCTTGGGTCCACAAGGCCCACTCTCTAACAAGTTCCAGTGAGAAAAATATTTTACAGAAGGTTCTACAAAAAGGGGGAACCATTTATTAGTCTGTTGAATTAAACCAAAAAGGAAATTTCTTCTATAGTTTGAGATGACCAGTTGGCCCTTTTATCCATCAGAATGTGAATTTCAGAAAGGAAAAGCCAGCCTTTTGTCTGTCTGTCTGTCTGTCTGTCTCTCTCTCTCTCTCTCTCTCTCTCTCTCTCTCTCTCTCTCTCTCTCTTTTTTTTTTTTTTTTTTAATCTCCGGGACTTAGAAGAGTTCCTGGCACATAGTGGGTGAGGGTGGTGATTTTTTAAACTCAATTTTTCCTCTCCTCCTCAGGTAAAGACACTCTTGTCTCTCCTTCACTGCCTACAAGAACAGCAAAAGGAATCCAAGATCCAAGGCCCAGATCAAAGAGCAAGTAATTAAAAAAACAACAGGTACAGTCAGGGTAGCAATTCAATAAGCATTTACTGGGCACCTACGAAATGGGGTCTGTGCCAGGAAAAAAGTCACCAAAAATCTTTCTACCTTCCACTGCCCAAAAAAACAAGCAGAGCCCAAGTTCTGACCAAATCATACACCACAACCACCTTCAAAAACCATCAATGCCTCCCTCCTGACGATAAATTACAACTACTCAGCCTGGCATTTAAAATTAACACGATCTGGCTCCTGCTCCGATTTCTGCAAACTTCCTTCCTATCCCTCACCCCCTTTCACATTCTCTCTAGCCAACTTAATCTTCCCCCACCTGCCATCTCTCTCCAATCTCCAAGCTTTGCCTGGAATGCATTCCCTCGTGGCCTCCCGGGCTTAGAGTTCTTAGCTCCCTTCAAGGCTCAGCTCAAGCAAAGGAGACCCACCTGGGGGACAAGTAGGGGCAGAGAGGATGCTGCAGACAGGCCCGATCAAGAAAGAACACGGGCTGCCCGACTTCTGAGGAGAAACAAGGAAACGGGCCTCCCTCTTCCTAACAAGGAGAGTGTGGAAGAGGCTGCCCCAGGAGGCAAAAGGGTTCCCTTCCGTAAGCTCCCTCAGGGTATAACTGGAGACCAAGCCAAGCCCTTTCCACTCTCCAGTTCAGTCATTTGTGACTGCTCCAATACAAAGACCCTGAGCCACAGGCCATGGAGCACTTGGGTTTGCTTCACTGTACTCCCTCACCGGGGGGGGGGGGGGGGGGGACACTGGTTTTAAAAGCGTCGATTTAAAAAGAGAACAACAGAAAATGGATGGACGGTGGAGTAGGTCGGGGAAAGAAAGATGGCTCCACAGCCAAAGCACCCAAGTTCTGAGCCTGGCTAACTGATCTAGGGGAACTCAAGAAACTCTTTTTTTCCTCCCCAGGGCTGAGTTTTCTCGGCTAAGTCTGTAAAACTCTCCAGCTCTAAGTCTATGATAATATGACAGAGTGAAGTGGGAAAGAGTGAGAGAGACAGAGAATGAAGGGGGGGAGAGAGAGATGATACATATGTAGATAACAGAAACAGATACAGATATATGATCTATGTAATATAGAAACAAACAGAATATATATTGAGATGGATGGATAGGTAGAAAGACAGATGGATAGAAAGATATATGGGTAAAGATAGAGGGAAGGTTGAAAAGAAAGGAAGGGAGGAAGGAAAAGAAGTGGATAATCCGTAGGTGGACAGATGGATGAATAAACAGAAAGATGGATAGAAAAATAGGAAGATATTAAGAGAAAGACAAATAAGAGAGGCAGATACCGGTTAATTACACGGCACATTGTGTACCTGGAGTCCACAAACCATTAAAAGAATGAGAAGTGTGTATTAAGGGGATGTGCAGCGAGAAGGAGACAAGAATGACAAAGACCAGGGCCTGACTCCAACACTGACCCCACGAGGAACATCTGTATCTCTCACACACACCCACTCAGAGGCCCCCCCCCGGGAGGCGCTCCCAATTCGCCCCCCCACACCCACACCACCACAGCACTTCATCCCACTTTAAGCTGCAATGAGTCTTAGCCTAATCCATGGATTTTACACATGGGGAAACTGATTTAGCCCAAGTCACATAAAAGACGGCTCCAAATGCGGACCTCGCTGACAGTCGGCTCCCACGAGCCCCTTCCCTGAAGCACCAACAGTCGGTGCGCCGTTCCATCCACACTTACACGTGCGTCTACACACGGACCCGCGGGGACGCCCTCCCGCTGGGCCCAGCCCCCACAGGCTCCTATCGAGGCCCCTCCCCACAAGTTCCCAGCAGGAGACGTGCGCTGCCCACGGGGAGCCCAGCCCAGCCTATAAACAAATAGCGGCTTTCAGCGGAAATCTCAGAAGTTTGTTTGTAAATCTCACCGCCAAAGGGGCTGGCCCGGGAGCCCAATGGCCACAGAGGTTCCCCAAGGGCCAGTCGGAAAGTCCGGACTGCTGAGCCAGCCAGCCCCCGGCAGACTGTCGATCCCGGCCTCCTAATCTCCGCAGGGCCACGCCGGTTTGGGGAAGGGGCACGCTCGCCAGGCCTTCCCCACTTCCCCAGGAAAGGCAAAGCCCCGTGCCTCGGTGGCTGGGGGCTCCCCTAGGACACCACTTCTGGGGACCGCCAAACGGGAGGGCAGGAGAAGCCCGGGGGAAGGGCATCTCGAGGGCCGGTGCCCCACGGGTCACACAGTGCGGGCGGCTGTCAGCTCCGACAGAGGAGTGACGTCTGCAGGGCTCACAGGGGCCACAAGTCCTCCGGGACGGCAGGGAACAACAGGCTTTAAAAATAGCCCAGAAGTCTCCGCACGCCCCCGCAAAAAGGGGGAGGAGGAAGGATGACAAAACCACACGTCCACTAACTGCCCGAGCCTCTAGGACCCCGCGGGGCAAGGAGTCCGAGGGTCACCGTCCCCCTTTTATAGGAAGAGAAACTGAGGTCCAGAGGGGGCACACTGCCTCACAGCTAAAAAGTATTCCAGGACAATCCGGCGGCTCTACCGCGCTCTCCCGGGGCTGAGCCTCTCCTACCCGGGACCCCCCCAGTCTGGGTCAGCAGAGAGTGAAAAAGGGGTCCTAAGGCCCCCAAGAAACAGGAGCAGACGGGAAAGGGGGAAATTAAGCGCTCTCACAAAAGTTGTGCTTCACGCACGCGTGCACTCACACGCACAAGCACGAGCATACTCGCACGCGCACACACGTGCACACGCATGCACACACGCACACGCACTCCCGGGCAGGTGCTACACCCTCCCGCCACGGCCGGCCCCGACCTCCTGGGGCCGAGACTAAACTTTGTCAAACTCTCGGCCGGAGGCCTCCCGGCGGGGGAGGGAGTGGAATGGGGGAGGGGAGGGAAGGGGGCTCCGAGGGGCGCACACACTCACTCCGGTGCCGCCCGCCGCCTCCCCACGTCTGTTTGGCAATGCTAGGGCTGCGAATGAGCGCCCGGCCCGCCGACTTGAGCGCGTCCATGGCCCCGCTCCGACCGCCCGGCCGCTGCCGCCGCCGTCGCCGCCGCCAAAACTCTCCGCCTGGAAAAACTTTTCCGCTGGGGCCCACGAAGCGCGCCGCCCCATCCCGGCTCCGCCCCGCCCCGCCTCTCAGAGCCCCGCCTCCCACTCCCCTCCGGCTCCCCCCACACGCTCCAAGAGAGGGGCGGAAGGATGCAAATAAAGCCCCGCCCATTCCCCCAGACCCTACGGGCACTCCGGAGGAAGGGCGGGGCTGATGCAAATAATCTAACGTCACCGACCCACCCCCCTCCCGGTCCCCAGCAGAGACAAAGAGGGTTTAAACTAAGCTGGGGAAAAGGTTGAGGCGCTGCCTAGAACGGTCGGGGTTCCCGTTTCTTTCCGAGCACCCCGAATGGGGAGGAGCAGAAGAGATCGCCACCCACTCCTAGTCCCCTTTATTGTGCCTCGAGGTACCCGCCGCCCACGCCGGGGTCGGAGCTTCAGCCACGTGGGAGCGGAGTCGCAGACGAATGGAGGTCGGGGCTGGCTGTCCCTCCGATCCACCTGCCTTCCTCCGCTGCGAGGAGGGGCCTGGGCTTGCCGGACCCTAGAACCAGGCCCAGGCTAATAGATCAGGAGCGGACCAGAGCCGTCATCTGAGGTCGGGCACTCTAGACCCGGAGTCCTGCTCTCTGGGTCTCTTTCGGGGAGTCCCCGAACTTGGATGCACGGGCCAACACATCTTTATTTTTGCTAACCTCTAAATGAAATTTAGTGTTACCTTCAATGATTTAAAAATTTAGAAAATATGCTGAAGTGTCCGTAGCATTAAAGAGGTCCTTCATCCAATCCAGTCCCCCTCATTCTTCTAGCCAGGGAAACAGGATGGGAGAAAGAGACAGGGGCTGGTTGTGAATTAGAATCCAGGTTTTCTTGATTCAAGATCCAACCCTCTGTGGAGGGGCCCAGTCTGGGGTCGGAACAGAACCGAATGCAAGAACCCATTCTAAGGGAAATGTGGAGCCCGGTCTGGTGCCGGCAGCAGGCTTGGGAGACTTGCTGGAGGAGTCCGCCTTCAAGCACAGATGTTGCCCTCAGCACCTGCGCAGCCGCAGGCAGCTCCCCGCGGGGCCCACTCCACCCCAAACAATAAACAGTTTTCTCCCCTATCCTTTTCTCGGAGCCCAACCCTGCCTCTCCCTAAAGATAAGGGATGAATTTCCAGGCTTCTCCCCTAGGAAGTCCGCGGTAACTGGGTTTCCGGTGACTCAGGGGAATGGCTCCCGGGTGGTTAACCTTTCACCTCACGCCCTGCGCTGGAGCCTGTCCCCGAGTCCCTCACTTTCCCCAGCTATTGTCTCACTCTGCCCGAACCTGTACAACGCCTGTATAGGCTCCGTGCCTGGGCTGACTGACCCCTGTTCTAGAAAAGGCCCCGCTTGTCTTCCTCCGCCGCCCCGCTCTGGGGAGCTTGGCTTGCTACTTCTGGGAGAGCGTTTATCAGAGCCCTCACACGCACTTCTTAGCCAGAGGGATTTTGGGACAGGGCTCGGAGCGACCTTAAATATATTTACATCAAGGCCCCTCCTTCCTCCCGCGTCATTTTATAGTTAGAAAAACCTAGGCCCATTTGCTGAAGGTCACACAACCTGAGTCATAGTGGTTCTAGAATCCTTTTGGGAAAATGTCTTCTTAAAAAAAAAAGTATTCTTGTTATGAGCCATTACAATTGATAAATGGTCAAAGGATAGGAACAATTCTCAGACGAAGAAATTAAAACCATTTCTAGGCACATAAAAACTAAATCACTATTGATTAGAGAAATGCAAATTACCTCTCAGATTGGCTGAACTGACAGGAAAAGATGATAAATGTTGGAGGGGATGTGGGAAAACTGGGACACTGATGCATTGTTGGTGGACTGTGAACGGATCCAACCATTCCAGAGAGCAATGTGGAGTTATGCCCAAAGCATTATCAGACTGCATAGCTTTTGGCCCAGCAGTGTCTCTACTGGATCTGTATCCCAAAGACACCACATACATACAGCAGCAAACAACCAAGAAAGTTAAAGAAAAATAAGTTAAAAGAAAGAAAAAGAAAGTTAAAGAAAATAAGAAAGTTTAAAAAAAAAAAAAGTGTGCTTCAATTTGTATTCAAACTCCATTAGTTCTTTTTCTAGTGGTGGATAGTTTTTCATCATGTCCTTCAGAATTGTCTTGAAGAACTGGAAACTGTGTGAATGTCCATCCTTTGGGAAATGGCTGGGTAAAATATGGTACATGAATGTTATGGAATATTATTGTTCCATAAGAAACGATCAGCAGGATAATTTCAGAAAGACCTAGAGAGATTTAGGTGAACTGCTGCTAAATGAAGTGAGCAGAACCAGGAGATCATTGTACACCAACAACAAAAACATTATGTGCTGATAATCTGTGATGGATTTGGCTCTTTTCAACAACGAGGTGATTTAGGCCATTTCCAGTGGTCTTGTGATGGACAGAGCCATCTGCACCCGGAGGGAGAACTACGGGAACTGAATGTGGATCACAACAGAGTATTTTCACTTTTTTGTGGTGGTTGGTTGTTTCCTTGGGTTTTTTTTTTCCTTTCTCATTTTTTCCCCTTTGATTTAATTTTTCTTGTACAGCATGATGAATATGGAAATATGTTTGGAAGAATTGCACATGTTTAACTTATATTGGATCACTTGCTATCTAGGGGAAAGGAGTGGTGAGGAGGAAGGGAGAAAAATTTGGAAACCAAGATTTTGCAAGGTGAATGTTTAAAATTATCTTTTAATGCATTTTGAAAAATAGAAAACTATCATTTTAAAACTAAAAAGAAAAATATGTTATTGGAAATATGTTTTACATGATTGTTCATATGTAATCTGAAGTAAAGTGTTTACCACCTCAAAGAGGGAGAGGAGAGGGAAGAAGAGAATTATTTACATGATGAAAAAATTCTTTAAAAAAGAAAAAGTTATTCTTAGGAGTCTTTAAGCTAAATTGGCTTTTATGAATGAGTTTAGGCTATAGATCCAGTGTTCTAAAGGACTTCCAAGGTCTCTGATGTGTTTTGTAAATTTGTCTTGTTGAATTAATAGAATCCAACAATATTAGGATTTCTGTATTATTCTGGTGGAGAGAATGTTGTCTAATGGTTAGAGAAATATACTAAGAGGCAGGATAATGGTGTTATAATGTCACTGCTCTCTTTAAGGCTCTATTCCTCTCAACATCAGTTTCTTCATCTATAAAATGAAGCATTTGGATTAGATAATCCCTAAGGTCCTTCCAGCCCTGACATTCTCTGTTCTATGGTCCTTATAGCTCTAAGTTTTTTGTGTTATTGGATTCCTTTCAACTACAAATTGTAAGAATTTGGGGACTTTATTTAATCTCTCTAAGCCTCAGTTTTCCCCATCTGTACAATGGGAATCATAACAGCACCACCTAGCAGAGTTTTCAAGAGAATCACAGCACTTTTCTGACCTGAAAGCCCTAGCTGAATTAGTAATTATTACATTTCTGCCTTCTTTCCTTCCCACTCTGATTCACTGGTGACCATACCTGCTTAGGCCCATTCCAGATCTGGAGGCTAATGCCCACCAGCTGCTTCTCTGATCTGGGTGGTGCTATTCCGGCCAAGGCTGGCACCAGGATACAGAAGGGGTTGTTCAGTGGTGGGGCACTGATTCCCCATTTCTTCCCACCCTTCTGCACGGGCGTCTCCTAGCCCAGGAACCTCCCAGCAGCAGGGCCACAGAAGGAAGGGCTCTCTTGATTCAACACGCTGAGTCAGCAGGAGGAGGGTTGGCCGGCACCCAAAGAATTTTTCATTGACTCTCCTTTGCAGTCTCCTCCCTGGAACTTCTACACACAAAACCGCCTTCCACAGTTCCCCCACAACTTCCTGTTTCAAGTGGCTTAGAATGTGGCTTCCCTCTGCCCTTCTGGCTAGAGTCTCTAAAGACCCCAAGAAGGAGAACTGGGTTCAGAGTCAGAAAAACATGAGTTGGCTCCTCAGATACTTATTAGTTGCATAATTCTGGGCATATCACATGCACAAACTACCAAATTCAACAAAAACTCATCTGTAAAGAAAAGGGATTTGACTCCTTTGGGCTCAGAGGCAGCCAGGTAGCACAAGGGATAAAGTGTTGGGCCGGAGTTCAAATGTGACCTCAGATAACTACCAGCTGTGTGACCCTGGGCAAGTCACATAATCTCTGCCTTAGTTTTTTCAATTGTAAAATGGGGATCCATGATAAGCCCTACCTCCCAGGATTGTCGGGAGAACCAAATAAGATTTATAAAGCACATTAGCATAGTGCTACGTGTAACAGGTGCTATGTAAATGCTTTTTCTCTTCTTTAAGTCTCTAGTAAGACCACACTCTGCACAGCAATGGTAGCAAAATCAGATAGAAACGGGGAATCCTACTGTATGCATTTTGATTAGAAAACGACATATTAACATTATGTTTTATTGAACTTTTACTTGTTTTGTTAAATATTGTCAGGTTACAGTTTAATTTCTCTTGGACTGCACTCAGGGGTGTGGGGCCATGTTTCACATCTCTACCAGACAGGACATACATCACATGTCTGATATTCTGCCTGATATATCTGATATATCACATGTCTGATGGGATGTATCCTATGAGGAACAATATTGATAACCACTTAGAAGAGTATTTAAGATTTGTCAGGCACTTGAACCTATTATGTGCTAGTTTCTGGGGACACAACCAAAAGAAGCCGTTTCTGCCCTCAAAGAACTGTTATTGTCTTGGAAAAAACTATGTACACAAATAAGACCATTTAAAAGACATACAAGATAATTTTGTTGTCCCGTTATTGTCATTCTCTTGGATGAAATTATTGATCATTTTTATGCTTTTTTGTTTCACCCATTCATTCTTTAGGATTAGATTATTTAGTTTCCAATTAATTTTTGGTATATTTTCCCCCAGTCCTTTATTATATGTAATTTTTATTGCATCATGATCTGAAAAGGATGCATTTGCTTTTGAGATTTTTTTGACCTAATACATAGTCAGTTTTTATGTAGGTTCCATGTACCACCAAGAAAAAAGTATATTCCTTTCTGTCCCCTTCAATTTTCTCCAAAGTTCTATCATACCTAACTTTTCTAAAATTCTACTTAGCTCCTTAAATTCTTTCTTGTTTATTTTGCAGTTTGATTTATCTTGTTCTGATAGGGGGAAGTTGAGCTCCCCCACTAGTATAGTTTTGTTATCTAATTCTTTCAGCTCTCTTAACTTCTCTAGGAATTTGGATGCTATACCATTTGGTACATATATGTTTAGTTTTGATATTGCTTCATTATCTATGGTTTCCTTTAGCAAGTTTCCTTCCTTATCTCTTTTAATTAGAAATATTTTTGTTTTTGTTTGATTTGAGATCAGGATCACTTACCCCTTCTTTTTTTTTTTTACTTCAGTTGAAACATGATAGATTCTACACCAATTTTTTATCTTTATTCTGTATGTATCTTTCTGCTTCAAATATGTTTCCTGTAAACAACATATTGTAGGATTCTGGCTTTTAATTCACTCTGCTATCCACGTCAGTTTTATACGAGAGTTCACGTACAAGATAATTTTGGAAAAGGGAAGGCACTAGCATCTGGAGTAATCAGGATAGGCTTCCTGTAGGAGGTGGTGCTTGAGTGAAGCTTTTCCCCATTACCCCATTTGCTCTTCCTTTGAAAAATGCAATTAATATCACCCCCATTTTGCGGATCAGGAAAAATGAGGCTTAAAAAGATTAATTTTTCCAGCGTCACATAGCTGGTGTACAGACAAGATCAGTGCAGTTCCCGGCCAGTCCACATCTCCACTGGGCCCTGGGTATTGGGCCAGGACTCCTGGCTCTTTATGGTACACGCGGGCAGTTTTAGTTCTTTGTACTTTGAGTTAAGGCCCACCCAGGGTGAGAGGGCCTGCATTTGCAAAAAAAAAAGGTCCCATTGTTACAGAGAAGGCCCCGGAGGCCATCCATCTTCTCACTGGTCAGGATGGGCCGGCAGAATCATGGATGAGTCCTAGGATCTGCAGGCCAGGCATCTAGGGCAGGGGCTCAAAGCCTGGGCAAAAGAGGTTGAGATTTCAAGCTCAGTTCCCATGTTGTTTCTTCATGATCCCATTGCCAAATTCATCGGGCCTCATGCAGCCCCTCCAATCTCCTCACTGCCGCCCGCTCTGTTCCATGCTAAGATCAATCTCAAATCCTGCCTCCTAGAGTCTATTGAACATCATGTCTATATCTTGCACTGTGCCATGTGCCAGGGAATCAAAGAAAAAGGAAACAGTCTTTGTCCTCCAGAATTACATAAGTCTGTGCTCTGCCTTTGGGAAGGGATGATCTCATGAAAAGGTGGAGTAAACAGCTGCCTGAATGATGATTTCAAAAATATTTAAAAGTCAGTGCTGGGATGGACTTAGGATATAGCTTGTCAGCTGCAAGGGCCACTAAAACACAGAATAAATATCACAGCTAAAGGAGCTTTAGAATATTTTGTTTTTCTCAATTACATGTAAAAATAATTTTTATAATTTTTTAAAATATTGAGTTCCAAATTTTCCCTCTCCCTCTTTCACCTTTCCTTTCCCTGAAAAAGTAAGCAATTTGATGTTACACATGTTCAATCATGCAAAACATATTTCCATATTAGTCAAGTTGTGAAAGAAAACACAGACCAAAAACCCCCCCAAAAAATTAAGAAAGTAAAAATTAGTATTCAGACTCTATTAATTCTTTCTTTTTTTCTAGTAAATTTACTTATTTCTAATACATATTGCTTTATGAATTATGTTGGGAGAGAAAAATCAGAGCAAAAAAGAAAAAGCATGGGAGAGATTAAAAAAAAAAAAACCAGAAAAAAGAAATCAACATAGCATGTATTGATTTATATTCAGTCTCCTTAGTTCTTTTTCTGGATGCAGATGGCATTTTCTGTCCAAAGTCTATTGAGATTGCTTTTGGATCACTGAACCACTGAGAAGAACCAAGTCTTTCATAGATGCCTATCAGTTCTTTCTCTGGATGGATAACATATTTCATCATTAAATCCTTTGGAATTGTCTTGTATTATTATGTTGATTATAAAAGCTGACTCATTCACAATTGATCATAGTACACTGTTGCTATTATTGAATATATTCTTCTCCATGTCCTGTTTACTTTACATTGCATCAATTCTTGTGTTTCCAAATTTTTCTGAAATAATCTTACTTATCATTTCTCACAGCACAATAGTATTCCATTATGATCATATATCTCAATTTGTTCTGCTGTACCCCAATTGATGGGCATTCCCTCAATTTCTATTTCTTGGCCACCACAAAAAGAGTTGCTATGAATGTTTTTGGTACATGGAGGTCTTTTTTTTCCTTTTTTACGATCTCTTTGAGATACAGACTTACTAGTAGTATTGCTGGATCAAAGGATATGCACATCTTGATTGCTCTATGGTTATAGTTCCAAATTGCTCTCCAAAATGGTTGGATCAAATTCACAACTCTGCCAACAATGCATTAATTTTCCTAAATCTTCTTCAACATTCATCATTTCCCTTTTCTGCCATATTACCCAATTTTATAAATGTGAGGTAATACCTCAGAGTTGTTGGATTTTTTTTTTATATTTTATTTTTTTAACATTTTTACCCAGTTACATTCAAAATCATTGTTTTTACATTTGCTTTTAAAGTTTGAGTTTTTTCCCTTATCTTTACCTACAATTAAGAAACCACATGTGAAGTTATGCAAAACATTTTCATAAAAGTCAAGTTGTGAAATAAGTAATAGCTCTCTCATCTTAATGAAAATAAAAACCCTCAAGAAAAATTAAGTTAAAAAGAGAGAAAAAGAGAGAGAGAATGCTTCAGTCTGTATTCATACACAATCAGTTCCTTCTCTAGTATGGATAGATTTTTTCTTCGTAAGCCGTTCAGAGTAGTCGTGGATGATTGTACTACTGAGAATAACAAAGTCATTTACTGCTGGAAACCCAGAACATTGCTATTACTTTGTATACAGTACATTTCACTTTACTTGAGTTCATGGAGGACTTTCCAAGTTGTTTTTTTCTGAAAGCATCCTGAGAGCATCATTTCCCATAGAACAATAATATCCCAACATAAACATATATCACAATTTATTGAGCCATTCCCCAATTGATGTGCATCCTGTCAATTTCCAATATTTTTGCCCTAAGAAAAGAGATGCTATGAATATTTTTGTACTTATAGGTCATTTTCCTTTTATTTTGTTTTGAGGTATTCATGCCTAGTAATGATGTTGTTAGGTTAAAGGATATGCATAAATTTATAGTTTTTTCATCATTTATCAATTGGGACATGACTCTTACTTCTTATAAATTTGACTCAGTTTCCTTTATGTTTGAGAAATGAGGCCTTATCAGAGAAACTTGCTTCAAAATTATTTTTATAATTACTATTGCTAGCTATATTTCCCCTCATTTATTGCTCAGAGTTGTTTGAATTTGCATTTCTTAAGTCAATAGTGATTTAGACATTTTTTCACATGATTACAGATAGCTTTAATTTCTTCAACTGAAAATTGCCTTTTCATATCCTTTGATCATTTGTCACATGGGAAATGACTTGTATTATTATAAATTTGACTCAGTTCTCCATTTATTTGACAAATAAGGCCTTTATCAGAGAGAATTGCTATAAAATTGTTTCTTAGCTTTCTGCTTTGCAGAAAGAAAATGAAACCTTGGTTGCATTGGTTTTGTTTGTGCAAAACCTTTTTAAATTTAATATAATCAAAATTATCCTTCTAATACAGTGTAATGCTCCCTATCTTTTGTTTGGTCATAGATTTTTCCTTCTCTATAGATTCAATGGTTAAACGATCCACATTTCTCTAATTTGTTTATGGTTATCACCCTTTATATATAAATCATGTACCCATTTTGATCTTATCTAGGATAAGATGTTGGTTTATACCTAGTTTCTCTCATGCTATTTTCCAGTTTTCTCAGAAGTTTTTTGTTAGTGAGTTTTTGTCCTCAAAGCTTGGATCTTGGGGTTTCTCAAACACTAGATTATTATGGTCATTTACTATTGTGTAGTTTATAGTTAATCTATTTCATTAATCTACTACTTTATTTCTTAGCCCGTATTAAATTGTTTTAATGATTATTGCTTTATAACACAGTTTGATATCTGGTACAGCTAGACAAACTTCTTTAACTCTTTCCCCCTTTAATTTTCTTGATATTCTTAGCCTTTTCTTCCATTAGGTGAATTTTGTTTTATTTTTTCTAGCTCTATGAAATAATTTTTAATAGTTTGAATTTAAATTGAATTGTCATTTTTATTACATTGGCTTGCTCAGTCTACCAAAAGCAATTAATATTTTTTCAATTGTTTAGATCTGATTTTGTGTGTGAAGTATTTTTTAATTATGTTCATGTAGTTCCTGGATTTATCTTGCTAGGTAGACTCCTGAATATTTTATATTGTCTACAATTATTTTAAACAGAATTTCTCTTTCTATTTCTTGCTGCTGAACTTTGTTGAATATGTAAAAATGTGGATAATTTATGTGGTTTTATTTTATATCCTGCAACTTTACTAAAGTTGTTAATTATTTCGACTAGTTTTTAGTTGATTTTCTAGGATTCTCTAAATATACCACTATATCATCTATAGTGACAATTTTGTTTCCTCATTGTCTATTTTTATTCCCTCAATTTCTTTTTCTTCTCTTGTTATAATTAATGTTTCTAATACAATATTGAATACTAGCAGAGATAATGGACATACTTGTTTCACCCCTCATCTTACTGGGAAGGTTTCTGGCTTATCCCCATTACAGATAATGCTTGCTGATAGTTTTAGATAGATACTACTTATAATTTATTCCTATTCTGTAATGTTTTTAATAGTAATGGATATTTATTTTGTCAAAAACTTTTTCTGCATCTATTGAGATAATCATGTGATTTCTGTTGGTTTTGTTATTGATATGGTCAATTATGTTCATAGTTTTCCTAATATTGAATCAGTCCTAAATTTCTAATATAAATCTAAATTGGTCATAGTATATGATCCTCATGATAAATTGTTATAATCTTCTTGCTAGTATTTTACTTAATTCTTTCTTTTTTTTGGCTAAGGTATTTGGGGTTAAGTGACTTGCCTAAAGTCACATAGCCAGGAAGTATTAAATATTTGAGGCCATATTTGAACTCAGGGCTAGTACTCTATGTACTGTACCTTCTAGATGCACTGCTAGTATTTTATTTTACAATTTTTGCATAATTTTACAATTTTTTTACAATTTGCATCCAAATTCATTAAGGAAATTAATCTATAAATTTTCTTTCTCCATTTTCATTCTCCTGGTTTAAGCCTAAGCACTATATTTATGTCATAAAAAGAATTTGGTAGGGCTTCTCCTTTGCCTATTTTCCCAAATGTATATATAAATATTAGAATTAATTGTTTTTTTAAAAATATTTTATAGAATTCACTTGTGAATCCATCTGGCCCTGGGGCTTTTTTTTTTTTTAAATAACTTTTTATTGACAGAACCCATGCCAGGGTAATTTTTTACAACATTATCCCTTGCACTCATTTCTATTTCGATTTTTCCTCTCCCTCCCTCTACCCCCTCCTCCAGATGGCAAGCAGTTTTATAAATGTTAAATATGTCATGGTATATCCTAGATATAGTATTTGTGTGCAGAACCGTACAGTTTTCTTGTTGCACAGGGAGAATTGGATTCAGAAGGTAAAAATAACCTGGGAAGAAAAACAAAAATGCAAACAGTTTTACATTCATTTCCCAGTGTTCTTTCTTTGGGTGTAGCTGCTTCTGTCCTTCCTTGATCAGTTGAAACTGAGTTAAATCTTCTCTTTGTCAAAGAAGTCCACTAACATCAGAATACATCCTCACACAGTATTGTTGTTGAAGTGTATAATGATCTCCTGGTTCTGCTCATTTCATTTAGCATCAGTTCATGTAAGTCTCGCCAGTCCTCTCTGTATTCATCCTGCTAGTCATTTCTTACAGAACAATAATATTCCATAATATTCATATACCACAATTTACCCAACCATTCTCCAATTGATGGGCATCCATTCATTTTCCAGTTTCTAGCCACTACAAAGAGGGCTGCCACAAACATTTTGGCACATACAGGTCCCTTTCCCTTCTTTAGTATCTCTTTGGGGTATAAGCCCAGTAGTAGCACTGCTGGATCAAAGGGTATGCACAGTTTGATCACTTTTTGAGCATAATTCCAGATTGCTCTCCAGAATGGTTGGATTCATTCACAACTCCACCAACAATGCATCAGTGTCCCAGTTTTCCCACATCCCCTCCAACATTCATCATTATTTTTTCCTGTCATCTTAGCCAATCTGACAGGTGTGTAGTGGTATCTCAGAGTTGTCTTAATTTGCATTTCTCTAATCAATAGTGATTTGGAACATTCTTTCATATGAGTGGAAATCATTTCAATTTCATCATCTGAAAATTGTCTGTTCATATCCTTCGACATTTATCAATTGGAGAATGGTTTGATTTCTTATAAATTAGAGTCAATTCTCTATATATTTTGGAAATGAGGCCTTTATCAGAACCTTTAACTGTGAAGATGTTTTCCCAGTTTGTTGCTTCCCTTCTAATCTTGTTTGCATTATTTTTGTTTGTACAAAGGCTTTTTAATTTGATGTAATCAAAATTTTCTATTTTGTGATCAATAATGGTCTCTAGTTCATCTTTGGTCACAAATTTCTTCCTCTTCTACAAGTCTGAGAGATAAACTATCTTATGTTCCTCTAATTTATTTATAATCTCGTTCTTTATGCCTAAATCATGGACCCATTTTGATCTTATCTTGGTATACGGTGTTAAGTGTGGCTCCATGCCTAATTTCTGCCATACTAATTCCCAGCAGTTTTTGTCAAATAATGAATTCTTATACCAAAAGTTAGGATCTTTGGGTTTGTCAAACACTAGATTGCTATAATTGACTATTTTGTCTTGTGAACCTAACCTTTTCCACTGATCAACTAATCTATTTCTTAGCCAATATCAAATGGTTTTGGTGACTGCTGCTTTATAATATAGTTTTAGATCAGGTACAGCTAGGCCACCTTCATTTGATTTTTTTTTTCATTAATTCCCTTGAGATTCTCGATCTTTTGTTCTTCCATATGAATTTTGTTGTTATTTTTTCTAGATCATTAAAATATTTTGTTGGAAGTCTGATTGGTATAGCACTAAATAAATAGATTAGTTTAGGGAGTATTGTCATCTTTATTATATTCACTTGGCCTATCCAGCACTTAATATTTTTCCAATTATTTAAGTCTGACTTTATTTGTGTGGAAACTTTTTTGTAATTTTACTCATATAATTCCTGACTTTCCTTTGGTAGATAGATTCCCAAATATTTTATGCTGTTGACAGTTATTTTGAATGGAATTTCTATTTGTATCTCTTGTTGTTGGATTTTGTTGGTGATGTATAAAAATGCTGAGGATTTATGGGGATTTATTTTGTATCCTGCAACTTTGCTAAAGTTATGAATTATTTCTGATAGCTTTTTAGTAGAATCTCTGGGGTTCTCTAACTATACCATCATATCATCTGCAAAGAGTGATAGTTTAGTTTCCTCATTGCCTATTCTAATTCCTTTAATCTCTTTCTCGGCTCTTATTGCCAAGGCTAGTGTTTCAAATACAATAATGAATAATAATGGTGATAGTGGGCACCATTGCTTCACTCCAGATCTTACTGGGAAAGGTTCCAGTTTTTCCCCATTGCATATGATGCTTACTGACCATTTAAAATATATGCTCCTGACTATTTTAAGGAAAAGTCCATTTATTCCTATCCTCTCAAGTGTCTTTATTAGGAATGGATGTTGGATTTTATCAAATGCTTTTTCTGTATCTATTGAGATGATCATATGGTTTTTGTCAGTTTGGTTATTGATATAGTCAATTATGCTAATAGTTTTCCTAATATTGAATCAGCCCTGCATTCCTGGTATAAATCCTACTTGTTCATAGTGTATTATCCTGGGAATGATTTTCTGTAACCTTTTTGCTAATATTTTATTTAAGATTTTAGCATCAATATTCATTAGGGAGATTGTCTATAATTTTCTTTCTCTGTTTTCAACCTACCTGGTTTAGGTATCAGTACCATGTCTGTGTCATAAAAGGAGTTTGGTAGGACTCCTGGGGCTTTTTTTAAAGAGAGTTCATTGATGGCTTCTTCAATTCCTTTCTTCTAAAATGGGATTATTTCAATATTCAATTTCCTCTTCTGTTAATCTGGCAATTTATATTTTTGTTACTATTCATCTACTTTATTTAGATTGTTAGAATTATCAACATATAATTGAGTAAAATAGTTCTTATTAATTGCATAAAATAGTTCTTAGTAAATTTTTCTGAATGAAGTGAATTCACTTTTTATTCTCGATACTGGTTATTTGGTTTTCTTTATTTTTAACGTCAAATTAACCAATGATTTATCTGTTTTTTGGGTTTTCTTATAAAACCAGCTCCTACTTTTATTTACTAGTTCAATGGTTTTCTTCCTTTAAATTTTATTAATCTCCCCTTTTATATTCAGGATTTCCAATTTGATGTTTAATTAAGAATTTTTAATTTTTTCTTTTTCTAGGTTTTTTTAGTTGCATGTCCAATTCATTGATATGCTCTTTTACTGATGTAAGCATTAGAGATATAAATTTATCCGAAAGTACTGCTTTGACTGCCTCTCATAAATTTTGGTATATTTTCTCATTGTTGTCATTCTCTTTAATGAAATTATTGATTGTTTTTATGATATGTTCTTTGATCAACTCATCCTTCAGGATTAGAATATTTAGTTTCCAATTATTTTTTAATCTTTTTTTACAGTTTTTTATTGGCTATAATTTTTATTGCTTTATGGTCTGGAAAGGATGTGTTTAATATTTCTGCTTTTCTGTAGTTAGGTATGAGGTTTTTATGCCCTAATACATGGTCATTTTTTGTGTAGGTGCCATATTGTTTTTCTGTCATTTTTAGTTGTGTCTGACTTTTCCTGATGTTGTTTAGGACTTTCTTGGCAATGATACTGGAGTAGTTTTCCATCTCCTTCTCCAGCTAATTTCATAGATGAGAAAACCGAAATAAGCAGATTTAAGTGATTTGTCTAGGAGTGTTTGGGGCCATATTTGAACTCAAGAAAATGAGTCTTGCTGATTCCAAGTTCAGAAATCTATCCACTGTATCATCTAGTTACCCAGTTCTACTGAGAAAAATGGTATACTCCATTCAATGCCACTTCAGTTTCCTCCAGAGGTCTATCATATCTAACTTTTCTAAAATTCTATTCGCCTCCTAAGCTTCTTTCTTATTTAATTTTTTTTTTACTAGATGTATCTAATTCTGAGGAAAATTGAGTTACCTTACTAGTATAGTTTTATTGTCTATTTCCTCTTGTGATTTCTCCTTAAAAAATTTGAATATTATAGTATTTGATGCACATATGTTGAGTATTGATATTATTTTACTGTCTATGGTATCTGTTAGCAAGATCTGATTTCCTTTCTTATTTCTCTCAATTATAGCTATTTTTGCTTTTGCTTTGTCTAAGATATTGATTGATATCCCTGCTTTTTTTCTTTTTTACTTCACCTGAAGTATACAAGATTCTGCTCTAGCTCCTCACCTTTATGCTGTGTTTCTGTGTTTCACATGTATATCTTGTAAACAACATATCATAGGATTCTAGTTTTTAATCTACTCTGCTCTTCTCTTCCATTTTATGGATGAGTTCATCCCATTCACATTCATAGTTATGATTACTACTTGTACTTATTTCTCTTCATCCTATTTTCCTCCTGTTTGTCCATTTCTCTCTCTCCTTTTACCTTGTCTTACTTTACAAGTGTTTTTCTTCTGACTACTGCCTCCCCCAATCCACCCTCCCTTCTCTCAGCCTTCTTCCCTTTTCTCCTCCCCTTTTTTCCTTCAATTTCCCTAAAGGGAACCCAGGATGTCAGAGCTGGAAGGGCCCTTAGAACCCAGAAAGTCAGAGCTGGGAAGGCCCTTAGAACCCAGGATGTCAGAGCTAGGAGGGCCCTTAGAACATGGAATGTCAGAGCTGGGAGGGCCCTTAGAATAGAGAATGTCATAGCTGGGAGGGCTCTTAGAACCCAGGATGTCAGAGCTGGGAGGACTCTTAGAACCCAGGATGTCAGAGCTAGGAGGGTCCTTAGAATCCAGGATGCCAGAGCTGGGAGGACTCTTAGAACACAGGATGTCAGAGCTGGGAGGGCCCTTAGAACCCAGGATGTCAGAGCTAGGAGGGTCCTTAGAACAACACTTCTGTGAACCACTGAGAGGCCTTGGACTTAGAAGGAATCCACAAATCTCTATGAACACTCAGCTTTGCTATCTTCATCTTTATTTAACTCCAAACAACATATTTGTTGTGACTCAGCAAACATATCTTCTGTAGACAAAATAAACTACATGTTTCATTTCCTGAGCCTTCCTTAAGGCTCCTTCACATCTCCATTGTCACAGGCTCTCTGGGCTTCAATGCCCCTGCCAGAAAACAAACTGGACACTTGTGCTTTTGCTGGCCCCTTCCCACCTGCCAGCAATTCCAGGAGCCCTGACTTCAAGGCCCCCCAGGCAATGGCCTTTTGAGCCTTTCTGGGTGTTGTTTGGTCCCCATCCTACGTCTATTTTTCCGTCAGATTTCTCTCCCTGCCAGGATGGCCTTTAGGCACTGACATCATGTCCATCTCTTGTGCCAGTAATAATCTCCTTATCCCACAGGTACCTCCACATCTCAGCCCCGTTAACTATCTTACTAGGATTCTATGGCTGAGAAAATGATGGCCAGGAAGCAGTGACTGATGAGTCCACGCTAACCCCACAGCCTACACTGGGCTGCATCTGGAGCCGGAGGGAAGAGAAATCCTTGGAAAACGGGACCAACACACAAGACTTTCAGAGAGTAATAGCAGAGTTTGGGATTTGTATTTGGGTTTGACTAGATTAGCGAGTCCCAGAATTTTAGAGCTGGGACAGACCCGAGCGTCCACATGTTTCATGCCCTCATGTCTGCTTAAGGTGCCAAATGGCAGAGGTGAGAGATTGTTCTATGTTTTCTTTTTCCTTTTCTTTTTTTCATGACCTTGTGACTTATGTCACACAGCTCGTGTCTGAGAGCAGATTCGAAGCCAGGTCCTCCTGACTCCAGGGCGGTCCGCTGGCCCCGGCCTACTTCTTCCAGCTCCACAATTGGTACCCTTTTCAAATAAGAACCTGAGTCACAGATCTCCCGCTGATAAGAAAGGAATGGAACCATTCCTAACTTCTTAGGAGAGTCAATTGTTAAAGTTTCAGCGTGAGCATTTATACCTGGGAAATTGGTGAATGCTACTGATTAGGGCCCGATTTTCTAGTTTCTTTGATTATCTAGACTTAAGAAAATGATAGAAAAAATGTTAATGGTGTAGATTAACTTAAAAAAGGGAAAACAACTTAAAAGGGGTAGAAATTCCCCCCAGAGATCCAATTGTTAAACATTAACTAGCATATCTCTATATATCTCAGGTTAGAATGGAGGAAAGGATTTGCCCCCCAAACAAGGGGCATACATAATAAAATACATAAAGGCATAAGCAGTCCATTAGCATGACCATTCCCAACTTGTCTGGTTCCTTAGCCCCCAGACATATCAATGGTGTCTGGGAGAGGTGGGAAGGAAGGCTTCCCCAAAGGCTAAGACTTCAGGAGGATTAGAGGGGGCCATCAAGGGTGGAAAGCTCTGGCTGGACCTCCCTGCAAGAGAACTCAAGACAAGGGGGGGGGGGAGGGGAAAGGACAAAAGTCAGAACTGTGGGTTTGAAGTGACAACTGTCTCAGTCACTGGATGCTTTGGAGAAAGTCAAAAATAGGAAGTGTTGAAACCAGCAAAGCCGGGAGCTTCCCACCAACGGTGCCAGGCCTGGGGTCCTCCAAAGAGGTTTGCCCTTTTGGTATACCAGACTCTGCAATCTCCCTTACCCCCTTATGCAATCAGCCACCAAGTTTGTGCAGATCTCCAGCCAGCATTAGGCTCTCAGCATCTCTCATCTCTTCCAAGCTCCTCCTATTTGTTCTCCTGTTTCACCTGTTCATCCTCCACAACATGACTGACCAAGGGATATTCCTAAGACAAAACTCTGCCCAGAATTTCTCTCCTGCTCAAGAAGCTTCAATGGTCCTCTTTTGTCTCTGGGTTCAAATATAAATCCTTCAATTTGGTATCTCAACTCCCTTATCTTCAACCACTCTTCCTGGCCTTATCACTCCCCTTCAAAGGTTCTAAGATTTTATGCCTTTGTCCCAGCTATCCCTCAAGCCTGAAATGCCCTTCCTTTTTGCCTCCACCTCCCAGAATCCCTCGTCTCCTTCAAAACTCAACTCAGATATCTTAGGGTCATAGACCAGGGCCATGCCATATTTGCTTGTGCCCAAATCACTCTGACTCTCATTAATTAGCCAACATTAGGTCTCAGGCCAAGTTGGTTTGATCATTGTTTGGGGTCTGATCGATTTAGAGTGAACATAAATAGCAATTGTTTCTGTTTTGGCCAGAAACTCTGAGGGTCTTCCCTTCCCAGATTGAGATAGATAAGACAGATATAGATATTGATACTAATTATTATATTGGTATATGTGTATGTATGTATGCATATATATATATATTATTTTTTTATATAAATCTCAACCTCATTTCTTACTTAGCCTTAGTCAATGAATGGGTGTTGCCTCAGTTAAACTGAGACCTGTGGAAGACTTTAGCCAAGGTCTCCCACTGCATCCAGCACCATCTTCAGTTGTTCTGACCTATGTATTGCCAATGGGCCCAGATGGCTCTAGAGGGGAAAGTAAGGCAGGTGACCTTGCCCAGTCCTCCCTCACTTCAATCCAACTCACGCGATGTCCCAGCATCCCCTCCCCACCATCATGGTCCTCTTCAAGAACAAAGGACACATAATAAGAGATCTCCCCCTGGCGACATCTTTCCTAAGCTCTCCAGCCACCCCCTCCCCAGTTACCTCATTTACCTTGTGATCGTAGTTATGGGCTGTGTCGTTTCCCTCAGTAGAACACTAGCTGCTTGAGGGTAGATGCTTTCCCATTCCTGACACAGGGCCCGGGACATAGTAAGAAGCACTTCATAAAAGTTTGCTGTTAGATTGATTGATTGATTGCTCTTATGAATCTTAGGCTCGCAGATTTACCCAGAGGAAGAGGAAGCAGATGTCCACCCGGACCCAGGGAAATCCTTCTACCTTCTTGCACTCCTGGTAACACCTGAAATGGTATGTCAGCACTTGCCCTTTCTAGCATCTTCTTCTAAACCTGTACCAGCCCTGGGAGACAATGGACTGGAGGGGAGACACCCCCTGACTTTGGCTCTGAGATCTGAGTTTGAATGTCAAGGCCCAAAGGTCTCTCGCTGCATCACTTTGGACAAATCACATAACCTCAGAAAACTTTTAAGCTAATCTTGTCATTTTACAGAGAAGGGAAATGAGACCTAGAAAAGCATCTTGACCAATGTAACACAGGGAATATAAGTCATAAAGCCAGGCCTGGAACTCACTTTTCCCAACTCAAGTCCAACTCTTTGTTTTTATGGTTTGCATTTTAAAAAATTAGAGCTTTTTATTTTCAAAACACATGTACAGATAGTCTTCAACATCCTGCAAAACCTTGTGTTCTAAAAATTTTTCCCTCCCTTCCTCCCACACCTTTTCCTAGACAGCAAGTAATCCAATATATATTAAACATATGCAGTTCTTCTATACATATTTCCACATTAATCATGCTACACAAGAAAAATCAGATCAAAAAGAAAAAAATGAGAAAGAAAACAAAATGCAAACAAATAACAAAAAGAGTGAAAATGCTATGTTGTGATCCACATTCAGCCTCCATAGTTCTCTCTCTGATGGCTCTCTCAAGCACAAGTCTATAGGAAATGGCCTGAATCACCTCACTGTTAAAGGGCACGTCCATCAGAACTGATCATCATATGATCTTCTTGTTGCTGAGGACAATGTTCTCTTGGTTCTCCTCACTTCACTTAGCATCAGTTCATATAAGAAGTCTAATGTTATTCTCACTATACCCTGCTGCCTTTATTGTGTCTCTCTGGGCTTTACTTTCCCCATTCATAAAATGGGAATAATAGTACCTTAACTAATGACTTTAGAGGTTTATTATTATAAAGGAAATGCTGTATAAAACTGAAAATACCAGAAAAATGTCTATTCCTTTTAGTATTATTTGTTAAAAATCATAATAAATCATTACCAATAGGCTGGTAATTTGGTGAGAGATTTTTTGGTCATAGCTGGTTGTGGAATCAAGAAAAACACAAAACAGCCTCCTATTTTATGGGGTTCCATCCTTTTTTTTTTCAGTGTTGGAGCACAGCAGCAGAAAGGAAACATCCATTGGAGAATGGCTAAACAAGTTGTGGTATATGAATGTAAGGGAATACTATTGTTCTATAACAAATGATGTTCAAGCTGATTTCAGAAAAGCCTGGAGAGACTTACATGAACTGATGCTAAGTGAAGTGAGCAGAACCAAGAGATCATTGTATACAGTAACAGCAATACTATGTAATAATCAACTAATAACTTAACTCTTCTCAGTAATGCAATAATTCAAAACAATTCTAAGGGATTTGTGATGGAAAATGCTGATCATCCAGAGAAAGAACTATGGAGTCCCAATGCATTTCAGAGAAAAAATTGAAATTCAAAATCTTACAAAAATGAATGTTGAAAACTATCTTTACATGTAATTGGAAGAAAATATTATTAAGTCAAAAACAATAAAAGAAGAAAGGAAGGGAGAGAGTTGTAGATACTCTGTATTTATATATGTGTATATATATGTATATATATATACATATATATCGATATAAATAAATATGTGTGGATAAACAGAAAAATAAGGCACATACATATGACAAGCATATTAGTTTCTAGGCATATATATGTACACATATAGGTATATATAAATAAATCTAAAATAGATTTATCACATACTAAGTGTTATATACATGTTGGCTATTATTTCTATACTATATATATATAGAAATGGATATATAGAGATACAGATAAAAAGTTCAAATTTAGTGTTAGATACTTGTTCAATTTTTTTCAATCATATCTGATTCTTCATGACCGCATTTGGGGGTTTTCTTGGCAACACTGGAGTAGTTCACTGTTTTCTTCTCCAGCTCATTTTACAAATGAGGAAACTTAGGCAAGCAAGGTAAAGTGACTGCCCAGGGTCACACAGCTAATAAATATTTGAGACTGGATTTGAGCTTAGGTCTTCTTGATTCCAGGTTCTATATTCTATCCACTATATCACATAGCTTCCCCCCAAAGCTACTACCAGAAACTTACTAATTGTAAACTCTAGTCAAGTTAATTGCTTTCTGCCTCAGTTTCCTCATCTGTAAAATGGGGATAATAAGAACATTTACCTCCAAGATTTGTTGTGTGGATGAAATGGGATATTTGTAAAGCCATTAAAGCAATGTATAAATTATTATCATTATCACCTCCATTATTATACTACTACTAATATATATCTCCCTGGCAGAATGTAAGTTCTTGAGGGTAGAGATGGGTTCAGATCTGTCTTTGTAAACCCACTATATATTTAATAAGTGATTGAAACAAGAGTGGAACAGGAACGTTCATGGTTAGGTTACAATCTGCATGGTCAGAGGGAATAGCCACATGATGAGATGGAAGATCTATTTGAGTAGAGTCACTTACACCTCAGTCTATATTGGTGCAATAGTCAACTCCACTCAACAAATTGTTATTAAGCTTCTTTTGTCTGCAAGCCCAGCCACCTGAGAGCCCAGGGCAAGGTTCCCGAGGAAGGGAAGAGATGAGCTTGATGTGTTTTATAGGAGGCAGATGATCTTCACCTCTGCTTCTCCTTGCAGTTATCTACGGTGCGGGGGCAGGGCAGGGGTAGGGGCAGGAGGACGAGCAGGGGGGCAGGAGGATACTACAGATGAAAAGTTTCAAAGAACCAGGCAGACCAAGGTTTGGCAAAAAATCGTGGATTATATCCAGGGCAGAAAAAACATGTCAGAGGAGAAAGGGAAATATCTTTTTAGCTGTCCCAGAAAAGGTTAAAAGGGAAGGACCTGAGGTTGTATGATCTTGGGTGATTGAAATGAGATGTGTTTCAGTTTCCTCATCTGTAAATGAGAGGTTTGGGTTAGATGGTTTCTAAAGTCTCTTCCAACTCTTAAGATCCTATAAACTTGCAGAGAGGATATAGAGAATGGGCTACTGGCAGCAATATGCTAGCAAATGTTTAATAATCAACTTTTCAAAAAAGTGCTCATGGAATGTTCACAAGTTGAATCTGCATTATTAATTTCTTTAACATTTTCTTATGTCTGGATAGTCAACAAAACAATAAATCACACCCTGATTTGGAATTTTTGCTAATTTGGGGGATGTGAATGTTCACAATGAAAATTTAACACCCCTGGATAGATTTGTGTTCTAAGTATCTACCAGTGGATATTTGAGTCTTTTGTGGTTTTTAGAATTTTTGTTTATGGTGTGTATATGAGAGAAATAAAGGACTGCCTCATACCTGTTCTACCCTGTATTTACTTCATTCTTGCTTTGATAATCTTGACCTTTTCTTCTTCCAGATGAATTTTGTTTTTGTCTTTCCTAATTCAAGTTTGATTGGTATTGCATTAAATAAATACATTTATTTAGGTCATATTGTCATTTTTATGATATTGGTTTGGCCCAACAATGAGCAATAACTATTTCTCCAGTTGTTTACATTTCTTTCTTTATGTGGAGTGCTTTTTGTTTTTTCATTTCAAATAGTATCTTATTTTTCCAATTACAAGTAAAGACAATTTTTAAACATTCATTTTTATATAAAATTTTGAGTTCCAAATTTTATCCCTCTCCTCCTACTTCTCTAAGATCATTAGCAATTTCATATAGGTTATATGTGTGCAGTTAATGTAAAATATTTTCCTATTAATCATGTTGTAAAAGAAGAAACAGAACAAAAGGGAAAAATAAAGTGAAAATAGCATGTCTATCTGCATTCTGACTACATCAGTTCTTTCTCTGGATATGGATAGCATTTTTCAAGGAGTCTTTTAGACTTATTTTGGATCCTTGTATTGCCAAGAAGAACTAATTCAATTATATTTGATTATCATATAGTGTTGCTGTTACTGTGTACAATGTTCTAATTCTGCTCAATTCATTCGATGTCAATTGATATAAACCTTTCCAGGTTTTTCTGAAATCTTCCTCTCATCATTTTTTACAAAACAATGGTACTCCATTACATTCCTCACAACTTGTTCAGACATAATTGATGGGCATCCCTTCGATTTCCAATTCTTTGCCACCATAAAAAGGGCTGCTATAAATCTTTTGTACATGTGGCTCCTTTTCCCTTTTTTATGATCTCCTTGGGATACAGACTTGTGATGGTATCGTTGGATCAAAGGATATACACAATTTTACCACACATTGGGCATAGTTTCAAATTGCTCTTATGGAGTGTTTTTGTATGCTCATATAGTTTTTGTGTATTTTCACAAAGAGAGTCCCACATGTTTTTATACTGCTTATGATTACCATGGGTTTATTTTATATCTTGTAACTTTGCTAGTTTTTTGGTTGAATCTCCATGGTTCTCTAGGTTCTCTTCATCTTATCATCTGTAAAAAAAAGTGATAGTTTTGCTTCCTCATTGCCTATTCTTATTTCTTCAATCTATTTTCCATCTCTATTATAGCTAGTGTTTCCAACATTATAAAAAATAAGTGATAATGGACATCCTTGCTTCATCCTTGATCTTATTGGAAAGTTTATTCAAGTTTATTACAATTACAAATGATTCTTGTTCTTGGTTTTAATAGATACTATTTATCATTTTAAAAATCTCTATTTCTATGCATTCTAATTTTTTAAGTAGTAATGGATGTTATATTTTGTCAAAAGCCTTTTCTGTATCTGGGCTTTGTACGTAGCAGTTATTTAAAATAAATGGCATTCAGTTCCATTCCATCAGCTTTGCCCAAGTTTTCGGTGGTTCAATCATTTTTCAGTCATGTCGAATTCTTGGTGGTTCCATTTGGGGTTTTCTCGGCAAAGACACTAGGATGCCATTTCCTTTTCTAGCTTATTTTACAGATGAGAAAACTGAGCTAAGGGTCTGCCTGAGGCCAGATTTGAATTCAGGAAGATGATTCATCCTGACTCAAGATCTAGCACCCTGCACTATGGCGCCACCTAGTGGCCTGATTATTCCTTTTGACTAAGTATATTTTTGTTTTTGCTTTATCTGAGATCACAGTAGCTACTCTTGCCTTTTTTACTTAAGCTGAAGCATAATAGATTTTGCTCCAACCTTTTAATTCCACGTGTTTATCTGTTTGAACTGTGTTTTTTGTAAGCATTTGTTGATTTCTTCTATTCTCTTGTGTTTTATGGGTGAGTTGATCCCATTCACATTCAGAGTTATGCTTGATAACTATTTCTCTGTCCTATTCTCTTCTATCTATTCTTCCTTTTTATGCCCTTTCCCTTCCTCAAAAATCTGTTTTGTTTCTCTTCATTACCTTCTTTAATCGATCCTCTTTTTACCTTCTCCACCTTTTTCTTAGTCCTTCCCTTCCTACTTACTTAGGTAAAATAAATTTGTAGGGCCAAATTTGTGAATAATTATATTTTTCCCTATTTGAATCTGTCCAAATGAGAGTGAGATTCAAACGTTGCCCACTTCCCCTACCCCCATCTCTATTTTCCCTTTCATCACAAAAACTTTTCCTTATATATCTCTTTTATATGAGATAATTTCCCTCACTTTTCCCCAGCCTTCCTCTTTCTCCCAATGAATCCCTCTTTTTCATCCTTCAATTTTTCTTTTGAGATTACTCCAACATAAGAGATTCACACTTATTCTCTCTAAGTAGACTTTTTCTAACCTCTCTAAGGATGAAAAGGTCGTAGGAACATTCCCATATAGTATGTAACCACTCTAAAATTACTAAGTTCTTTATGATTACTTCTACACAATTACACTTTTTTACACTTCTCTTGACTCTTTTGTTTGGACATCAAATTTTCTATTTAGTTCTGGTATTTTCATTAGAAATACTTGTAAGTCCTCTATTTCATTAAATATCCCTATAGGATTATGCTCAGTTTTTCTGGGTAGATGATTCTTGGGTAGATGGTGATCTTAGCTCCTTTGCCTTCTGGAATATTTTACTTCAAATCTTTTGTTCTTTATAGAGGTAGCTGCTAATCTTGTATGATGCTGATTATATCTCCACAGTATTTGAATAATTTCTTTTTAGTTGCTTACAATATTTAATCCTTCAAAATAGTCAATACTATAGCAATCTAGAGTTTGACAAACCCAAAGATCCCAACTTTTGGGATAAGAATTCACTATTTGACAAAAACTGCTGGGAAAATTGGAAATTAGTATGGTAAAAACTAGGAATTGACCCACACTTAACACTGTACTCCAAGATAAGAGCAAAATGGGTTCATGATTTGGGCATAAAGAGTGAGATTGTAAATAAATTAGAAGAACATAGGATAATTTACCTCTCAGACCTATGGAGGAGGAATGAATTTGTGACAAAAGAAGAACTAGAGATCATTATTAATCACAAAATAAAAAATTTTGATCATATCAAGTTAAAAAGCTTTTGTATAAACAAACTAATGCAGACAAGATTAGAAGGGAAGCAATAAACTGGGAAACATTTTTACAGTAAAAGGTTCTGATAAAGGCCTCACTTCCAAAATATATAGAGAATTGACTCTAATTTATAAGAAATCAAGCATTCTGCAACTGATAAATGGTCAAATTTTCAATTTTCAATTCAAAATGGACAATTTTCAGATGAAGAAATTGAAACTATTTCTACTCATATGAAAAGGTGTTTCAAATCATTATTAATCAGAGAAATACAAATAAAGACAACTCCTAGATACCATTACACACTTGTCAGATTGGCTAAGATGACAGGAAAAGATAATGACGAATGTTGGAGGGGATGTGGGAAAACTGGAACACTCATGCATTATTGGTGGAGTTGTGAATGGATCCAACCATTCTGGAGAGCAATTTGGTAACTATGCTCAAAAAGTTGTTAAGCTGTGCATACCCTTTGATCCAACAGTGTTACTACTGGGCTTATATCCCAAAGAAATATTTAAAAAGGGAAAGGGACCCACATGTGCAAAAATATTTGTGGTAGCCCTTTTTGTAGAGGCTAGAAACTAGAAATTGAGTGGTTGCCCATCAACTGGAGAATGGCTGAATAAATTATGGTATATGAATGTTATGGAATATTATTGTTCTGTAAGAAATGACTAGCAGGATGAATGCAGAGAATCTTGGAGAGACTTATATGAACTGATACTAAGTGAAATTTGAGCAAAATCAGGACATCATTATACACTTCAACAACAATACTATATGAGGATCAATTCTGATGGAAATGGCTATCCTTGGCAATGAGAGGATCCAATTCATTTCCAATTGATCAGTGATGAACAGAACCAGCTACATCCAGTGAAAGAACATTGGGAAATGAGTATGAACCACATAGCATTTGCACTCTTTCTGTTGTTGTTTACTTACATTTTTGTTTTTCTTCTCAGGTTATTTTTATCTTCTTTCTAAATCCAATTTTTCTTGTACAAGAGAACTGTATACATATGTATACATACATTGTATTTAAGATATACTTTAACATGTTTAACATGTAAGGGACTGCCTGCCATCTAGGGGAGGGGGTGGAGGGAAGGAAGGGAAAAATTGGAATAGAAGTTTTTGCAAGGATCAGTGTTGAAAAATTATCCATGCATATGCTTTGTCAATGAAAAGCTATAATAATAATAATAATAATAATAATAATAATTAATAAACGAATATTTTTTCCTTGACTTAGCAGCTTTGGAATTTGGCTATAACATTTTGGGAGTTTTCATTTTGGGATCTCTTTCAGGAGGAGATAAATAAATTCTTTCCCTTTTTATATCTTCCTCTGGTTCTGAATTATCTGGCCATTTTTCCTTTATAATTTCTTTACATATGATATCTGGGCTCTGTGTTTTTTGGTTGTTGCTATTGTTGTTTATAGTTTTCCTGTAGTTCAGTAATTTTAAAATTATCTCTCCTTGATCTATTTTCCAGGTCAGCTGTTTTTCTTATGAGGTATTTCACATTTTCTTCTATTTTTTCCCAATCTTTTAACTTTGTTTTATTGCATCTTGGTATCTCATGGAATCATTAACTTCCACTGGGCCATTTCTAATGTTTAAGGAATTATTTTCTTCAGTGAGATTTTGTGCCTGTTTTATCATTTAGTTAATTCTGATTTTTAAGAAATTATTTTCTTCAGTATTTTTTCTGTGCCTTTTAAAAAACCAAACTATTTTCTTTTGATATTTTCTTTGCATTGCTCCCATTTCTTTCCCCAATTTCCCCCCACACTCTGATTTCTAAATTTTTATATTTCTTTTGCTCTTTTAAAAATCTTCTGTTAGTTTTTCCTAGAAATTCCTATTGAACTTCTCTCCAATCTGCATTTTTCGCTGAGGTTTTGCTTAGAGATTACTTCCAAGTCATTATCTTCCGAGTTAGTTTTGAGCTTCCCTGTCACCATAGTACTTTTTTATGGACAGGTTTTTGTTGTTGTTTGTTCATTTTCCCAGACTATTTCTTACTTTTAGATTTAACATTAGAGTTGGTCTCTGTTCATTTCTGAAGGGGATAAGAAACTTGAATTTCAATCTTTTATGTCCTTCTGCTGCTTTCTCCTTTTTGCTGTAAGTTTTTGATGTTTCCAAAGATCCTGGAAGAATTCTGGTCCTTACATAGGCAGGGCCTCTGATCTCTAATGACCCACCACCATTGTTCTACACCCTGCAATTGAGACCCTAACTTGCTAATGTTCAGCGGAGGCAAGACTGTGCCCATGGTGAATACAGGGTTCTTATGGAATTCCTTTCTTACCAGATATTTAGTCTCCTTCCTGACTTCATGCACTGGGCTGCCATCACTACCAGTACCATCTTTAAGGGAGTGCTATTTCCTCCAGACCACTTTCTATCCAGTGCCTCTTTTTGTCTTCCCAAGCTACTCTTGGCTGGAGAAATGACTTAATGTGACTTTTTATTGGTTATCCTATTCAGAATTTTGTTTGATGAGCTTTAAAAAGTTGTGTTGGTGTTGGAATCTTTACAAACCACCTATGTTCTAAATCAAAAGAAAAGGGGAGATGTTGGAATCCTTACAAAGTGCTAATTTAGCATGGTACTTAGCAAATCCTTCAGCTCACTAATGTATTTCAGTATTCATTGAAGTTCACACTTTTGGGAGATTTCAGGGTTTAGTATGAGATATCCAAATTCACACCTCCCTTAATCCCTGCCTCCAGAAGGAGAAGTCAACCGTTGGGAGATCATATATAAAGAGGATCTTAGCTTTGGGTTAGTTAGTTACTTCGGAACATTGCCAGGGGTCGGAGAGGAGCACTCTGGGGGAATGAGAGCCAGAAGCCCTCTCAGAGGCAAGACAGATTCATTTCCAACTTTCACCTTGGTGTTGGCTGGAGGCTGAAGAAAGCAGAGGCAGAAGCAAAGGACAAAGCTAAAAGAACTTTTAGAATCAAGGAGAGAAAGAGGCCTCTAAGAAAACTAACCGGGCTATATTGGAAACAATAAAAGATCTGAACTTTTATCACCTGACTGCATTTGAGTGATTATTACTTTTAACTGATACTAAGGCTGCCTCCAGAAAACCTGCCAGAGAAACTTGCTCCCAGAGAGAACCATTATTATTTTAAAGAAGAAAAACACCACATGTTGGGAGAGCTTGGCAAAAAATACTCATTTTATTCCACTATCTTGGCTCTGTCCCCATTGTGTATTCTTATAGAATGAACCCTCCTAGTGTCTTTTGGGGGGATACTTACTATACATGAGCCAAACTCAAGCTTTTTCAAAGAGATTTGGAGGAATAATGAGCCAATGTGATGGGGAAAAGCCAAAAAACTTTACCCCTCCCCTCTCTTTTCAAGGGCAGGCTTTTCCAGGACTGAATTCAAACCATATGGTCCCAAGCAGGACCCATTCAATCAGACAATCATCTATTAAGTTCCTAGACAGAGATAACAGGTATTTATTAAGGACCTAGACCGATAACAAGCATTTATTAAGTTCTATTAAACATTTACAATGTGCCAGACATTGTGCTAAGCGCTTTATAAATATTATCTCATTTTATTCTTTTATCCTCATTTACAGATTATAAATATTATCTCATTTTATTCTTTTATCCTCATTTACAGATTATGAATATTATCTCATTTTATTCTTTTATCCCCATTTATAGATTATAAATATTATCTCATTTTATTCTTTTATCCTCATTTGCAGATGAGGAAATCTGAGTCAAGTAGATGTTAAACGTCTTGCCTACATCCCACAGATCTGAACCCGGATCTTCTAGGTTCCAAGTCCAGGGCTTTATCCACTTGGTCTCTTAGTTGCTTTTAATGACTTTTCTTGGTGCCAGGAGCTGTGGATACCAAGAAAAGCAGAACCCAGTTAGTTCACACTCTGGAGGAGAGCGCAGTCAGTGTGCAGGTGGGCACAAGTAAGTTGCAGCAGGATAAAGCAGGGCTGGTCTCGGAGAGAAGCACTGAGGGGACTGGAAAAGGCTTCTTGCAGAAGGTGGAATGGTGGCTGAGACTGGAAGCGCCGTTGGAGCCCGGCTGATGGAGATTAGGGGCCATGGAACGGGGCTGGTGAAAAACCAGGTAATCTAGAGATGGAACATCTTGTTTGGGAACCTGCCAAGAAGCCGGTGTCATCAGATCTCAGACAACCAGAGAGATTAAATCGAAGAAGACTGGAAAAGTGGGAGGAGGGTGGATTAGGAAGAGCTTTGAGACGGCAAAAGGTTTTATATTTGATCCGGAAGACGACAGAGGGCTTCTGGGAATTACTGAATGGGGGAGGGGGAGACACGGTCAGAGCCATGTTGTGGGGAAAGACTTGAGGCAAGGAAACCCACCAGCGGAGGAGAGGGCTCCATCAGGGGCTGGCAGTCAGAGCAGAGAAGAGGTTAGGGACGGTCTGAAGGAAGAAGCAATTCAGATTTGGCTGCAGGGGCGGAGTTCAGGATGCTATCTTGTTTGGGAGCCACAGTAGGGGGATATATTTATTTGGGAAGGTATGTTTGGGGGTGGGGGGGGTAGCAGGACATAATAGCAGGGCAGGGGGCTGGGAGGACAGACAGGAATTGACAATAGGTGGGATAAGTGGTGAGAGAGTAGGGATTTGAGTCTGACATTTAGTGAAGAAAAGGCTGGAAATTCAGCAGTCCAACCTTGATTCCCCCCCACCCCAATGCAGCAGGCTCCCTAAATGTTTGTTCATTGGAATAGGAAAGCCTCTTAAAAGGCCCCAAGCCAAATCAGCCCCTAGCATTCAGGCCTAATCCCCCCCACCCCCATCCCAAGGCAGCAGGCCTCTGAAGTGTTTGTTCTTTGGGATTATGGAAGCCCCCCAAAGGGCCCTAATTAGGCTACAGCAGCCCTGGGGCGGGGGCGGGGCCACGAGCCTGCCCTTTGTCAGGGACAGCACATGCCTAGGTGACTACATGTCCAGACATAGCCAGGGTGTATTTTTAAAAACAATTAATTAGCAGCCAAATTGGAAGGAGAGCGAGATCGCACTGTGCTGATTGAGTTACCGAGGGACTGGCGCATACCATTTGGGAAATGATTTTCATGACAATCAGCAGGGAAAAAAAGTCGCATGTGTAATGTCTGTAATTTTGCATCTATAATTCTCGCTCCCGCGGTGTCTGGTGCTTTTCTCACCCCTCTCTTCCCACCCCCAATCCAGGGCCAGCTCAGAGATTTCTCAGATATTTCCCATAACCACACAGGGATTCATCCAGAAACCTCTCAACAAGTATTTATTGATCCAGGACTGCTTGTGTAGCCTGCACCTGCCCACCTGGGCTCGTCCCGGGGGCACTTAAAGCAGGGGCTGGGGGAAGGGAACCAAAAATGCACCTTCTGTCCATGCATTAAACCAGACCATGAAAGCTGGGCGGGTCCCTAGAACCTGGGAGGGCCCTTAGAACCCAGGAGGTCAGAGCTGGGAGGGTCCTTAGAACCCAGGAGGTCAGAGCTGGGAGGGTCCTTAGAACCCAGGATGTCAGAGCTGGGAGGGTCCTTAGAACCCAGGATGTCAGAGCTGGGAGGCTTTTAGAACCCGGGAGGGCTTTTAGAACCCAGGAGGTCAGAGGGGGGAGGGCCCTTAGAACCCAGGAGGTCAGAGCTGGGAGGGCCCTTAGAACCCAGGAGGTCAGAGCTGGGAGGGGCCTTAGAATAGAAAATGTCAGAGCTGGAAAAGACCTTTAGAACTCATGTCAGATTTGGAAGGACCTCAATACCAAAAATAAATAAATACACGTCACAGCTGAAAGGGCCTTGAGGATATGGAATATCAGAGTTAGCTGGAAACGTGGAAAGTCTAGCCCAACTCACACAGTTTTTCAGTTCAGTTCACCAAGTATCTACTGAACAGCCACTATATACCTGCCCGGCCTTAGGCCAGGCTCTGTGAGGAATAAAGGAATGGGAACATGGGCTCCCTGTTCTGGAGGAGCTCACAGCCCACTTGGAGGTAGAGAGTTCTGGAGTAAATGGGGTTATGAGGAGCACAGGGAGTTACACCCTGTGGGGGAAGGTAGAAGGGACAGACTCAAGCTTGACCCTAAAGTGGTTGTTTTTGTCCCTGGTTCTCCGAGGGCCATGGCCCGTGAGTGAGCTGGATTGCAGGGGGATGGCTGGGCAGGGTCGCCCGCCTCACTTTCCCCTCCAGAGCCACTGGTCCGGTGGCCACAGAGAGATCAGGACTGTGTGGAGACGCGGGTTTGAATGGCCGGGGATGTAGGTGAGAAGGGGCCAGATGGGATCGGGCAAAGGTGGGCAGGGAGGAGCCACAGAGAACTTGGAAAGTTCCTGCTCCAGCACCTCTGCCCTCCAGGCGTCCACTTCTAGGCTCCCCATTATGGTAATGCAGCTGACCTTGGCCCTGTTCCCAGGGGCCCTGATGGGGGGTGGTGAGGGACAGAGGAGCCGCCCGTCCCTGACCTGTCCCTCCTCCTCCCCCCTTCCCTGGCTGTCCCTCCTCCCGGTGCCCTACTTAACAGACTGCCCGCTGATGCTGTCACCACTGATCAGTGTCAGCCCAGAATCCTGGTCCCTGGGGCCAGTGGATTCCTTTCCCTTCCCCTCCCTCCCCGGGCCACCAGCTGCCGCCCAGACACTAGTGAGCAGCCTCTAACCTGCTGGAACCTGGCTGCCTCCCCCGGGGGCCGAGGCTCAGAGCGGGACAGGTCGGGGCCTTCTGATCCAGCCAGAGCCGGGCCCCTTCTCCCAGGCACTGAGCAGGGTCAAGTAGGGCCAGGGGAGACATGTCCCAGAAAGGAAGAGAATTGTTCTCCGGGGTTATCCTGAAAGTGAGCTTGCAGAGGGGGAGATGGGGCAGGCAGGGAGAGCATGAGAGGCCCGGGGGTCTGGGGGCTGCTTGAGGGTAAGTCACTCCCCTCCTAATCTTATCTGTTAAACAACAAGATGATTCCTAGTGTCCCTCTTAAATGTGACCTCCTGGGTTCTAAGGGCCCTCCCAGCTCTGACATCCTGGGTTCTAAGGGCCCTCCCAGCTTTGACATCCTGGGTTCTAAGGGCTCTCCCAGCTCTGACCTTCTGGGTTCCAAGGGCCCTCCCAGCTCTGACCTTCTGGGTTCCAAGGGCCCTCCTGGCTCCGACCTCCTGGGTTCTAAGGGCCCTCCCAGCTCTGACATCCTGGGTTCCAAGGGCCCTCCCAGCTCTGACCTCCTGGGTTCTAAGGGCCCTCCCGGCTCTGACATCCCAGGTTCTAAGGGCCCTCCCGGCTCCGACCTCCTGGGTTCTAAGGGCCCTCCCAGCTCTGACCTCCTGGGTTCTAAGGGCCCTCCCGGCTCCGACCTCCTGGGTTCTAAGGGCCCTCCCAGCTCTGACCTCCTGGGTTCTAAGGGCCCTCCCAGCTCTGACCTCCTGGGTTCTAAGGGCCCTCCCAGCTCTGACATCCCAGGTTCTAAGGGCCCTCCCAGCTCTGACCTCCTGGGTTCTAAGGGCCCTCCAAGCTCTGACATCCTAGTTAACATTCCTGTCCTAACATTTCTGCCCCATTCTATTCTGAGGCTTCTGCCAGTCCTTTCTGTGCTCATAGTGGCAAAGGGGGGAGGGGGGATAGCAGATAGATTGATACCATCAAAGGCTGGGTCTTGATAAAACAGAACATTCTGATGTTCTTAAAACAGTGTGGGTTTTGCCCAATAAGCACCAGAGCCAGGAGACCTAAGCCAGCTATGACATGTATGTAAATGAGCATGTATATAGTGCCTTTTCTGGGCTGAGCATTGTGTTAAACGCTTTACAGAAGTGTGCTCCTTTCTCTCCTCTCCCTCTACATTAAAAAAAGAAAAAAATCCCTGTACTCCCATAGTTCCAAGTTGCAGAGTTCCGGGACCACCACCAGCAGGCCACCAGAGCCCACAAAGTGGCGTAAATCAGCCCAGAGAGATGGGGACTTATTGGGAGCATCCCCCGGGGGCTTTCTGTCAGGGGAAAAGGCAGAGAATTCCAACCCAGGCTCCTACTTTCTTCACTACCCTCAACATGTGAACACCTCTCACTGTTTCTCAGGGTCTCAGTTTTTCCATCTCTAAAATGGACTGACTCAGGATGCCATCTGGAACCTGCGCCAAAGCAGTGGGGCCCAGCCGGGAGTTACTGCCCCTCGTCCCCCATTCCTCCTGCGGGCTGTCCATCGCTGCCCTACCTAGCTCGCTTGCGTGGCAGGACAGAATGAGGTTAGTTGGGTCTGCTGATGGATGGGTTTAATAAGCAGAAAGCGCCTGCACAGGGCTACTTAACCCTTCAGCTGCCCTGGGGAGGCAGAGGGATCCCGTGGAGAAGTGATGGATTTACAGATCCGGCGTGGGTCATAGCTTTGGCATTTTTTCCCCGTGTGACCTTGGGCGGGCCATTTACCGCTTCTCAGCCTCAGTTTCTTCATCTGTAAAACAAAGAGGGGTTGGCTTAGATTATCGCTAAGGTCCCTTCCAGTTTTAAATCCCACGAGCCTCTTTTTCTTTGCCCCAGACCCAAATTTGGGTCGTTAGTGTCAGAGTAGGAATGGCAAAGAGGGCCTTGACCGTCAGCATTGGAGAGGAGCCATCTGCTGACCTCAGGCGTCTTTTTGGGATGTTTTAGCTCACACAGACCCATCTCCCCCAGATCTGGACTTTCCCTTTTCAGCTCTTCTCTGAGTTCTTTGGGGATAAAGGCCAGGAAGGGGGCCCAGGTCCCCCCAACCCTGTCGTTCCTTCTTCACTCTAGGAAGGGCCGAAGTGAACTGAAGAATTTATGGAACATCCTCTTCCTTGCCCCTAACCCAAGGACTCAGCCATGTCTGACCCCATGATTCCCTCTCCTTCCCCTCCCCCCAGTACCGTCCATCACTCAGTTTGTCCCTCACCCAGCAGAGCCTCAATTGTGGGGCAAACTTTAAAACTCCCTCCCTAGGAGAGAACTGAGGTCCGGGAGCTTGGGCTGTCCAAAGTCACCCTTGTGACCAGCGGCAGAGACATGGGAGAGTGGACAGTGGTGGGCTGGACTCGGAAGCCCAAGTTCGAAGGTTGCCGCAGCTTAAAGCTGTGTGACCCTGCTCCCTCCTCGGCTCAGGGCCTCCCCTATAACATGAGATACAGTACCTATCCCTCCAGGTTGTCGGGTTGATTACATATGGAAAGTGCCTTGTTAGCTTTAAATCTCTCTATAAAAATTATATAAATCTTAGTTGTTGTTGAGTCATTCCAGGCAGGTCTGACTTTTTGTGACCCAATTTGGGGTTTTCTTGGCAATGACACTGGGCCATCCCAGCTCACTTTACAGATGGGGAAACTGAGGCAAACAGGGTGAAGTGACTTTCGTAAGTGTCTGAGGTAGGATTTGAACTAAGGCCAGAGACTCTGGCCACTGGCCCACCCAGCTGCCCTGCTCTGAGTACAAGCTATTAAGTGCGACAGGCAGGATTTGAATCCAGGTCCGTAAATCCAGGGCTTTCCTTGTACATCCCACCACACCATGCCCGTGGGTCCACATGTTGCTGCTGCCCCTCGGGCGCCCTCTGGCCCACCAGGTCGGCTTCCACAGCCCTAACAGGCCGGAGAGAGAACGGCAGAACACCCCGGGAGGGCAGCTGAGGCTGAAAGGAAGAAATCAGCCTGAGAAGTTAGGCCGGAGCCTGACCGTGGGGGCCGCGTCCCAGGCTCTCGGGGCAGAGGGGAGCCCCTAAGTGCGCGGGGACCCCCACGGTCAGACGTGGGCCCGTGAGGAGCGGGCACGATCCCGGCCCGCTCTCCCTCGCTTCCCTAGAAAGGTAATTTGCTGAGCTCGCCGGGAGTCCTTTAAAAATCTGGTCACATTGCAGCCGTCTGGGTTACCATGGTGACCCCAGTTTGAATTCGCTCTCCCCGGGGGGAGTTCATAGTAATTAACGCGGCACTTAGAGCCAGGCTGCCCACGGCGGAGGGGAGGGGAGCCCCTGCGGCCCGTGGGCACCCGCTCGCAGCTCCGGAGTGCCCGGCCCGGGTGCTCTCGGGTCCGGGCTCCACGGGCAGTGCCGCGTTTCAGGAAGGACGCTCGTGAGCAGGAGGATGGCGGGACGCGGGGGGCTCGGGGGCCTGGCGCGTGAGCGGCGCTTGTGGGAACCGAGGGGCTGCACTTGGAGAAGGATTAAGCCGGGCAGCAGGGTGGTTTTGTGTAATGGAAGCATCCTGGCAGAAGAAGAATTGGGCTTGTTCTCTGCAGCCCTGGAGGGCGAATAATATTAATAGCTCGCCCGTAGGTTTAAGATTTGCAAAGTACTTTACATTTATTATCTCATTTTATCCTCACAGCACTGTGAAGTAATAGCTATTAAGTGCATTTCACAGATGAAGAAACTGAGACTGAGAAAGGTTCAGGGTCTCTTCCAGGCTTGCCCGGCTAGGATCTTGAGGCAGGATTTGAACTCGCATCTTTCTTTTTCTGGAAGGAAGGGAGGGAGGAAGGAAGGAAGGGAGGGAGGGAGGGAGAAAGGAAGGAAGGAAGGAAGGGAGGGAGGGAGAAAGGAAGGAAGGAAGGAAGGAAGGGAGGGAGGGAGGAAGGAAGGAAGGGAGGGAGGGAGGGAGGAAGGAAGGAAGGAAGGGAGGGAGGGAGAAAGGAAGGAAGGAAGGAAGGGAGGGAGGGAGGAAGGAAGGGAGGGAAGGAGGGAGGAGTTTCCCCAGTGGGGCAGCTCTGCTCCCAGAGATGATTCATCCTCCATTCTTGCAGAGGACCGGGGTCTTCCAGAACAAAGGACAAACAACAACAGCAGCAGGTGGTGCAGTGTATAGCATTAGGCCTGAAGTAGGAAGACTGTGAGTTCAAATCCAGCTTCAGATACTAGCTCTGTGGCTCTGGGCCCTTTATGTGTTTGCCTCAGTTTTTCCATCTGTAAAATGAGCTGGAGAAGAAAACAGCCATCCCCTCCCAGCATCTCTGCCAAGAAAACCCCAATGGGATCACAAAGATCAATCCCCATGAAAACGACTCACAGTGACTTCCTTATTCCAAGAGGTGATGGGTGCCCATGGCAGACAAAGACTCTCCCAATCAGAGCTGTGCCCGGGGAACGGGCTGGGCTGTCTTGGAAGGGTTTTCCCATGTCTGGAGGCCCTCGGGCAGAGGCTGAGTAGAGCCACCTGCTCAGGGATGGCTTGAACAAGACGGCGGCCTCTGAACTCGGACCCTGGGACTTGATGCTCTTGCTTCCTTGCCCCCTAGCCAGGAAAAGCCATAGAACCTACAATATCCTCCTCTCTTCCTCCCACCCTTTTCCAATCTCCCTTCTCACCTGGACTAATGAAGCCTTCTTGGCCCCCGGCCCTCTGCTCTAGAACCCATTCTGCGCTTGCTGCCCCCAAGATGAGGCGGGCGTCCGGACTCCCGGAACTGCCCCTCGGGTTACGTGATCCCAGGTAAGTCCAGCCCAAAATGGAGCAACATCTCTTCACTCCTAAGACGAACTAAATGACCTCTAAGCTCAGGTCTCAGTTTCCCAGCGGAGCCCATGTCCCTGTGCAGGCTCCAAGTGCCCCTTCAGAGCCTGTCACTCGCCCGAGGAACATCCTGGATGCTCAGCAAGGAAGATGATGGAGGGGAATGAGGGGAGGGCCCTCCTGGGGCCACCCACCAGCTAATTCCTGGCCCTCCCTGTCTCGGCTTACTTTCTGTGAGAAGTGACTGGCTCCCGAGTTTGGACCAGGCAGCATGGTGGCCCAAGGACTGCCCCTGGGGAAGGGGTCATTTTGGCCGGGGAGGCCGGTTCTCCCCCAGCTTCGGGGGACCCTGAAGTGCCCTCTCCCCTCGATCCAAGCTCCAATTAATGCACTAAATCTAGACAGGCAAGTCAGTCTATTTATGACTGCCCAGCTCCCCCCATCAGGTGTTTATCCTCATTCTGGTTTCCTGGGAAAACTGAGGCAGGTGAAGCGGGTCCGAACTGGGTCCAAGCTGAGCCCTGCATCCAGTGCCATGGTGTCGGTGGGAGAACAACAGGGGCTGTCACTGAGGAAAGGCGGGATGGGACAGGCAGAGGACGAGGGGGCCGTGAGAAGTGCCTCAGCACTGTGGGTGGGCCCTCGGGAGGAGCCTGTGGGAGGATGGGGGTGGGCAGTGCTCGGGCAGTGATTTAGTCTAACTGCTTTGGGGGTATTCCCGAGTATTTAAGGATTGTAAAATCCTAGGCCCCAGGGATGGCCCTCTGCTTCCAAGCATCGGTGCTCTCCCTCACGCTCTCCCAGCACACACATGGGGCTTCCTCTCCCTGGAGAAGCCCTAACACCCCGGGGTCCCCGCACTCATCAGTGAGGCGGTTCTGAAGCCGAGACCCCCAGGACCCCGCAGAGCCCCCTCCGTCTGCCCTGCTTCCTGACAACCAGACTTGGAGTGACGCCCGTGACCTTTACTCAGCCTAGAAAGAGCATCAGATCAGCGGTGCGTCAGGGATGGGGAGACCACTAGGATTGGAATCCAGGAAACGGCCTGGTCATGGGGGAGGTCGGGGGAGCCGTGAACAGAGCCTTCCACCTCCACCCCACCGAGGAGCCCAGGGCTTCGGTCCTTCGAGCTCAGGCCGCAGCCACGGGCCCGCAGGTCCCCGGAACCCCAGAGGCCAGTCCCCATGCTCAGCTCCCACCATCTGAGTCATTTCTGTGGCCTGGAAATTAGGCTCGCCCTTCTTTGTACTGAAAGGTCCTAATGACCTTCCCCTCCTGGAACTCACACAGAACCCTAGACTTGGGCTGGAAACAGTGACTGTCTGACTCCATTTAAGGAGAAGGAAAATAAGCATTCAGGGAGCGAGCTGATTTCACGTAGGACTTAGGGCTGGAAAAGGACAGCGGGTCCCACCTTCCATTTCACAAAGTGAGACCACCAGGCAGAGACGGGGAGTGATTTGCCTAGGCAGTGATCATTAGCTGGGGGGGAGGACTGTGTCCAGATCCCCTTCCCACAATGCCACCTGAAGGGATAGGATGGGGAGGGGGGCCTCCTCAGGAGCTGGCCCTAGGCTGGGGCCTAGGATGCTTTGGCTAGCTGACTAACAGCTCTGACTCTACAGCAAAATTGTCAATCTCCCCTCCTCTTCCCTCTTGGCCCCAGTAGGGTCCTTCCAGCCTTGTTTCATGCTCCCAGACAACCAGCTCTAGCCTGGTCCCCTTAATGCCCTCTCTTTTTCCTGCCTCTGTTTCTTGATTCCAGGGTATCCACTGTATCTTTCCACCTGGTGAATCTGTGTCTGTCTCTAAAGCCCAGCTTAGATGCCATCTTCAGGAAGCCCCCTCACCTCCTTAATTGGTCTCCTTGCCCTTCTCTCCCATCACTCCAGCCCAACTCACCTTCCTCCATCTGCAGCCACTTCCATGTGCTATGTGACGGTCACACTCTGGTCACCCGTGTATAAAATGCCTTTTCTGGGCCACAAGGGCCGTGATCACAGGTTCTCAAACTGAAACAGACTCTAGGCAGCAGCTGACCCAGCCCCTTCTCTTTCCAGCCCCATGAGACGGGTGAAATGACAGGCTCACACAGGTAAGACATGTTAAAGCCAGCACTTGAGTCCAACCCTCCACCTTTATCGGATGTCAAAGGGTCCCACAAATGCAACCAATGTGAACTGGGCACAGAACACCAAGAGGAAGTCTGGGTAATTTGTGGTTCCGCCCTCCAAGATGGATGGCAGGGGAAAAGGAGGTTTTATTCTGTGTCACGATCGCTGACATATGCTGAGAAGTGCAAAGTAAAATGGCTCAGACTGTGTGCCGTCGAGGAGAGGACGCTAGCTGGCCTTCAAGCCAGCAAGATCCACGTCAGGAACTTGGCTCTGAGGTGTTACATACAGTACAGGGACCGCGGTTTCTTTCATCACACAAAGAATTTAGAGCTGGTGGGTTTTAGAATGTTAGAGCCGGGAGGAGCCCTAGAACACAATGTTCCAACAGAAAAGCATCTTGGGGCAAAATATTAGAAAGTAGAATTCTATCGGCCTTCAAGGTTGTCTGGTGGGTCTAACCGGCTCATTAATTGCGTAAGAAAATTGAGGCTTGAAAAAGGGAATTAAGCGAACACAAAGACTGATCTGTTGTATTAAGAGATTTACCTCACTTACTCTACCATTAAAAGATTTTCATAAATGTTAATTCACATCAAGTCTGGAACTACCAGACCTGGCTGACACTGGAAGGGGCTGCTTTAAGAGGTGTCTTGTGGTATCTAAGAGGTTTCTCCCATCATTGGCAATGTCCAACAAGTGCCTAGAAGGGTAGCAGAAAGGGAAGATCTAGGCAGAGGGGCCCTCTACTCTGGGGGCAAAGTTGAATCTTGGAGGGCTCTTTCATCTCTTGAGCTAAGATTCAGATAAGAAAGTAATCTCATGCTTATTTATACATCTTTATGAGGAAAAGACCAGTGGGAATTGTTCCATTTCCTGAAAATTCTTATAGAATGACAATTTTTAAAAAGGAGTTTCAAAACTCCTGAGGTAAAATCATGAATAATCCTGGGGGAATGGTTCCATTTCCTGAAGATTCTTATAGAATGATAATTTTTTTAAAAAAAGAATTCCAAAACTCCTTTGAGGTAAAATCACAAATAGTCCATGTATAGTCACTAAGTACTTGTTAAGGGTCTATGTGCCAGGCACTATACTAAAGAGCTGGAAACCTCACAATTTTAGTGGACCTGCAACCCCCCAGACACAACTGAACCAGATTTCTGTCTCTGACCCTATCTGTACCTGCAACATTCTGTGCTCCAAGGCCTCCTCCGTTCAAACAATCTAAAATCCAAATTTCCTTCCAGCTCTAACATCCTAGGTTTGAAAGTCCTTCTCAGACTTTAAATTCTACAATTCTGATTCTTAGAAAAGAAGCATTTTCCCAGACAGGGTTAGAAATGGGGCTTTCCAAAGCTGTCTGTGCCCTCTTGTGGCAGCCGAAGTGTGATTTGGAAATAGGATTGGATTTCTCTTGACATGTGTATGCTGGCTTTGCCTTCTGCTGTGGGAAACTTGGTTGTTCAAAAAAATAACATGAGCACCCCATAGAAAGGGTCACTCACTCCTTCCCCAGGCCTGGCTCCTAGAACAAGATTTTGACCAAAGCTCTGTTCCTGACAGTGTGTGTGTGTGACGGTAAATATTTAACAACCAACTCTCTAAAAGAATATTAAGACGACACACTTTTTAGTTTAATATGCAACATTAACATTTCCCCCATCGTTTTCTGAAATCTAGGCAATCAACAAAATTCCTCATTCTAGACATCTGCCTGTGTCCCTGGCGTAAATGCTCACCCTGAAAATTTAACGATCTGCTTGAAAGTCAGTGCAAACTGGCTCCTGCCAGTCCCGTCTAATCTTTCCGTGATTTATAATCTCAATTAAGTTTAAAAAATTTAACTAGGGCCTACCCTGAGCACGGTCCTGTGCTTGTTGGTAGGGCTACAAATATGAAAAAATAGCCACGTTCCCCACTCCCGGTGAGCTGACTAGCTAATGGCAGTGGGAGAAGGGGAAGGAAAGGCATGTCCTAAACATAATGTGATTTTATGAACGCACGTGTGTGTATGTGTGTGTGTGCTTTTTGTTGTTGTTCAGTCATGACCCCTTTTTTGGGTTTTGGCAAATATAATAGAGGAATTTGCTATTTCCTTTTCTAGCGGATTAAGGCAAACATATACATAAATTTAAATATATATGTATACATAATACATATATGTATAATACAATATGCACACATAATATGTATGCATACACATATGTCTGTATAACACATATAATCATATATAAAATTATACATATAATTTTATATTATATAAACATAATGTAACATGTCACATAATGCCATCAAGCAGAGAGCCAAACTAAGAAACTGAGGAGGGAGAGATTGCACAGGGCAGCTGTATGCGTGGGAGAGAAAGTGTTCGACAGTAAAAAGGCAATACTGGGGACTTGAAAATTATTACCTCATTTGATCTTCATCACTACCCTGGGAGTAGGAGCTATTTCCCCCCACTTTATACATGAGGAAACTGAGGCAAATAGTAATAAAGTGACTTCCCCAGGTCCCACAACTAGTATGTATCTGAGGCAGGATTTGACCTGGTGTTTTCTGATTCCCAGTCCAGTACTCTATTCACTGTACCATCTGACAGTAATGATAATGATGACAATAGCAGCAGCTAGCAACTATGTAAAATATAGCATTTAATATATATTTAATATATAGCGTTCAATCTTCAACAAGTCTGATACCCACTTTGCAGATGAGGAAAGTGAGGAAGGCAGAGCTTTGCCCAGAATTACCCAACTCCTAAGTATCTGAAGCCAGGCTGGAGCTTGAGTCCTTGACTCCAAGCCTGACATCATTCCCTGTGTCTCCCAGCTGCCTTGAGGCAGGCCTCTGACTCACTGGGGGTCTGCTCTAGGCCAGTTTCTCACTCTTCTCACGTGGTCTCTTTTCTCTGCCGTAAGGAGCAGAGCTCCTCTTTCCTTGACATGCGCTGCTCTGCCGCGGCTTCGAGGCCCTGAGAAGGAGCCGTGGGCTCCCTCAGAGAGCCAGAGGTGGGCAGGGGTAATGCTTCTGGTTGGGGGGAGGACCTGCCCAGAGGCAGGTGAGGATGCTTGGAGTGGGGGGAGAAGGAAGGGGAGGCTGGCGGGAAGCCGTCAAACCCTGAGCAACACATAGGGGACAAGTGATGATGGCGGCGGTGTGACGGGCAGATCGGCCTGGGAGGGCCGAGGCCCGAGAACGGGCCCAGAAGGGGCTTCAGCCCTCTGCTGAGCGAGGGCAGGGAGGGCAATGGACACAAGCGTGGGTCCACGGACGTGCAGTTGGGCATCAGAAGAACATGAGTTCCTGTTCGGTTCTGCACACATTATTGTATCTAGGATATACTGTAACCCATTTAACATGTAAAGGACTGCTTGCCATCTGGGGGAGGGGATGGAGGGAGGGAGGGGAAAAATCGGAACAGAGACGAGTGCAAGGGATAATGCTGTAAAAAATTACCCTGGCATGGGTTCTGTCAATAAAAAGTTATTAAAAAAATAAAGTTTTACAAGAAGCTAAAAAAAAGTACACAAGTTTCTTCTCAGAGCCCCAATTTCCTCATCTCCAAAATGGGGGGAGAGCAGTGAGCTCTGAAGCTTCACTGGAATGGGAGAGTGAATGAGCGGGGCCCAATAGGATCTGGGGTTCTAGCCTGGGTGGTAGGGAGGCTGGGAAGAGGAAGAGGTTTGGGAGAAGAGGAAGAGCAAGAAGAACCGAGTTCAAATTCTGTCCAGAGACTTCCTGGCTGGGGCAGCGGCCCCAAGGCCTGCCCTCAGGAAGCACCAGACAAATCCCTAAGGGGGATTATCTCCCAGGCCTGAGAGGAATCGGGAACAGGCCTGTGTATTTTAGGGGGCACCAAGGAGCAAGCTCTGTAGCTTGTCTGTAAAATGGGGATACGAATAGCCCCTCCCTGCCCGGGTTACTGTGAAGAGCAAACAAGGTTACAGGCAACGCCCTTTACCAGCTTCTACAGGCGTGAGTTATGCATTCTCACAGGTCCAGTTCTGCGCTGGCTGAGTCTGATTCACTAGTGGGACCCCGAGTTGTTGGAGTCCTAGTGGTAACTCAACTTGAAACAAGGTGATAACTCAAGGGAGATGTTAAATCCTAGTGTTAACTCAATGGAATTGATACAGTGCTTGTGTTTACACCTTTACTCATCGGAGCTCACAAGTATGGGAGATTCACAAAGTAAACTCTGTAACTCTGTGAGTTCACACCTCCCTTAAAGCACTTAGGGCCAGAGAGCATTATGGGAGAAACCCATAATTCCTCTCTCTCCAAGGAGCATAAATAGAGCTTCAGTGAGCCCAGTCAAGGGAATGGCGCTGAATTGGAGGCCGAGGCAGAAGCAAAGGACAAAGCTGCAAGAGCTCTTGGAACCAAGCAGAGAGAGAGGCCTCAACTAACGGGGCTATTTTGGAGACAATAAAAGATCTGAACTTTTATCACCTGGCTGCGTTTGGGGTAATTATTGATCGGAACTGATTCTAAGGCTGCCTCCAGAAAATCTCCCCAAGAGACCTGCTCGCTCCCAGAAAGAATCATATTATATTTATTTAAAAGAAGAAAATCACCACACCGAGTGACATCAGGGATGCAGGAACGCTCCCCAGATGCAGATGGAGAAGCGCCGGAACGGCGATGCTACCGAACGGCCTGTGGAGAACAGCAGGGGGGCTGCCAGAGAGAAACCCGGAGAGTGTGAAGGGGAGAGGCGACCAGAGGGGAGCGAGAAGCTTGGAGCCCTGTCTGAAGAGACAGGAGGAGATAATGTGTGGGAAGAGGGAGGGACAGAGACAGAGATGGAGGGAGGGGAGAAGTGGAGAGATATGGAGAGAGACAGAGACATGGAGAGAGACACAGAGACAGAGATGGAGGGAAGGAGCGGAGAGATATGGAGAGAGACAGAGACATGGAGAGAGACCCAGAGACAGAGATGGAGGGAAGGAGCAGAGAGACATGGAGAGAGACACAGAGACAGAGATGGAGGGAAGGAGCAGAGAGACATGGAGAGAGACACAGAGACAGAGATGGAGGGAAGGAGCGGAGAGATATGGAGAGAGACAGAGACATGGAGAGAGACCCAGAGACAGAGATGGGGGGAAGAAGCAGAGAGACATGGAGAGAGACACAGAGACAGAGATGGAGGGAAGGAGGAGAGACAGAGAGATAGAGAGACATGGAGACACAAACGGAGAGAGATAGACAGAGTAAGAGAGACAGAAACAGACAAGACACACACAGACACAGAAAAACGGAGAGACAAACCGACAGACACAGAGAAACACACAGAGACACGGAGAGAAAGAGACAAGGAGACAGACAGTAGGGATATCAATGTCCCAGGGCCCGGAATAGAAACAGGCTCCAAAGAGCTCCTATGGAAACCTCGCCACAGGGAGGCTGGGGTGCCCACCGAGAGCCCAAGCGTGGGCCGCCTGCTGCCCAGATGCTGGGACCTCTATTCTGGGTGGCCAAGAGCTGGGAAGCTCAGAGGGAACCCCTTCATTTGACATCAGATGGGGGGAGGGGGGCCTGGGGCCGGCCCAACAGAGGCACTGAAATCTCCTGGTTCCCGTTCAGTGCCTGACTTAGGGGTATTTGGTGCTGAGGGCAGCTAGGGGGCGCCACAGTGCAGGGTCAGGAGGCTGAGACGCGGGCTGTGTGATCCTGGGCCAGTCACTTCTCCTGTTTGCCTCAGTTTCCTCACCTGTCAGTGAGCCAGGGGAGAAAATGGCAAGCCGTCCCAGTGCTCTGCCAGGAAAACCCCATACGGGTCACACAGAGTCGAGCAGGAAACGAAACAGCAAAAGCCATTTGCCGCAGCGCTCCCGCCTGCTGGGCCAGTCCCCGCTGGGAGAGGCTGCAGTGGCCCCGGGTGCCCCCGGGCCCCTCGCCTCCTTCCTCCTCACAGGCTGCCCCCGATTCCTCTCTGGGCCTCTCCTCCCCTGCACCATTTCCTCCCTTTGCAGAGCCCCGGTTATTTTTCAGTCCTGTCCGAGCCCTCATTGGGGTTTGCTTGGCAGAGACACTGGGCGGGTTTGCCCTTTCCTTCTCCAGCTCATTTTACAGATAAGGAAACCGAGGCAGACAGGAATGACGTGGCCAGGATCACACAGCTGGTGTGGATTTGAACTCAGGTCTCTGGCTCTACGCCCATGCTCTATGTGCTGTACCACCAAAAAGTAACATGCTTCTGGGGGCAAAAGGGGGCCTCTCCCAGGCAGAGGCTGCCCAGGGGAAACAGCCTGGACCTGGAGGCGTTCCTGGCCTCGGGTTCCGCCGCTGTGCCATCTCTGTGCCTCTCCTGGCAGCGATGACAGAAGCACCAGCGCCATTTTGCAGATGAGGAGACTGAGGGCCAGAGCCCAGCCACCAGCTCCGGCCCATGGCCCAGCACGGCCCCAGTCCAGTTGGTCACAACCACTTACCTCATGGGCTCTTCCCTAGTGGGGCTCCAGAACTAGGAGCCGAGATTGGCCCGACTCACGGGGAAGTCTCTCGTGTCTGACGAAATCCCGCAAGACTGTGGAGAAGAAGGCGCCGATGAGACAGCTGGCGCTGACCGGGAGGCTCTGGGGGGCCTGGGGGCACCGGCCCCCCGCCAACAGTGGGCAGGGGTGCCAGGCGGGGGCAGCTGTCCCCTCTCTCCGCCATCAGGCTGCTTCTCCTCAGAACCACGACCCTCAGCCTCGGCTCCGATCTCCATTCGCTGCTCGTTGGCTTTGGACAGAGTTCCTCACACGTGGCTCCGAGCCCCAACCTCCCCCCAATGCAACCGATACTGCACGCAGGTTCTGGGGGTCCAGATGTTCTCAGCGAGCTAGGCGGTGCAGGGGGCGGGGGCTCTCCCCTGCGGGAAGTACGGTCTCCATCCCAACCGAGCTCAGGGGCCGAGGCTTGTGAAAGGGAAGACAAGTTTGAGTCTGTCCTGACCGGAGTCAGGCAGCCAAGAACAGGCCAGGGCCTGGCAGGAGCCACGTGGGGGCCACGGTCCTGTCTGACTCTTGTCTTTATGGTGCTGGGGACTGGGGGCACTGGCGGGGGGGCTCTCAGAAGCCAGAAGCTGGGACAGACCCTTGGCTTACGGGCTGCTCAGACCAGGTGTTTCCAGCCACCCTGCCCCCATGAGCTCCCTGGTCCCTCTGACCTCCACTAAGGCAACGGGTCTCAGTCATCCAGTCCCCACGCACTGACCACCTGACATCGGCGCTATCTTAGCCTAAGTGGGTTGGCTTTTAAGGATGCACAATGAGCTCCATGAGCTCCCTCTAGTGTGAATTTTCGATGAGGCAGCCAGATGGGAACCGTCAGAGGCTCTTCCTGCACAGGAGGGCCAGGATGCGTGGGCAGGACGGGGCGTAACTACCTCCTGCCAAAGGCACAGAGGCTTGGGGATGCCTCCACAGGACCACGGTGCCCAGAGGCCGCCTACTCCAGGCTCCCCATTTCACAGAGGAGGAAAATTAAGCCCGGGTGAAAAATGCCTCATCTGAAGGTACACAGGCTGTCAACTGTAAATCTGATCTTTCAACTCCAGACCCCGGGCTCCCAGAGCTCATCTTAAAGAAGCGAGGGGACGAGGGCGGGGTGTTTGGGAATAAGCAAGCAGCGGGCTAATCCCCTTAAAAAATATAGCCTCCTTTGGTCCCCATAACCACCCCGGGAGGTGGCTGCTATTACAGCTATGATCGTCTCTTTTTTTAGCCGAGGAAACGGATACAAAGAGAAGTAAAATGACCTGCCCAGGGTCACACAGCTAGTGAGCGTCTGAGCCGGGCTCTGTCCGCTGCAGCACCAGTTGCCTCAAATAATAACTTTGGGAAGATTATAGTGGGATGTGAAGAAGTCAATGGCAATTCCCTCATATAAACGTAAATGTGTCTCCTCAGACGGTCCAACTAAAGCGAGCAATCTGGTAAATACTTAAACACCTTAGGGCGGCAAACACTGCTTCAGGACAGAGCTGTACTTTCCGGTGGACACAGAACCACAAGGAGACACTCCTGCCGGCGACCCCGGGGGAACCAGCGAGCCAGTGGGAGCTGTGGGGGCAGAAACGGTCTTCCTGAGAGGGCCCGAGCCGAGCCAGGCCCTTCGTCTGGGGACCCGGGAGGACGCTGCCCGTGGCATTAAGGACTGCTCGTGCGAGAAGCTTGGCGGGCAAGAACCCGAGAGGGGATGGGTGCGAGGATGGAGGCTGCAGCGCCAAGAGCAGAATTTTCCAAAACTGGAGCCAAGACCAGCGGGAAGAGTGGCCAAGAGAGGCGGCCCGCGCCAAGAGAGGCATCTGGCTTCTCTGAAGAAGGAAACAGTGGAAGCTACTGAAAACAACCCCAGGGAGCTAGGAGGAGGATGGGAGTGGTCACTCTGTAGGTCAGCCCAAGGGCTGGGACAAAATGGAAACCCAAAGGCTCTTTTCCCCCTTTCTTTTTCACCTTGTTAAAAATGCAGTTATGCCAGACTGGGGGTTGGGAAAGACAGAGAGAAGAAAAACAGAAAGCAGGTGGTGATGGTGGGTAAAGGAATCGGGGCTTCTCCACTGGATCCTCCATAAACAACCCCGACATCTTGAGATGTCGAGAGGCTTGGACTCTGGCTTGGGCTCTGCCACAGATTGGATGTGGCCCCTCGGGCGAGCCCCTCCAGAGTCACCCTCAGCCTCAGTTTATGTAACAAGAAGCTGGCCCAAATGATCCCTAAGGTTCCTTCTGGCTCTGGGCAAGCTCTGATTCGGTGATACTGCTTTATTCACTATGAGTTTTTTTGGGGGGGAGATGAACAGACATACAAGAAGTCAGCAACAGCCTCAATCAGAGATGCCTAGGGAGAAAAAAAAGGGATATGTTTTATATAAGGGATACATAAAAACTATATAATATATATACATATACATACACACACACACATATATATATGTATATTACATATATATAGCTATTTATCTTTGAACTTGGCCTCCTAGAGCACCAAGGCAGATTTCTTCCCCTACTTGCTGGCTTGAGCAGACTTGGGCTCTGTCAGTCAACTACCACCTGGAAGGGTGGAGGGGGCAGCAGGGAAAATTAGTGCCGAACCCCCATCCCACTGAGGACACACTGCATTGCTGGTCTCATTTTAAAAGTTAAAACGGCAGAAAGGTAGTTGTATCTGCAAGAAAATGTTTATTCTTTTAAACCCCACAGAATAAAAGAATGCAGCCAAGACCAAGTACTGAACGAAATGATGTCCCCAAGGGGAGCAAAATGGGGGAAACCCTCAACACAAATAGTCAGTGACAATTTTTCATGTTTTGCACAAAGATGAAAAATCTGTGACATTTCTGAGTAACACTTTTATGGTGACAATTACACAAGATGATCCAAAAATGCAAGATGACAGCAACATGCACATCTGGCTGAAGCTAAAAGTTGTTGTTTTTTTTTTTAATACCAAAAGAAGGCCTGTGATTAAGTGATGAATCTTTAACATTTCTATTTTTACTGACTTGCTTATTCTATGTAATTTGTTTTAAATGAGACATTACATGCCAATTACATGAAACTTTTGAAAAGAGCTGCGTTCTCCTAGAATCCCCAGCAAGAAAACCAAATCGATCCAACTTGGTTTCTGAATTTTCTTAGTGTCCAAATGTAATTTTGCCTTGCCTGCCCACCCCTACTCAATGCTAAAACACTTCCAAAAATCGCCAGTGCAAACAGTTTTCAACCAATGTATAAAATACATCTGAAACTGAAATCTTTGTGCAATTAATGAGTTTCTTTAAAAGAATGAACTCTTAAAAAAAAACTCTTTGGCACAATAGCTGAGGAAGAATCGGTCATGCTCAGCTGTCAAACACGAGATGGTGCAGAGTGGAAATCACAGTTAAATAAAAGAAATTAAAAAAAAAAAAAACACAAGCCCAGAACTGCTGCTTTTATTGGCCATCTTTACAGTCTCTGGCGTACAGTACACTGCCCAGCCCAGATCCCCTTCCCAACAACGCCTCTCTGTTTCACTACCTGGGCTTTCAGGGGCGTGGCGTGGCGTGGCGTGATCGAGGCAAGAGACAACTCAAGACTCAGAGGGGGCGTGAACCTTGGTGGCCGGCGGCCAGTGGTGCAGCTACCACCACATCCACTTCCTGCGGGATGATCTGTGATGAGCTCAATGTTGAAGCTAAATGACAGTGAAGGGGAATGATTTCACAACTACCAAGTCTCCTCTTGAAATGTCTCTTTCTCAAGGCACTGTGAGTAAGACTGCTAGCGATGCTCACGGACTAAAAACACTGAGGGGAATAGAAAGACTAATTTAAGCATAGCCACCATTTTATTACCGGCCATTCATGCTATTTTTTTTGTGTGCCATATGCTTCCACAACGCTCCTTAAATTTGTTTGGCCCTTTGGGGGGTTGGGGGGGAGGGTTTAGTGGGGAATCCATTTTTTTCCCTGTGACATCAACATCCTCTTCTTTAATACCAGCTATAAAAATCAAAGCTTTGTTAGATTATTGAACCCTTTCCACCTAAAAACTAAAAGAATTTTCACCATTATCCCATGTGAATCCAATCTGCAGGTTTAACTTGATTATTTCAAACAAAAGATTAAAAACTAAAACAAAAACAAAAGGGAACAACAAACCAAAAGAAAGGGTTGAGAATCAAGCAAAGCCCTGCATTTTTTTTCAAGAGGAAACCATGCAAGAGGACATAAAAGGCAAAATTGGCTACGTGAAATCCAAGAGTTGTTTTAATGCATTGGCCGAGAAAAATAAATTGCAAAGTTCTGTGAGGTTTTCTAAAAATTTACAAGAAAAACTGATGGGCAGTTCTAATCAGACTTGGATGTTCTCCCTACCCCCCACCCCCTTTCTTTTTTTCAAATGACAACATATACAGTCCCACACAATACAATTTTTTTTTTATCTTGACTGCAAGAGATGCTCCTTTGCGATGCCTTCCATGTGACCAAAATGTCGGGCAAATACAAAGTTGGCCTTCATTTCTTCAGGGGCTGATAAACAGAGGCATTGGGATCAAGTCCGGATGGGCTGGTCTCCACAAATTTGGAAGAATAATGGGGGGAAACAGGACTCAGGGGGCTGGTGGCTGCAGTGTACGTTATGCTGGGCATGACCGCCATGACTTCTGCGATCTTCTGTTTGAGGTCCTTGATTTCCTGATCTTTCTGAAGGATTTGCCCTGGAAGAACAAAGACACAGCATTAGATAGGCACAGCCCTGCCCCTCTGACGGCCTCTGGGTTCGGGAGGATGGCTGTTAGAGACCAGCGAGGAGGAGGAAATACAGCCAGGACTTTGGGCAAAACCCCACCTGCACGACTGCCGCCTTAAGTCTGGGGGGCAGGGTTTGGACCCTTTACCGCCTCAGGTCTGAGGTGGAGCCACCTGATGATGTACGGGATGGCAGCCCGCTCCCCAGACGGCCACCACTGAATCGGACAGTGACAGCGCCATGTGTACAGGGGCGCACCAGGCGCACCCAGCGGTGCCCAGGGGCCTGGGCTCCAGGCTCACCTCTGGCAATACATTTTCCCTGTGACTTTTGTTGGGACGTGAGTCTTGTCCGAGTTTCAGAGTGCAGACCAACGGGGCTGGAGGACATGGAGAGGTCAGGTCGGTAAGATCACATTCATGGGCTCAGGACCCTTCTAGCTGGGACCATCTGAGCTCTACATCTGAGGCGCCGTTCGGCCCCAACGTGCCCTGGGTGGGGTCCAAAGTGCCTTCCAACTCTGAGATTACATGCTTCCTAGCCAAGCATGCTGAGTGAGCTGAGGAGTCACACTGCGCACTCTGACAGAACAGCAGATGCACCAAGCAAGAGAGAACGCCCTCCTGTCCCACACTTCTCGTGTCATGAGATCGGGCCACCAAGATGTCTGGGCTACCTTCACAAAGCACCCCTCTAAGGGGGAGGCTGATTCCTTGATTCCTACAGGTCACACACAAAAAAGCCCTCGGGTCCTACCGAGGGTGCGGCCATTCTTTCCCTCCCCCAAGTCTGCCAGCTCAGGACACTGCTCACATCCAGCCAGCTGCCAAGGCCCACTACTGACCGTCACACTGGGTCCCGCCTCTGCCGACTGGCTCCCATACACACAGCACTGGTTCGGGCCCTCACCACTCCTTGCTCTGACTGCCGGGCTCTCGATCCAGTCCAAAGGGATCGTTTTCTGGCACAGCCTTGGGCACATAGGCTTCTCTAATGCTCCTTTGCTCAAAAAGCTCTGCTAGCTCCCAGTTCCTTCCCAGATAAAACACATTCCACCGTGTTTGCTTTCAAACCATCCAGCTGACGGAGTGTGGTCCTTCTAGCCCCGGGTTCTTACTGATCCTCCATTTAGTACTGCACCTCCAGGCCTCTGCACCAGGCTGCCTCCATGCCCACAGGGCATTCCTGCTTCTTTCTGGCTCCCCCGATGGCACCCCCTGAACGAGGCCCACCTCGACAGCCCCAGCTGCAGCACGTGCTTCCCCCAGCACTCCCCTAGGATCGACTTTGTGTCTAAGTCAGCCTGTCTTTCCCCCATAGAAGGAAGCTCACTGAGTCCTCACGCTGTTACTTTTGTCCCTCTCTAGTGCCCACTGTGTGCCTGGCACATGACGGGTGCTCAACAGATGCCTGAAATAGCGCTGGATCGGGACCTCTTCTTGCAAGAGAGGAGGCTGCTCCGGGGCCTCCTGAGAACCCGGCTCATGTCTCAAGAGAGAGCAGAGACTGAGCCAGAGAAGAGCACATCTCTATTCAGGGATGATCAGAAAGGCCAACAGAGTGCTGGAATCACATTCTGGCCTGCCTTCCAGTCAGAGCCTGAGGTTTCCAATGGAAATTTTATGAAATGTCTTTGTTCTCAAAGAGGATGAACACAGCTTCAACCCCTCCCTCTCCCCCCAACTCCTCTATGGGCCCCCAGCGGCCAGAGAAGGGGCTGTGTGGCATTTGGGGCACTGCCTTTCTCTCTCTCTTTCCTCTCTCTGTCTCTGTCTCTCTCTCTCTGTCTTTCTCTGTCTCTTTCTCCTCTGTGTGTGTGTGTGTGTGTGTGTGTGTGTGTCTGTCTGTCTGTCTCTCTCTCTCTCTCCTGGGTATGGTTAGCAAATGTAGGTGATTAAGAAAGGCAGCCTGGCCTGTAAAAGTTCAGTGACAATGAAATACCCTATAGAAAGGTCTTCTATTGGCTAAATATCGGGGCTACTGGGTAATCACTGAAGTTTCTGAAGAAGGGCAGTGACACTGTTGGAAGCACTCTGGCAGCTTCTGGGCATCAGCTCATTTCCAGGCCACAGTTGGTAGAGAAGACATTGGGATGTCAGTGGGGGGCAACCAAGGGGGAAATCCTCTTTGGGGAGAGCTGCAAGAACCACTTTCTTGCTTTAGGTCTGGCTACAGGTTTCCTGGACGCTTGTGTTTATCTCCATCACAAAGACATTCTGCCCGCAGGACACCCAACACTTCTGGTTCATTCACGTCTACCCAGTGTCACTGGGGTACAGGGTCAATGTAGCCTGGCTGGTTGAGGTTGTGACCAGGTTACCAACTATATGGACACTTTCAACAATTCTCCATCACCAAGGATGCCACAGATATGGCCGCTGGCTTTTTTGAAGAACTTGCCCAACAATGGCTCCTTGTTTCCCTGCTTGTTTTGGAACTGGGTAGTCTGCTCATCCTCAAGACCCAGAGTTTGGTCTCTGGCAGGAAGCTGTCCCAGACCGCATGCAGAATGGGAGCCGTCTGACCCTTACAAGACAAAGGGTCACTGCTGGAGTCTTTGGATGTGGGCTTCACAGCGCTGCCAGATCTCGGACACATGGTGGCCTGCATGAAGCTGCTCTGCAGCCAGCTAGCCATTTCTGGTGGTGTGGGAAGGGCCAGGAGAGGAAGAGGAGGAGGCTTGGGAGAAGAGCAGGGCAGCCCAGAGCAGGTTACATTTCAGACTTTAAAAAGTAGCCTAATGGCCTCAGAGTTAGTAGTATCCCACATTCTAATCTTTACCTGTTGGTAGCTAATTCTTATATATAAAATGTGCTGGAACAATGACCCAATCTACATAGACTTGTTAACATACTGCTTGACGTCAGTGTCTGGGACTGCTCTCCATGACCAAGAAGCTGGATTTTTGAGAAGTGGATGGGGCCTTGTTTATCTCCATGGATATTTTCGATTTTACTGTCCCTCCCTCTTTCCTGGACTACTATGAAAGCCTTCTAATCAGTCTCTCTGCCTCTCCCCAATCCAATTCTCAGCTGTCACAGCCTGACCACATCCCTTGGCAGTTAGTAAATTCCAGGAACCCCCAAGTATCCCGAGGATCCAACGTAAGCCTTCTGTATGGTGCTTAGAGCTCTGTACAAGCCACCTCCTTCCTACAGCCCGGTCCCCTTTACACTATTAGGATTTAGCTGCACCAGCCTGTGTCCTGCCAACCTGTGGACTCTGTGCCTCTTCCTTAGGACCTCCCACCCTGCTCAGCTCCAGGATGCTCTCCTTCCCCCCTTGTACTGATAGCTTCCCTGGGGTCCTTAAATACTCAGCTCAAATCCTGCTTTTAGTAGGGGCTTCTCCTGGTCCTTCCTCCTCGGCTCTCTGGGATTACTTTCCACTTACAAGGTATATGTAGATCTCATATGTACACACTTATTCACAAGCTGTCTTTCCCATTAGGACGTAAGGTCCTTGAAATCAAGGTCTGTGAGTTTGTTGTATTTTTAACCATTCATTCTCTCAGCAAGAAATGAATAAATGCTTGCTGAGCAACCGGCCAACCCACGTCCCAGTGCAGCCCTACCTTGGGCAATCTCGAGCTGCCGTTTAGCGTCTCCTAGAGCAGAGAAAAGATCCAGCTTGATTCTCGTCTCCGCACTCAGGCTGTTCTCTAAGTGCTGGGTTTTATCTTGCATGGCTGACAGTGCTGACATTAACACCTCTGTATCCTTCTCATTCTCTTTGTATTTCCGGAGCTCCTGAGAAGGGCAAGAAAACCTGTCAGTTCAACAGAGCCCCGTCCGTGCTGAATACCGATCCTGGGACATTATGCACGCTCTGCGGGATGCATAAAGATGAACAGGGCAGATAACCTAGATAACCTGGCTAAAGAGATTGACACTTTGGTAGCACAGCTAAAATATCCGTGGGAGTACCCACCCTACCAGACAGAACCATAACAAATGCAAAGGAGAAATCCGAACAAGGGAGGGGCTGGAGACTGATGAAGGTGGGATCAGCTCCATGGCAAGGGGAGGTTGGGAAATCAGGGAAGTTTAGGGGCAGGTGCCATCCCGATGGTGGGGACAGAGCCAAGGTCACAGATCTGCAGGTACCAGGGGCTTTGGGAATCCTTTGGGGCAGAGGTATCAGACTCCAAGATGAATCAGATTAAAATGTACATGGTAAATATTTAACAAAATGAATATATGACCCAACATAAAACATGTGAATTTGCAATACTCTAAGTCAACATATTTCTATTTTTGTGGGACATCACCACTCTAGTCCCCGCCCCTCATTTTATAGATAAGGAAACTGAGGCCCAGAGACGTTAAATTACTTAGCAAAGCTCACACAGAACACATGGGGCAGGGGTAGGATCTGAATTCAGATGCTTTGACTCTATGGGCAGCCCTCATCCCATTATGCCAACGTGAATAGGGAGCAAGGGGAAGGCGTGCTCCAGATGACAACGGGGCAGTGGGCGCCATCTGATCTGTGTGGACCACAGTGGGCAGAGGCAGCCTAGCTCCACATGTCTGCCTAAGGAAGGTAGATCTCACTGGGGAGACAACAGAGGGACGGGCAAGAGCTCTGAGCGGAGGGTTGAATCAGGGAAGCTGTATGGATCTGGGACAGAGAAACCAAGAGTCCAGAGCCCGAGGAGGAGGGGAGGGAGGCATCTGGGGCAGAGCCAACTGGTTGGGGGTGGGACACTCATTGTCAAGGAAAAAGGGAGGACCTGAAGATGACTGAGGGACAGACAACGGGAGAGGCCATCAGCAGAAAGAGCATTCAATTCAGCAGACATTGATTAAGTGCTTACTGAATGCAAGGTACTAGGGGAGATCTTAGAGGGTTTTTGGAGGGAAGGAAACAAGGCAAGCAATTATTAAGAACCATTAAGAAGCAGTTTGGGGCTCAATTTGAATTGAATAAAGACTCTGAATTCTCAATTTAAATTCTACTCCTGTGAGTTTAGCAGATGAAGCACAAGTAAGTGCCATGGAGTTTGGGGGGCTGGAGTCCTGCTGTTGGGAGAAATGTTAGATTAGGGGGCATAATGCAGGCATTTTGTGGAAAGCGATCTGCATTTGCAATTGGCCTCTGACAAGGCAACAAAGCACTCTGCCCTTCCCGGGAGAAGCTTTTCTCGTCAGCATTGTGGGGAGCAACAAAGGCTGAGTTCCTTGCCTGCTGCTATTTCAGTGAACTGCAGCTGAACAGATGGGCTCAGACTACCCGCGAAATTGCCAGGAGAGCCCTTTTTTCTTCGGCCCAGAGGGTGAAATGGAGGCTTAGGGGTGGGAGATATACAAAGGCCGACTTGGTCTTAGTCCAAGAAGAAATTTTCTAACAATTTCCGACATGGAAAGGGAGACCTAAAAATGCCCTTGCTCGGCCCCTGACAGCAGTGTGCAAAGAGGGTCACTTGTTGTACCCAAGTAAGAGCCTCTCAAATCCCAACAGTCTCCCTAGGATTCTGATTATCTAGAGGAGATCTTTTACAGCAGCAAACTCACCTTTTAAAAACACCCACAAAAAATCTTGGAATGGCCTTTTTAAGAGGCATGTAGATTCCTCAGAAGAGGAAGGACACCCTAGCTGAAGCTGCTGTTATCAGGATCAACACCACAAAGGCTTACAGAGAGACCCCGCATGCCTCATGCTGGAATCCAGCTCCTCTCTTTAGAATGCATTGATGTGTGAGGAGGAAAGCCTGGGGGGAGGAGGAAGTTTTTTGGGGGGACATCTCACAAGCTGTTGTGAAGGGTTTCATGCTCAACAGCTGGGCACCTGAAAGACCACAACTGGAGCCAGGCCAGGCCAACTCCCATTGTTACTCTCTACGAAGTACTGACCAGTTGATAAAATTGATAAAAAAGACTTGCCCTCCCCCAGGTCACTGTGCAGTTCCAGTTAGATGACAGATTTCAAGTGTTCTCTAAAGTGTAAATGAGCTACTAATCTAGAAAGTCTCTAAGGTCCTTTCCCATACCACAAAGTTTAAGAGTCAGATTCCTTATAGTGGGCTTAAAAATTGTAGCATCAGGTTCATTTTAAAGCTCTCCTCCTTTAGACACAGTGTCTGGCAGGTAGCAGACAAAATAAGCATTTGTTGATTGGCTGATTGACACTTTCCTAAGGCAATGGACTTAAGGGAAAATGAAATCTGTCAGTCTTCCACTATAGTTTACCAGGAGTGATGGGGCTCCACCCACCCTTTACCATTTTTCATTCCTGAGAGACTCCATCAAAGAATGGGATTTTCTTCTTACCTGAACTTTAATTTCTAATTCTCTGATTTGGTCTTCTTTCAATTTCATGTCAATCGTTAGTTTCTTGCATTCTGTCTCAAGCTCTCGGATGCGATTTCGTAAAGTTTCAGTGCACTCTCCCCTTTGGAAAAGAGAAGAGGAGGAACGAGAGGATTCACAAAGATTCTTAGATGAGTCCCAGTACAGAATCCCAAGCTCCCATTCACTCCAAGGCTTAGCATTCCCTTTTAGCCCAGTTTACTCCTTCCTTGACCTCTACTCCCAACTCTCCAAGGCCATTAAACATGGGAGATCATTCCTAGAGATCATGTCAGATGTGCAATACCCTGGGAACATAAGACTTTTTCAATAGGACATAGCAAGCAAAAGAAAGGCCCTTGTGGGAGGGCCAGAGTTTCCAAGACTATTCTAGTAAGAGGCTGTGTGATACAAGCAAGAGTCTATCTTTTTTCTGAACCTTTGTTTCTTCACTTAAGAACCAGGGAGGCAGTGTTCATCTACTTCCCATGATTACGGTGATGGATGGGCTATCACTAGCCTATCTCCTATACCCCATTGTGACAGCCGCACTGGAGACAGTGGAGGAGTGAAAAGAATGCTTAAATCATGGCTGGGTGATCTTGGCAAGCCCCCTCCTTTCCTTTCTCTGTAAAGTGGGGGTGGTATTTCTTGTACTACCTTGCACTTAATAAACCATAAAGCATTAAATAAACTAGAGCTATTAAATACACCTAAGTTATTAAGATGTAGGACAGAAATAAAATTAATTAAGCATTCCACTCAGAAATCTGCCAAAGAGGCAAAGACTTTAGAACTGGCAAGACTTTTTACTCAGAAGCGGGTCTTGAATGTTACAAAAGATATTCCACATATGTACTGGTGAACAATTTTTCAACAAGAACAATATGAAAAAAAACAGGATTCAGTTGTTATGGAGAAAAGACTTATGTTAGCTATCTCAAAAGATTTTCTCATCCTTAGCCTGAGGGACCTTGGAAAGTAGTGCCAAAATTGCTGGGTTCTTTTAAGAGAACTTAAGAAAAGGATGGGTGGGATTTGGGGGGTGGCTTGAGTGCAGTCTTGCTTGCAAGCTGGCCGAAAATACCCTATATAAAACCATGAACATTTTCTCTAAGTGGCCCCTGCTCCTCCCCTCAACCTGCCCACAAAACTCCACTGTTAAGGCAGCAGGATGGTTCAGTGGAGAAAACTCTGGGCCTGGTCAGGAAAACTGAATTCAAGTCCAGCCTTAGACACTCACTCTAGCTGTGTGATCGTGGGCAAGTCACTCAATCTTGTTTTACTTAAGCCCCTGGAGAAGGAAAATGGCAAAGTACTCCACTTATCTTTGCCAAGAACCCCCCATATGGAGCTGAAAACACATCATTAAGACTGGGTAGTGAGGAACACTGCACAAGATCAGGAAGTCTAGATTACTTATTTCCATTTGAAAGGAAAATGATGATTCACCAATTATTATGCATATGCAAAAACCTAAAAGAAGGCTATTAATATGCCAAAGGTTGACAAGTAAATTTCTTGTTTAATAAAACAAAGCAAAAACTCAAGGAGGAATTACAGTAGGATTATACCACATATAAGCATATTAGGACAGAAATTAAAAATAGAATAAATAATAATTTCCACTCAACCTGTATCTGCAGATTTTCATGTATTTTATCAGTATGTATGAATGGTCCCATCTTTCAGATGTATTAAGTGAGGCCCAGAAAATTCAATGACAAGTATGGATAGTGAGCTAGAGATGAAGAAATTTGCCTTTTAATCTTCTGATCTCTCCTTGGTACAGATCAGTAACACTTCAGATGGGGGAACCTCAAACACAGAGGTCAGGCTTTTGTTGTATACAAAACTCTCTTCACTATGTGGCTAATTTAACACTAATAGACCTGTGTTCACTTTACCCTGCCCTTCTCCATTCATGACATAACTTCTCACAGCATCCAAACAGATGAAGTCAGCAGCATGGAAGGGCTCACACTACACTTCCCCTCAGAGTGCCTACTTTAATGCTGGGGCTCCAGGAACTCGCTGTGCCTAAATGTGACATCTACCTGGAGTAACTTAAAGGGCAGGTGGGAAGATCTCAAAATGAAACAAGCCTCTCTTCAAACCAAATTCTTGGGAAACACTGGTTCCTAAAATCCCAAACCTGGAAGGAAACAGGTTTAACATTTATTCAGGTAGGACCTGGAGTAAGTTCTTAGAAAACCTTTCATAAAAGTCATAATTCTGACCACCCACTCTGGAACAGAGGAGGTGGCACAGTACAGAGGAAAAAGCCCTGGACTTGGCTTTGAGTCTTGGCCCTGCTGCTAATTATTATATCTGGATCCTTTGCAGGGCAAGTTTAGATCTAGGAGCCTCAGTTCTTTATCTGTAAAATGGGGATAATAATATCTCTTGGACCACTTACTTTACTGAAGTGTTGAAAGGAAAGCACTTTGTAAACCATAAATGTGCTATAGACACGTGTAGGGCAGTGGTGGAAAGGATGATAGATTTGGAGTCAGAGGCTCCAGATACAAATTCTATCCCTACTCCTTATTGTCACCTGAGTGCTTCTGGACAAGTTGTTTGTGTACTGGCTCTCAGTTTCCTGGGCTGGACCCATGGTCTCCAAGGGGCAATTCACTTGAATGTGATGGTATCACCTCCCTGATGTCATGGTCCTCTTTGAGAACAAAGGACAAATAAGGACCTCAGTATGTGGCTACAAAGGAGCTGCCAAGTTTCCACTGGTGGATCACCCACCCTGGGGCTTCCTACCTTGAAAGAATTCCAAGCTTAAAAGCATCCTGTCTCAGCCTCCTGAGGCTAGTGAAACTCATAAAAGCTGACATTTATCTCATCGCCTCTGGCTGCCAGCCGGCCCTATGACCCTACATACTCTGCAGGCCTGGCTGGACCTCCAAAAGGCCCCTGGCACATCCAGTTACAAGCCTTAGCTTCACATTGGGAAAATCACTCTCAGAGCCCAGGTGTCGGGGCTCACAGTCAGTACCTGGTAGCAGCAGCAAAGGCAACAGCTCGTGCAGCAGTTGCTTCTTCTAACTTCTTCCTTTTTTTCTCCTCCATTAATTGCTTTTCTACAAAGCTTCGAGCCTCCTGCTCTGCTTTCAGTTTTTTCTCCAACTGGCTGATGGTCTGCTTATCCTTTTGTTTCATCTGGACAGCATTATGTAATCTGTGGGGAAATGAGTTTTATGAAAAGCTTAGGATTGAAGGGATCCACTATACATCCTGCACACACATAATCTCTATCAGATCAAGGCCAAGTCAACAAGTAGCTCCTATCATCAATAGCTCAATCATTGTTTAAGATAGCCATGAAACATTTGGGGGAGGGGGGGGGTCATGAAATGCATTTATGGAATCCATAAATTTTCTAACATCTCCAGTTAAAGTCACAGTCCACTCAGGGTGAGGGTTGGGAGATACTTTAGTTAGGGCCAAGATTACAACAGTGATTTTTATAATGGCACAGTACTTTTTATCTACTAAGCACGTATAAAGGCTTTTTCATTCATTCATTTAATACAGAGAAACAACAGGTGGGACGACTTTATGAAAGCAAGGGAACACTAGTCTGGTTACCTGCAAAACACTAGGATTCTTGGTTGTCTGGGAATTACTGCTCTACGGATCAATATTCACAGCTTTCATGGAATCTATGCTATTGTTTAATACTCACTAAAGGAGGTATATTTGAGCATACAGAAATGGGCACAGCTCCAGCTCTGGGACTAATGAAAGGGAAGAAATAATCTAAATGCTTTCTTAGGCTAGATAAGACACAAATTTGGGGAAAAGACAAAGGCATTCAAGGGAAAGAAACCTTCTGATCAGGTACTAAGAGATCCCTGATGAAGAGTTACAGACTATCCCAGTGTTGCGGAGCACCCTTAACACTGCACCAAACAAAATGTTCTCTCAAACAGAATCTGAGGTAAATGAATGAGAAAGTATTGTGATGTAAAAGGCATCAAAAAATTATTTTTTTTAAAAGGTCATGTTAGGGACATGTCAGTACTTTCGGAATTCCACAAATACCATAATTTGTCTAGATATTCCCCAAATGTTGGATAGATTGTTTCAAGCTTTTTGTTATTACAAATTTTTTTTAAAAAGATATTACATATATATTTGTAAAGAAGGATTCTTTTCTCCTTTTAATAACATGTTTATTCATCTTCGTGTAATGGTAGGTCAAAGAATATGATCACTTTCATAACTATTAGTTCAACTTATTTTCAACCAAGCTTAATCCCAAATCAAATATGGTATTTTGAACAAAACAGACTGTCATAAAAAAAAATTATTTGGGTTTGGGAGAAAAAAATTGGCAGATTCCACAAGTTATACAAGTAACTATTTCCACCAGCATTAAAATGAATGAAAGAAATAGCCAAAATCTTTTAAAGACAACACTTTACTAATGAATTTATTTTTTGCTTCCCAGCGTTAGAGGACAAGTGCATTTTGATAAGCTGACACTAGATTTGGAATAAAAGCATACTTGTTCTGGAGCAGCTCATTCTCTTGTCGGAGCTGGCCGATTTCAGAGCGAATCCCCCGCTCTGTGCTGGTCAAGGAGCTGATTTGACTGCGGAGCTCCTGTTCCACCTGCCTGCTGGCCTGCAGGTCAGCCTTTAACTTTTTAATGTCTTGTTCCAACCTAAGAGAAGAAAGAACAGGTGAGATAGAGGGGGCTTTTGCTGTGGTACACATGCTGGGCTCTTGGGAAACTCTATGGGCTCCTGCTGGAGTGAGTCAGGCCTTCAGCTTGGGTAGTGGTTAGGACCTCAGATCAGAGTCACATCTTTAAAAGATGGGTCTCAACCATTCTCTGTGGGGATGATTTAGGTTTTAGAACTGGAAGGAAGCTTAGAGCTCCCATAGTCTTACAGTTCACTTTGGGAAAAAGGAAACTATGGTCTAGCATACAGTATCCTGGGCTTACAATCAGAATTGCTGGGTTCGGCTCCTTTATCTAAGAGCTTCCTATCAGACATCATTTAGTCAATTTTTATGGGCTTCTCCAAGGTCTCTTCTAAATCCTATGATCTTGAGAGAAACAAAGGGTCTCGTTCAAGATGTACAGATTACAAAGTGCAGGGCAGGATTTGAACCTGGGTCCTGCTTCCATTCTACCACAAGGGCTGCTTCTGATTTCCCTCGAAGTCTTATGCTCATAGAAGGGGGGAAGGGTCAAGGGACAAGACAGGAATTGTTGTGAGAGTATAAGTTGGGAAGGTACCTCTATAGTAGGACTCCCCATGGACCTTGAGGAGGGGGCTGTAGAAATGTCAACACTTTGTAGGACTACCAGGTAAGGCTTTGAGATCCACCAATATGTCATGACCTACTGGTTCATGTCAATAAAGAAAGCCACCTAAAAGATTATAAAAATTCCTTGAGACAATCTCCTAAAATTGATAGAACCATGGGTAAATAATGCTTATGCTGGTATTTATGATTGTAGCAGAAAACCTCATTAAGCTCAGTTTAAAAAATAAATAATGAAAAATCGTAAATGTAAAATAAGATACTTGCCTATACTTATTTCCTAAATGGTAAGGATCCTCAAGGGGAAGCTATGCCACCCATCTTTTCACTTCCTTGCCACCATTCCAATTCTTTTGTATAACAACAGATTTCAATTCAACAAATGTTTACCGTGTGTAGTACTGTGTGGGACACAAAAATAATGTACATTACAGTTCCTGCCCTCAAGGAGTTTACGAAGTTGTCAGGATCCAATACAGACATGGATAAAATGCTAAAATAAGCATTCGAGGAAATGCATGATTCAGTGAAAAATATAATGGTCAGGATAGAAAATGCTGCAGAAATGACTTTAGAAGAATGAGAACACAAAGTGTGATGACATCAAGAGCAGCAAGGAGAAGGTATCCCTGAGTCAATGTAAAAGATGGGTTGGATTTAGGAAGGGTAGGCAAAAGACAAGCTAGGGAAAGGAAAAAACACTGTCAAAGGCTGAGGTAGGACTACGTCCTGCTGAGCCTACTGATGGGAACAGTATGGAGATCAGTCTATTCACAGGTTTGTATGGTAGAAAAGAGGAAGACCAGGAGAGTTAATAACATAATGAATGTTCTTCAAAGTAGGAGGTGTAATTATTTTAAAATAGAGAAGGGGGGAGAGAGAAAGGGAGAGGGAGTGAGGAAAGGAGAGAGGGGGGAGAGAAAGAGAGGGAAGGAAAGAAAGAGGGAAGAAGAGAGAGAGAGAGAGAGAGAGAGAGAGAGAGAGAGAGAGAGAGAGAGAGAGAGAAGGAAGACAAAGGAAGAAGAAACATTTGGTTACAAAATGTATTCATTTAATTCAATAAACATGTATTAAATGTCTATAATAAGCAGAATCCTGTGCTAAATATTGGATGTTATGTTATTTATTTACCTACCCACCTTCCACTAGTAGAACTGAGCTCTTATATATACTTTATGTCCTTCTTTGAAACAATGCCTCTTTCCCAATAAGGAAAGGGAAGTGGAGTAGGAAATCAAGAAACCTATACCAGTCTGGTTCTTATCAGTTACATACTTTGGTTTGTAGAACTCAAATGCCTTCTTCGCTGTAGAGGGCTGGACACAGTGTTTCTTATACCCCTCTAGCTCTGGCATTCTATGAACTAGGGGGAGCAGATGGCATGGCACAGAAGGGAGTTGGATTTGGAGAGGGAAGACCCGGCTTCAAAGCCAGGTCCTCTCATTACAGTTTCCTCAACAATTAAAATGAGGAGGCTAGACTAGTTTCAGCTCTAAATTTATGTGACTCTAACATCTCTAGGAGCTCAAAAATCTGACATAGACACTAAAAAGGATCTAGAACATGGGTTTAGCTGCATCTTAGGGGTGTGCCTACCCAGGAATCATGTTCCACATATATCATGTTTTTGAAGGTAATATCTTAACAGCCAATAATGAGAAAATTAAATCTGCAGCCATATTATGAGCACATCAATCAGTACTTTTTTATAAACTACATCTCAAACCCAATTTTTATTTCCTGTGGAAAGACAGCATATCAAGTTATTAATTCCAAATAAAATATATTTGACCTTTAAAAAACATGAAGACGAATAAACTTCCAACAATAGCATCACAAAGTGAAACTAGGAAGTTGCTGTCCCCTAGAGGGCAGGGTGGAATCCAAAGTGATCCCAGTCACGTTAAAAGTCTCATGTTGGGGAGGGAAGGAGAAGGAGGCAGGGAGAAAAAAGTAGGAACTCAAAATCTTTATAAAAAACTGTCTTTAAGAACTAATTGGAAAAAATAAAATACTGTTAAAGGGGAGGCCGTGGGGGGGGGGAGAATTCTTGAGGTTGGGGCTTTACCATTTTTATAGCTGCTATTTTATCATGGCATGGCTCCAATGCTTTCATTTAAGCTATAACTTTTTATTTAGAAGGTGCACTTCATAAATTTTGTGCTAGCAGGTAGAAAAATTTACGCACTGAGTTTTGGATGAATTATTTCAATTAGTAAAGGGCAGTGAATTCAACTACTCAAGCCCATTATGGACATTTTTTACATATGTAACAGCCACTTGTCTTCCTAAGGTGGTGCTTAATATTCTAATAATGAAGGAGGGTCAAGATTTTTCTAGGTTAAATGTTAACAGATAATTTATAGGTGCTGAGCGGCGGGACCCATTCTGATTAAAGAATATCACAGAGGTTAATGAGAATCTCCAAATATATTCTTGGAATTTCATAAAAATGTCTATAGTTGTGGCCCAAACTGGATGCAAGAACTGGGAATGAAAATGAATCAAATGAGGAAATCTAAAGACCCTTAAAATTAATTTTATGACATCTGTCTTGAAGGAAAACAATGGAAAAATAACCAAACAAAAGCTCCATTGCTCATTCACCTGGGCTGACGAGCTTAGTTTTTCCAGAGGTATAGCTTCTATATTGCTGGAAATTTTGAAAAGGTTTAGTTAGTCTTGAAACCGAATGAGTTTCCTTCTTGCCCTAATTCTTGTGGAACCAGTTTTCCTCACAAATGGCTGTAAAAGACGCCACCCTCCATCTTAGAGGCAGGTAGAGTCCATCCTCAAACCAGTGGCTGTATGCCCAGGGCTAGTGAGGTAAGCATTCTTGACCCATTTACCAGAAAAGGTTTAAAAGACAGTACTTGTCTCTTAAAAAGGTGCTGTGAAGCTACCTCTGAAGTTTAAAAAGTAGTCACCTAACTGGCATGAAGCTAACTCATATACAAGAAGCAGTTAAGGACTGGCTCCCAGGCAGAAAGCGCCTTCACACACCCTCTTCTTTTTGGCTCCTTTCTTCCGTTAGTCACTAGTCATTAGTTCTTTCCTCCAGACGACTCGCCAGCCATATAGTGTCAAAACTTGGTCTAAACTGACACAAATTCAAAAGAATCTGGTAAAGTAATTCATACAATGGTGCATACCTAGAGCATAATTATTAGAATTTAGATACAATTTTTATTCCTTAACCTAAAGATATAAAGTTCTAAAGGGTGAGAGTTAGCCATCAGTAACACTCTGAATAGTCAATGGAAGCATGTCATCACACTGCCCTACCCAAAAAGTACTAAGACCTGACACATCATGAGGGTAAAAAATCTGAATTGGGCACCTCCTCCACTGACTTAAGAAGCCAGCTCTGTATGCCCCATCTTAAAGAGGAGCAGAGTGAAGGCGAGAGAGAGGAAAAGCCTTGCCAGGGACACTCAGGATTTTAGCTTCCCAGGGCACAAAGCCGGGAACCCAGGGAGAAGGACCTGATCCCAGCTTGGTTGCCTCAAATAGGTCCCTTCTCTCTGGACTTCTTTTTCTGCAAAATGAAGGAAAACTAGACTATCTCTGGGTTCTTTCCCAGCCTATATCCTAAGTCTATGGATTTGTGTGGAAGAGGGAATTGTAAAGCTAGAAAACTCCTCCTACCAAAGCAGGCTGCTGGGCACTGAAGGCAGTGCCAGTGTGCATTGGAGGCAGAATTCAGCCTCAGGCTTTTCTGGCTTCATGAGGTGGACCAGCTGTCTATCCCCTATACCACACTGCCCCACAGGGGTGTATGTGAGTATATGTATAGATATGTATGCATGTGTATATGTGTGTGCATACAGACATGTATACATAAATATGCATCCTGTGCTTTAAGGTTTAGAGCCTTTAAAAAAACCAACAATAACCTGTGAGCAAAATATTGCAAGTATTATTTTCCCCATCTTACAAATGAAGAAACTGAGACCCTGACAATTTAAAAAAGTTTTATGTGGTTATTTAACGAAACACTGGGTCTGTGGTCAGGGCTGCACCCAAAATCCCTTATCACACCACACTATCTTTAATCAACAGAAGTCTGGTGACCATTTTCCTTAGCTGAACTACTGGAAACAAAGATTTGCCCATGTTTGACTCTGCTCTAACTTTAAAAACTGGGTGACCTGTGTATCTGTAGGGCCACTTCAGAGTGTGTCTTAGGCATATAGGAGTGGCTGCCCTGCAGGAAGCACAGAGTTCTTTGGGCTTCCACACCAGATGATTCTTAGAAGCTAGTGGAGACTTTTAAAGTTTTAATATAAAATAAACAACAACAAACCTCCACTCTACTTATACTTTTTTTTTAGATGTATTCTCTAAACAGACAAAAACAACCCATTGTGCACTGTGGGAGTAGGATGGAAGCCCAGGCCTATGGTGAGCCATGCTAGCAAAGCTCTCTCGGCAGCTCTGGACAGTCGGCAGACAAGGGCCCCATCCACTTTCATAGTAAGTTTGCACTGCAAAACAACTTGGTTCAAAAACAGGGTAAATGCAGAGGGATGGAGATAGAGAGCTGAACAATAACTGTGAAAGAGACTTAAGCTCCTACTCTCATCTGTCCAACAACGTAGTTCTAATCAACCTCCTCGGGCTTTGCTCATTACTGCCTCAGCCCAATTTTTGCCCAAACACATCTTTGCACTTTTCTGCCTTCAGTAAATGCTTAACAAATTACTTGCTGGCCAACTTGGCCCCCCAATCCTCGCCACTACTTCTGGTCTGTATCTGTATCTCTCTTTTAAGGCCCACCCAAAACCAGACTCCTGTGCCTAAGCATGTGTCTGTAGGCCCAGCTGTGTCTGCGAATTTTTCCCCAACTCCTGTGGGCTAAGACTTCTGCAGCAGCATCTCTGCTCCTTAGTGGGCATTTACAATACACTGCTCTGGACCGGGTGGGCTTGTCTCCCGCCTCAAGTACATTGCACTGTCCAAAGAGGGCACTTTTCCTTGCTCAAGAGACTCAGAAGCTACAAGAGACCTTGGATCTTTTCCAGGTAAGGAAACTGAGAGGCCCAGAAAGGCTTAAGTGGCTGTCTAAATCACAGAGCATGTAATAGTGAAGCAAGATACTGCTAAAGCATAACCCTAAATCCAGGATGCCCCAGGATGATTCTTAAACTTTCCAGCCCTGACATGCAATGATTCTCATAACTCTATGCAAAAATGTTTCAGCATTCATAGAATTTAAGGATCTGTTGAAATTTTTTGGTTTAGAATGGCAGCTGTGGTAGGAGACAAGGCTATGAGATGGGGCTCTCTATCCTCCAGAAGCAAATCTAAATGGAAAGAGAGAGAAGAAACTGCTTTGTCTTAGTACTTAATTCCACTAGGGTGCACAAGCCTGAATTAATCATGCAAGACAAGACTCGTTAAGGGATTCAACAGCTGTTTTTGCAGAAAGCTTTGGGGTACAAGTCATGACTATCTCAGAAGTTGTGTGCCTATGAGAAATAGTTTTGCTCCCTTTTAGATAATTTATATTGTAGACATGCTGAAACTTATAAGATATCCAGAAAAAAACCAAAAAACCTAACAACTAAGTATTCCCCAGATGTGCTGTTCACAAAACCAGGCTTCAAATCAGTCATTTCCCAGAGAACTTACTTTGATGTTTGAAAACTGTTTCAGAAATGCCTAAATCAAGTTGCCTAAAGTCTGAGTTTACTCAATTTGCTTACCAGGCACCAGTGTCCAAAAATAAACCCCCTGCTGGCCTAATTATACAATAAAGTTGTATTACAAAGAGACTTAGGTTTGCTAAACGCAAAAGCTAACAAATTAAGTTTTAATCAAGGAAAAGTAGAGAAGAAAAAGTGTCATTTGTTGGCTTTTGCATTTAGCAGACCCAATCCCTTTGTAATAACAGCATATGAACAGTCAGAAAAATTAACGAGTTCTTATCCTACATTCATAGAAGTCTAGTGTTCAAATAAGGGGAAGGCAGTCCTGTACGCCATTACACACATCTGGAACACAGTGGTGGGCAACATACTGAGAGGGATACTGACCACCTGGAAACCATGGTAATAAGGGGACCAGACATCATTCTGTGTGAGGATCGGATAAAAGGAGGAGGATATTAAGGTAGAGAAGAAAAAGCTTTTTTGGGAGGTGCAGTGGGTTTGGGAAGTGGAAAGAGAAGGCTGGAATAGCTCTCTTAAGAGGAAACAGACTTATTTTGCTTTGATTCCAGGGGCAGAACCAGGAGTTAAAATTTCATGGAGAGTTTTCAGCTCGATGGAATCTGCTCCCTTTGGAGGCTGAAAGGCTGTCTACAACAGGTGCCTCCACATACTTCCCTCTCATTTTCTATTTAATTCTTGACAATACAGCTTCTGATTTCATCTTTGCCCCCCAAAGTGACCAGTGAGCTTGTAACTGCCAAATCTTGGTCCTTTGTCAACACCGCTCCTTCCCGATCGTTCTGCAGCTCTGAAGTCAGTCACTCCCTTCTCTCCAGATTTTTGCTGGATCTCCATCCATACCCTGCCCAATAACTGGAGAAGGTTCCTCTAGACTCTGATATAGCTATCTCAACTGGTGCTCTCCATAAGGATGTCTCAGATCTATTTGTCCAGCCCTGATCCTCCAGTCTTGCATCTCCAACTGCCTATTAGACATCTTGAACTGGATGTTTCTCCGATATCTTAATCTTAAATGTAACATGTCCCGCATTCGCTTTTTCTTCCTTCCCTGTTACTACTAAGGGCCTCACTGTCCTTCTAGCACCCAGGGCATCATCCTTGACTCTTCATTCTCATGTTCTCTCCGCATTCCCCCAGCCCACAAATATCCAATCTTGACAAATCCTATCCCATTCTCCCTTTGTAACATTTGCTGCACATGGTCCCTTCTCTCCTCTGGCACAGGCCTGCATCTTGTCAAACTGTACTATTATAATAGTCTACCAGCCACAGGCCCTCCCCCCTCCAATCCACCCTGTACTCAGTTTTTCTAATTGTACAGGACTGAAGACATCCTACCTCCCCCTCCCCCCGTTCAATAAACTCCGGTGGCTTCCTATTGCTTCTAGGATCACATCTAAAGTCCACTTCTACATAGGGAGCTTATTCAGATGAAGGGCCCCCTCCTGCCTTTCTAGTTTTTTGCATCTGACTGTATCAGGACAATTCTTGCTACTAGCTGTCCCTCATGCCTGGGACACTCTCCCTCCCTGTCTCTACCTCCTGATTCTCCTGTTACCCACAGATTTCAACTAAAATGCCATCTTCTACAGGAAGCCTCTGCCAGTTCTCTGTAATCTCCTTCCCTTTTTGGTAATCAGCTGCCCCCAGTTTACCCTGAATAGATTTGGTTTGCACACTGTTGTTTGCATGTTGTGCCCTCTTTATACTGAGCTTCTTGAAAGCAGGAGCTGTCTTGGCCTTTGTGTATCTCCAGTGCTCAGCACAAGTTCTGGCACAAGGGAGCCAGGAGCTCAATGAATGCTGGTCGACTGATTAGAAAGAACTTATTAACAATTACAACTGCCCCAAAATGTAGTTGGCTCCTCGTCACAGGAAGCTTTAGGGAATGCTATAGAGAAGCTAGAATAGAGCATCAGGAAAATGTAAAATGAACTTTTGAGAATCTTGAGTTTTTCTATGGAACAAGTACCAAGACCCCTAGGGACTAGAAAAAGGTACTTTGTAGTGTTCTCACAAGTTGTACTCTCAATTTATCTCCATATCATAATTATTTGGAAATGTGCCTCATTTCTCCTATTTGATTGACTGACTATATGTTATGTGAGGATATTTTGGGCTATGTAGCCTAGTGGGAAGTGCAAAGGACACTGGTCTTGGAAAGAGAAGACCTGATTTCCAAACCCTGTTTTGACATTTCCTATTGGGCTCATGACTGTGTCCCTGAGCCTGCATCTCCTATAAGGGTTGCTGTGGGGAAAGCCTAGTTAAGCTGTCAAAGTGCTACAGAAACATGAGCTCTTCTCACTGGCTAGCCTATCACATGTAATTTGCACTCTGTAAATACCCTAAGAGAAGCCCACTTGCCTGCTTCCTTGGTGCTATTAATCAGCTCCTTGGTTTGCCTTTTGTCTTTGGAGGAAATTTCAGACGATATCTAAACACTTCAGGGAAAATCCAACTTTCGGCTAAATTCTCAGGGGCATTAGTCTAGGAGAGAAAAGTTTAACTTTTGAGGTGGCTGTGGAAAACATCAGGCCTTTAACCTTCAACAGTGAAATAGATATTATTCATCAGTTTCTTGAGATCAAAACCTTTAACTTACTGTTCCTGTCTCCCTTTGGAAACTACTGCTTGGCCAGCACTCTAGGGATGCTGACTGGCTTAGCAATAAGGGGGACAACATAGGCAAGTTGGAAGAAAATGCTGACATTGATCTCCCTTCCTGTTAAGAAACTCTTAGCCCAGTTTTGCCCAGGTTTATGAGTAGCAAAACTTCTGTGCCAGAAATTGGCCTTGGAGAAAAGCCGCCAGTTGAGGGAAGAACCCCAACATGGACCAAGCTCTCTCAAGTACTGTTTCCATTCAAGTACTTTGACAGAGGCAGAAAAAACAACTTTTTAAATGATAAAAATAGCAACTTGCATTAACTTACTTTTTCCAAAACATTTTCTTTAGAACAACTTAAGAAAAGGCAGTGAGATGAGGCTTTTATCCCACCTCAGTCATTCTGCACAGGCAAACACCTGTGAATGAATGACTGAATGAACTCCCTTTTCCTCTTCCCTCACCCAATCTGGCTTCTATCACAGCAAAGATACAGGCCCCATGTGCTCCAGATGAGCCCTTTCCTGACCTTCCCACCTGTTAGTGCAGCCTGCTTCTTAAGATCACACTGATCTTTTGATACAAGACTTTTCATTTCTGCATCTGAATTCTCAGATCCTCACAAAGAGCAGGCAATGAATCTAAGTCTACAAACATTCATTAAGTGAGGCTATACCGCGAACCCTAGGAAAAAGGGCACTGGATTTGATGTCACAAGACCCTTGAATCCAGATTAGCCACTTTTCTACCTGAGTGCCACAGAGCAGGTCACTTAAACTTAATGTTTTGGGCTCTAGTCTTCTCATCTGTAAAACAAAGCAGCTGCATTAGGTAACTACTAGGTTCCCACCAGATATAACCCTACTAAAGATTCATGCTTAAATCAAAGACTGAATGAGATGGCCTTCAAGATCCTTTCCAATATTACAGGTCTCTAATTCTGTGATTCTACAAAATGTGAAGGGTCCTAAAAGTTGGCATTCAAATTTTATTCTTCAGATTCTAAGTCAAAATGATCTTTCCACTATACAAAAGACAAGACAAAAACAAACAAAATAAACAAAAATCCATACACAGATTTGCTTAAAGGGAAAATAAGAAAAGAGAGAGTCAGGATAGATCTAACTGTGCCTTTCTCTATTAAAATAGTAGAGCTTGGTAGCCTTCCAGTTATCCCATAGCAGTCACAATCCTCGATTAGTTGAGACACAGAATGAGTCCATTTAAATCAAGAGAGAAAAGTTATCTGCAAAATTTCAGAGCAAGAGGACTAAGAGCCCTCAATTCCTGGAGGATATTTTGAGAGGCAGATGAGAAGTTAAAGACAAACTACACATATTTCCCATTTTTTCCTACTGGATAATCATTTGGTCCAACAGATGGCAAGCTGTCTACAAGGTCCAAAATTTTAGATCATAGAGTCAGATTGTTAGAGCTGGAAAGAAGTTAAGAACACAAGATATCACATCTGAGAGGACCTTACCTCTATGGAAATCACTTTATTTTACCACTGTGAAAACAAATCTCAAAGAAATTAGGTGAACGACTCTTAGATAAATTGATAGTGTCTGGCAAAACTAGGCTCCTCCAAGTGAAATGGTCTTTGCATTATATTAGGTTGCCAGACATACAATCTATTTCAACACTATCAAAGTAAATTGAACATCTGATCTTAAAGGGAGTTTTTAATCTAGAGAAGCTCACTGCAAGAGGAACCAAAACTTGCTACAAGCTTGGACTGTTGAGAAGAATGGCTGGAAGGCACTAGGTGATAGACAAAGATTAGAACATGCTTGTGCTGCTAGGCAGAATATTTAGTAACTGTTTTCCTTGAACTGGCAGCATCAGTAACAACTAGAACTGGATTCCTCTTCCTCAGGGCACGTCCCTTCATTGGCACTCCCCCACATTCATTAGTCATAAATCTCTATCCTTTCTGCATCAAAGGCTGAGCTGACTCATGGCTCACCACACCAAGCTTCAATCTAGAACATTTACGTTTCACTACAATTGCCTTCTTAAGACAACTTCTTACTATTGCAAAAGCTTGATTCTATATAAGTGAATCACTATATACTCGGGGCAATTTTTACTCTCGACCCCTATCCAAAAAGCATTTCAAGAAAACAAAAAGAGAGACCTCCAAAAGGGAAGGGGCTAGTCCCAGTCATAAGGTCAGTCAAGGTTATGGCCATGACAAAACTCTCATGTCCCTTAACTTCAAGTTTATGATCTCTCCATCTACATTGCATTTAAACATTGCTATTACCCACCCCTCTCTTCCTATCTGGACAAAGACAGGCTTCAAGGGGATTGGTGAAAACCCATTAAGATCAAAGCTTCAAAAAAGCAACATTCTTAAGGTTACAGAATGAAGCAGCCATGCTAATTACTAAAATGTTCTCTTTCTATTTCTCACTTGACAGGATGTTTTTTACGAAGCCCTGTTACAACAGAATAAACAGAAATTTCACCAGCACACATCAGAAAGAAGGTACAATGGGTGAAACCTGTAGCTGGCTAGGACATTAATGGTGACTTGAAAACCATCCATTCCTGACTCTTCATTTTACAGATGAGAAGACTGAGGTCCAGAGACTCTGGCCAAAGGGAATAAGAGCAGAGTCAAGTTTTCTGACTCCCACACAGTGGCAATTCTTTTCAGTGTACCACACAAAATCTTACTCTATGGCCACTTATGGCCTGGAAGGATTCCCAAAGGCTCTCCTGGTGGAGCACATGGTCTAAAACTTTGTCATACTGATCACCAGTCACAGAGTTCATAGAGGCCTTCACCAACACACTGGCAACCAGACTTTTTATTTATTTAATTTTTGGCCACAGTAATTCATGAAAAGGCTACTAAGATGCAGAAAGGCAGCAATCTGTGTGAATGATGGCAATACCCACAAGAATGATGTCATGAGAATCCTTGAAAAAAGTGAATTACATTGTGCACGCAATACATACGTATTAAGTAAATACATTGCTAAATAAACAATATTTATTTTAAAAAGATTTTGAGGACTACAGAAAATAAAGATGTCTAAATATGGGTCCACATTTCCAAATAATTCAGAAGCACCTATGCTCAAGGGAACATACTTTATATCTAATTTAGACAGCATCCTCTAGAGAGAACAATTTCCCTAAGTCCATAAGGTATGGTTTGCTATATTTTTATAATAACTTTAATCCACACTCAAAGAAGACACTGCTACCAAATAAATTATCTCACATACTCACAAAATAATGTTCTTTAATATAGTCATTTTTTTTAGCTATAATTAATGGCAAAAGCAGATAAAAATATATCCATGCTTAACTATAGCCTGCCTGGGAAAGGTGGGAAAGATGAAAATATGGAAAAAATAAAGCAAAAAGTAGACAGCAGAAAACAAAAGTATAACTTATAGGAAATAAGGAAAAGACAGACATTCATGAATATAATATTGTCTGCTATTATAAAAACAGACACTCATGAATATAATGTCTTCTACTATTATAGATGCTTTCTAGAAGTGGAAATCTGTATTCCTGAAAGGCCTAGGAAGTATTGGGGGGGGGAAGGTTATGTTGACTCCTACAAATATAATAGAGAAATGGATTTTTGCTCATAGATCATTTAGTATATAGTCTGTGAAGAGAGGGAATCTCTTACATATTTTGGAACCTTCCTGATGTTCTGCTGGGCACATGACTGTTTTGTTCTGTTTTACCTTTTTCTGTATTTTTCTATTTGTTTTTTTCTTGTTTTGCAATTAGGTTTAAATACTTTTTTCCCCCTGAAGCAACTGTTAAGTGACTTGCCTAGAGTCACACAGCCAGGAAATCTTAAGTGTCTGAGGCCAAATTGCAATTCAGGGCCTCCTGACTTCAGGGCTGGTGCTTTAGTCACTGCGCCACCTAACTAAAGGTTGGAGTAAATGAGGGTTCTTTCAATTATTCTGCCATGATGATGGGAAAATGATGGATACACATATCTACACATCTGTGGTTTGATCCCGTTTGTTTCAGATGACAATACAGGCAAATCCTTCCCGTGTATTAAGGGGATGGGAGTGGAGGAAGACAAATGGGAATAAAGGTCCCCTTAGATTTGTAATGGTTGTTCTCATGGCTTGCTTAGATGCCTTGTTTGCCAGAGTACATTAACCTGCTGCCAGATGATGAACAGCCATCAAGCAGCACAATTAAACATGGAATTCTCCCCTTGTGTCTCTTACAAAAATACAGCAGGAAGTCCAAAAAAGGCATGACTTTCACATTCAATTTCTAAACATCTCAGGAAATACTGGAGAAAGCTATCTCCTACAGAACAGTAAGATGCTCCTTATTTCAGGGGAACATCCTGTGGCAGTATCCAAGAAGCAAGATGTGGTTCACTCTTTCAACTCTGTCCCATTCTTACCACTCCCATAACCACAAGTACACGTTAATTCCTAGATCTTGCCTGGCCTTCTCCAATCACCTCCCCAGGAGATCTTCAAGTATGCACATGCTACCGGATTAAGCTTTCTAATACACTATCTGAAATCCTTCAAAGGCCTCCTTAAAGTTTTTCTGATAAAGAATAAATCATCCCATGCTTGACATTTCAAAAAAAAAAAAAAGGCATTTAACCTTACTCCATCAATTTATTCATTTTATTCATTAGGTGGAAATCCCCACCCTCACCCTATCTCCACCTGTTACATCACTCAAGGAAGGCTCAGCTCAAATGTTCCCATGGATCTCTCTCTGACCCCTGAAGTTAAGCTCTTCCTTCATCTTTTGCTCATGGTCTATATTTCTAGGTTCCTCCTAGTTTTCCCTCATAGTCCCTCTGTATCTCTAGCCTATTTGTCTGTGTACAATTTTCAGCAGCCTCACTACACTACGCTACCCAACTCAAGGGCACTACTTTTTTATGCTTCTCTGTATTGCTCCAACATTGAAAATACTTTTGTAGCTAGCCTTGGAAGTATCAATAAAAGTTTTCTGAAAAAAAAAAAAAAAACCCTTTACAAATTGAACCAGAGTGCTTTTTCATTGGTTAACACACAATGTTTCTAATTACAGAGGCTTCTGAATCACTTGAAGAGAGAGATATCAGGACTTTGTATTTTAATAGAATATTTTATATTCTCTCTTATTGCACTGCTACTGTTTCTTACCTTGATTTAAACATAGGAAGGATTTAGGATTTGGATTTTCCCGCTTCCATCTAGCAAAAAATAGTCAAACCCAATTTCCCTTGATGATTTAATAAAGTTTTTCTAATATTGTATAATAAAGGCTTGGACTCATATTTACTAAGGTATTCATTTACATATATTTCTTGTCCCAAATGTTATTCCTTAAAATTAGTACATAAGAACATAGCCTTTCCTTTTAAATTAGACACATCTTCATTTTAGAGACTATTCCCTGTTATACTTATAATATTTTTACAGTTTATAAAACCATCCAGTGAAACAGGAAGAGAAGTCTCAAGGTTCCCCAGTTTGTCACTGAGAAAATAGAAAGTTGTGGGATTTCTCCTTTGACAGCTCAACTATTAAGCATAGGGCCAGGATGGGGACCCAAGCTTTCTGACTCTATCCAGAGGCCCGGCTCTTTGCACCATGGCACACTGCAACTCACTCATGGGCAGAACTTCAAATTTTGAACCTAGAGTAACAGTAAGAGGTAGACTGTATTCCTGGTTTTCCTTGATAGAATTTATAATTTGAAAGAAAAACCCTAATACACAGTTATGTTCAACATATACACAGAGGAGGTTGAACTCTCATAAGGAAAAGATAATTTCTAATAACTTTGTGGGAATCATAGTTTAGTGGGGAGTAAAAAACTCGTGAGTCTAGAAACCACAGTTTATTTTGTAAGTCAAAAAATGATTTTGTGTCCTTTACATCTAAAGTTACAACATGTCCCTTTAAGGAAAGAGTGATCAACCAGCAGGAACTCCAAAGGCCTAGGTGCACCAAGAGCTGCACATCTTAAGGGCCTTAAGGTTGTCTGAAATTCTTTGAGATTACAAAAGTCATTTGGTGAATTTGTACCAAGAGCAACAGTTTACCAGGGGAAGGTGGCTAGAATGCTCTTAGGATCTGTCAATTCATTTCAGGATGCCTTTTCTTTGAAGGAATTTAAAATAAAATTACAAAACAAAAGCATGAAGTTGTCCTTGAAAGGGGAATGATGGGATCAGAAAGTGACAATTTACACATTTTAATTTACTTTACATAATATTTTAATGTGAATAGGTTCTTTATGTATTCTTGCAACATATAATAGCCAACAGCCAATCGCTCATATTTTATGAAGTATTTTACAAACGTTATCTCATTTGAACCTTTAAACAATACTGTAAGGTAGTCAAATATTATCATCTCTATTCTCCAGTTGAGGAGGTAAAGTGATGTGGATGTGGTGCTTTGATATAACACCGCAGTTCCCTCTTATTCATGGACTATAACACATTTTATACCATGTATGCAGATTTACATAATAATTTGTAAACCACTTTCATATCTATAAATCATAACCTATTATCTAAGTTGAATTCTGAAAATAAGCTTGGGACTTTAGAAGGGATAATCACCTTAAATCCACTTGGATAAGCAATGCTTAGAAAAGTACCCAAAAAATTCTTCAAGTACCCAGTATCCTTTCTTCCCAAGAAGCCTACTTAATCTCCCTACCAATCAGGATATTCTGTCTTCAAAATGGTATAGGAGTTTCCCAAAGCTTCTTGAGATGAAGCATAGAAAAGATTCTCTTTCCAAAAAGCCTTCCTAGATAACCCTAATTCAAAGTAACTTTTCATTATCTCATAACTTATATTTCTTAAATCTAGTCTCTGAAATTTCCTAGTTGTGTGGGCCCTGGGCAAGTCATTTAATCAGTTTCCTCATTTGTCAAATGAGTGTAATAGAAGTACTTTTATATTTAAAGTTTTTTGAGAAGATCAAATGAGATAATCTGTGTAAAACCCTTAGCACGGTGCCTAGCACATTGTAGATGCTAAGTGTTTATTATTCCCTTCCTGTTACCCTTTTCCTTCTCTTCCCTCACCTTATCCATCACCAAAGATCAATTAACCAAGATCTACGACTTACATTTCCCTAGTATAAGCTCTTTGATAATGTCTTAATGTATCTTCCATAGTATTTGATAAATATAATTAATCACAGAAGCATATAAATGGAAGTTCAAGGACAGGAATAAATAAAAAGATAAAATGGCACAGTCTCTGCCTTTAATAAGCTTACATTCTAGAGCAGGAACACTTCCAATAGATCCATGATCTAATCAAGGATGAGCTACAACTGTCAGCTCCTAACATCTCCACCTCATCAGCCTGTTCAGTTCTTGTCCAAGCCTACTCATAAATCCTCCTCTGAAGACTTACCCAAGACAGGAGAAGCCTTCTATAGTTCTTTTGATATTTTGTGCATATCAATTTAAGCATGAGGTTGTTTTAGGGATTCCTGATTGTTGTTGCATCATGAACCCATTCCCTTTTCCATTTATATATGTTTCTGATGATGTTTTTATTCCATTTCTTGTGTACTTAGTACTATCATACAATCTCATATTTATAGTGTACATGCTAAAACAACACAAATAATCAAAATACATTATGTGATAACTACAAGGCATTATATTCTACTTATGGCCTGCAAAAAAAGAAGTATGCACAGTAGAAGAATACAGATAAATAAATACTGATAAGAAAATTATGAAAGTAACAAGTAAAATGGTGAAACTGTGAAAAAAGTCAGGTACTGAATTTGGAGATATACGAAGGACTTGAGAAAAAGTTAAATAAGAGTGACTTGAGAGGATGGGACTGACAGACCCCAGTGTATCCTTTACTTATCATGCTCCAAAACTGGAAGGACTGACCCAAGACCAGGGCAAGCCCTCCTCGCCTGGCTTAAAGAAGCAGGCAATACAACTGACCCAGATTCAGTGAACCCCCTCTATGCTCCTTGACCCCCACTCATCTCAGAGGGACAAAAAAATCACCAAGGTCCAATAAATCTCCTTCTTCAACTACCTCCCCTCCCTTCCCCTGCTGGTCTGGTGAAGCTTTTGAGTGACCAAAGCCTAGTAAGTACCTCACATTTCTAGCTAAGTTGGCTATGTGAAAAGCTGAAGGGGAACCCACCTCTTAATACAAACCTCAGAAAATACCTGAAGACAGCAATGGATAGAACAGCAATAAAGAAAATGTAGAGAAGCAAAAGTAAACTACTTAATTCACAAGAGCTTTATAAGAACGGCTGAAAGAAATAAAGAATTAGAAGATGAAATTAGATGTGACATATGAGAATTGAAGAACAAAATTAGGAATATATAGTTGGGGAAAGAAAGTAGAAAACCTTTCCCAAATAGTGCATATCCTGAAAAAGAGTGGAATAATTAGAATTCAGTGATTTCATGAGTCAAGAAGATCAAACAAAGTTTTAAAAAATTGAAAAAAATAGGAGGAAATATCAGATATGTATTCTCAAAAGTAAATGAACAGATTAGGAAATGATCATTTAAGACTCATACTTTCTGAAAGCTATGATCAAACCAAAAACCTGAATTCCATATTTCAAGATATCATAAAAAAAAACTGCCCTGATCTAATAGAAAAAAAGACAAAGTGACTAAAAGAATCCCTTGATTACCCCAGAAAGAAACTCCAAATTGAAAACATATAAGATTGTCATTACTAAAATTCTGAGTTTTAATGTCAAAGAAAATAATGACATGATTAGTCAGAAAGAAAGAGTTCTAGGTTCAAGAAATAAAGACAGGATCACATAAGACTATGGTGTAACTACTCTAAAGGAAAGAAAATCTTGGAATATGGAAAGCAAAAGAACTACATCTTAAAAAAAAAAAAAAAACCTAAATATTATCTGAGTAGGAGAAAACTGTTCTGTGATAAAGTGCAGAAATTTCAAACATTCCTAATGAAAAGACCACAGTTGAAGAGGAATTCTGAAATGTGGGACATAGGATTCAAGAGAAATCTGGGAATGTAATTATATCTGGGCAAATGGATTAAAAGAGGAAGTGCTTACATTCCAATAGTTGGAGAAGATACAAGTGTCCCTTCAGAATCTCACTGTCTTCAAGGGTCACAGAGGAATTAAGTAACATACAAACACAGGAACTGGGCATGGTATTTTTCTGCTTTGCTGGTTTAAGGAAAAAAGGGAGAGAAAAAGGAATATATTAGAAAAGAAATGAGAAAGAAGGGAGGAGAAAATTACTATGTCACAAAATCAGGATATATGAGAAAGAATATACAAATATAGGGAGAGGGATCCTTTTTAATGAAAATTTTATTTTTCCAAATACATGCAAAGATACTTTTCAAGATTCACCTCTACAAACACTTTGTGTTCCAAATTTTTTCCCCTCCATTTCACTACCCTCCTCCCACAAGACAGCAAGCAATCCAATATGTCATAACCTAATTCTTAACCAAATAAAGGATAGTTAAAACAAAAACACATATATACACACTTACAACATACATTTTGGTGTAGAAATACATTAATTTCAACAAGGAAACAGGTGGGGACAAGGAGAAGAGAGATGAGTGTCTAAGAGAGAGGGTAGAGTTCAAAAGACAATGACCCCAAGCAAAACAAATGTCAGTTCTAAAAGTTGGGTCATAAGGGGGAGATTAAAAAGAGAAAGAAAATATAAGAGAGCTTAAACTTGGTATCTGGATTTGGTGAAGGGAGAAGGGGCAAAGGCAAAGTAATAGAAATAGATGATTTCAATTATAGATTTCTAATGCCAGTCAGATTTCTATTCTTTCTCTATCTCCTTGTTCTTTGAAAAGAGGGACAGGAAGAAAAGAAAGGGAAAAGTATTAGAGAATATGATGAAAGGTAACACACAATTAACAATTATAGTCATAAATGTAAACTGAATAAACTCACCTACAGTTCAAAAGAGTACAGGATCATAGACAAGAAAGCAGAAAAAATCAAATACATTAAACAGAATTTTAGAGGAGTTAAATATGACAATTTCTAATGACTAATGAATAGGAATAGAAAAGAATATAAAAGAACATACATAATTCTCAGATAAGTTATGTCACCTTCACAAAATTAAAACCGCAAATAAATGTAGAAAAGCAGAAATATTAAACATATTTTTACTAACTATAAATTAACAAAATTATAACCAATAAATAATGAAGAAAAGTATTCAAACTTAAATGCTAAATCCTAAAGAAATATAAGTCAAAGAACAAATTTAAAAACAGATAATTTCATTAAAAAATTACAGCAATGAAACAATATACCAAAACTTTGACAATGTACCCAAAATTAGTCTTTCAGGAAAAACGTATGTCCTCAAAAACAAAAAACAAAATAATAATAATAATAAACCAAAAACTAAAAACCAAAATGGATCAATGAACTGGGAAAGCAACTAAAAGCAACAAATCAACCCCTTCCAAACTTCTACAACTAAACACAAAAGCAGATATTCTGAAAACCAAACAAGCAATACAAAATTAAAATAACCACAAAACTCCTATGAAATGATAAATGAAATTAGGTTTATTTAAAAGAAAGCTACCAAAAGAGATGTATATTCAGTGTGGTAAACATTAAAACAAACAAACCAACCAAAACACTGGTTCTGAAGTCAGAGGACCAGAATTAAAACTCTACTTATAAGGCTTACTACCTGGTTACTTAAACTTGCTAGATTTCTACTTCTTCATGTGAAAAATTTAGGGATTGGATGAGATGACTTTTAAGGTTTCTTCTTTTTCTAGATCTGTGAGATTATAAGCCTGTAAACTGTCAACAAATCTGATTTGTTAATCAAATTATCAACATCAAAAATGAAGAAAAAATGTTTTTTCAACAAATAAAGAGAAAAGGAATTAGAAATTAATCTGCACAATTATATGACAAAATTGATAACGTGGAATAGCTAAAAATTAAGAAAAATGTTAAATACTTAAAAATATTAAAAACAGAGTCATATTGGACTCTGAAAGAAAAAAGCCTCAGTAACAGATTTACAAGTGAATCTAACAAATATTCAAAGAACAATTAAAATGTTACATACATTGCAAAAATAGGGAAAAAGAATAATCTTCTTCCATAAGACAAATATTGTCCTGATATCCAAACCAAGGAGAGATAAGGCAGAGAAAGAAAAAGTCATTATGGGAGGATAGTGACAGTTAAAATTTAAAAGGAGTCCAGGTCACTTAGGGACATTTTAGTAAAGCTCTCAAAATACATTTTTAAAAATATGATGAAGAAAAAGCACTACAAACTGTTCTATTTTTAGTTCAGGAATCCATAAAACACATTACTACCAGGATCTTAGAGATGCTCTGAGCACAGACAAGCTGAGGTAGTCAGAAAGCAAAGTCTGTTAAGTAGTAGGCACCCAGATCAGAAGGTAATGCCAGAACAGCACCCAACTCAAGAGATGAGTCATCTTGTATCTTGGCAAAACACAATGCACCCAACAAATTAGACAAAGTCCACTAACAGTTGAACTCAGTACAACAAAATGTTTGACTGAAGCAAACTACAAGGGGTAAGGTCTCACTAATCAATAAAACTATTGGTAAAACCATAAAGGAGTTTGGAAGAAATCAGTTTTAGGAAACATCTTACACACACATATCTATATGTATGTGTATGTAGATGTATATGTATAATCACAATAAGCTCCAAATGGATATGCAATCTAGATATAAAGGAAGACATACATTTCTTGGCTAAACAGAGAAGATAACAGATGAAATAAACACCTTTTATCATATAAAATTGATAAGTTTTTCTACAAACAAAAACAAATGCAGTTAGAATTAGAAAGGAACATTACCTGACCAAATTCTTTGGAAAAAAATCTTTGCACCAAATTCCTCTTTTTAAAAATGTGATATTCCAGGAATACAAATATATAAGAACAAAAGCCATGCCCTATTAGCTATGTCAAAGGAAACAAACAGTTATCAAATGAAGAAATGCAAGTTATCAGCTACTATGTGAAAAAAAGATCACTAACAACTAGAAAAAGCAAATTGAAGCAATTCTGAGAACTCCCCTTACAACCATAAGATTGGCAAAGATGACAAAGGAAAATTACAATTGTGAGAGGGATGGGAGGACAGGCACACTAATTTGTTGCTGGAATGGAATTCTGTGGACAAAAAGATAAGCAAGTTGTGATGAGGAAAAGAGGGACTTATCTTAAGAGAGTAGTGTAGTTGCATAGGGAATTAGAATTCTCCAACATTCTAAAATGTTTTTATAATTATATATTGTAAGAAGATGGAAGCATGGGCAAGTAATAGGAGGAATACAAAAGGAAGGCTTGGTATTGTGAAATCAATATCAAGACTGTTAAATTTCAGAGCGAACTAAGGGCAAGTGAGGAAAATTAAAACAATGATCAATTCATTCATTCATTCATTTATTTAGGCAGGCCATGGGGGGAGGGGGCTGAGAGAGGAGAGCCAATAGTTAGGGGAATTGGCAGAGATTTCCACTCTCACTTTGCTTCTACAAAGAGAATGATCTTTGGACTAGAAAAGAGAGAATAAAAAATGACTAATAGGAAATTGATACCCAAGGTAACTGAGATGCTAAGAGCTCCCTTTGATAAATTTAAGTCATTCAGCCTAAGGAAGCTCCAGTCTTGAAAAGGAGATGTGACTGTGAGTTGCTGGTGATAAATAATTATCTGAACTATCTTGGAGAATGAGAAATACTGGAGAAGAGAAAATTAACCAAGTTTCCAAAAGAGAGAGAGAGAAAGAGAGAGAGAGAGAGAGAGAATATGAGACCTACAAAACTACAGTACAATAGTTTAATTTAGATTCTTCATAAAAATTCTAAGATGTACTATTAAAAAAAATAACTTACAAATACTTAGGAGAGAAAAATAGTGATGATAAAAGAGTCTGTATGCTTCATTTAGAACAGGTATATGTTTTCTTTTCCTTATTTGTACTTAGTTCTTTTTTTGATAGGGTTTCAAAACAAGCAGATCAAGTAGGTACTTCATTTAGAATTTAGCAAAGTATTTGAGAGTCTCTGATGCTATTTCTTTCTTTTTTCTGCTAAGGTAATTGGGGTTAAGTGATCACACAGCTAGGAAGTGTTAAGTATCTGAAGCCAGATCTGAATTCAAGTTCTCTTGATGTCAGGGCTGGTCTGAAGCTATTTCTATAGAAACAATGAAAAGGTGTAGGTTAGACAATGAATAATTAGAAGGATTAGGAAGTGCAATGCTTGGACCCAAACTCAGGAAGAGTAGCTAATACATGAGATAACAGATCCAAAAATAGTTGACAGGCTAGAATGTGGAGTTAAATCTAATAAAATGAAATTTAATAAGAGCAAATATTTGGGTTTGAAAATATGACTTCATAAGTATAAGATAAGGAAACCCCAAATTGTATAGTCTATCTGGCTGCCATATCATTGTACAGTTGGCTTACTATAGACTACTGTAACCCCCAGATTTTTTTAAAAAACAAATGATGGCCTTATAATTTGCTCTGGTCATGTCCAAGTCTGGGCAACTCATTTTAGGAAGGATTTTTGGAGAGTATCCATAAAAGAGAAACTGAAGTGAAGGATCATGGGTATGAGGGCCAACTGAAGAATCTAAGACTATTTTACCTGAAAGACTTAAGTAATAAGATATGAGAGCTGTTTTCAAATATCTGAGAAGAGGGATTACACTTGCTCTGCTTGTCCCAAAGACATTAACTAGGAGCAAGTATGGATATTCTAGAGGCAAACTGAGATTGGCTATAATTATAAACCTCCTAACAATTGGGGCCATCCAAGCATAGAATAGACTACTTCAGAACAAAGTGGGTTTTTTTCCTTAGAGATCTCTAAATGAAGATGGATCATTCGTCAAGTATTCCATATATGGAGCTCTTTTTCTGCTACAGACTGGGCCAGATAGCCTCTGAGATTCCCTGCAACAGAAATTGTGTGATTCTTTGTTTCTATAAATGGCTTAAAAAGGTACAGGCAAAGTGCTTAGAAGAGAGTTCAAGAAGGAAAGAGATAACTGATTTTGGGCAGGAAAAAGGGCAAGGGATCTTTTCGGTTGATATGACGTTAAGATTTTAGGGAAAGGATAAATGGCTTCTCCCAAAAAAAATGACTGGGGTACAAGAGATAATTCATAAACAATCCAGTCATTATATAAATGAGGAAACCAAGTTCCTATGATGTGTGATGTATTCATGGTCACATGAAGTTGGGATCAGAACTCTGACATAATCTTAATCTCACTTCTACCCTTCCCCACTCAAAACCAGCCAAATGTTGTCTGTTAAGAATGCAGCTATTGATTTAATAAGTCCTGATAAACCTGATTTTAATCATTTGTATGATAATACAAAGAGCAATGGATTTGGAATCTAAACCCCAGGTGTCATATTGGCACTAAGCTACAAACTGTCCATGTGGTTCTGGTAATTAATTCAAACTCCCTGGGCCTTGCTGAATTCAAGGATCTCTGAGATTCTTTCAACTCCAAATCCTGTGACCACATTCAGGACATCTGAATAATACTGAGTCCTATAGGGGCGAGCCAAGAACCTACCCCCTTTTCTGGACACTTCCTTCAGTGAAAGCTAGTTCCAATCCTGCCTGAACTCCTTCCTCCACCCAGGCCTCCTCTTTCCCTTGATAGAGACTAAAGGAAAAAAATTCAGGAATGAAATGCCCTTGATGTCTTTGTTAGGAATAAGGAGTCAAATTATAGACTTTTAAAGCTGGAAGATAGCCCATCAAGTCTGACCCATTCATTATCTTTTGGAAGAGACTGGGGTTGAGAGAGGTCAATAGCTGACTCATATTCATACTAATTAGCCAGTAGGTAGCAAGCTACAAAAGAAATGAATCCAGCAATTCTAAAAAATATGCTGTGCCACAATTTTTGGTACTAAGGCAAAAAGTTAGGCCCTAGTAAATAAATGATTAAGATATTTCGGGGACCCAGTTTTTTGCCAACAAAAATTGCACACACATAAGATTCCGCATATGTCTAATTACTGTGAGTTAACAAACACAAATACCTAAAAAGGAAGCCAGTTACCAAATTAGCTTAAGCTGAGAAGTGTAGGGGGAGTAACACTGGACTGGGGGCCTGGAGTCCTGGATTCTAATTATAGACTTACCACTAACTGGCTGTGAGACTATGGAAAGTCAACTGACCACTGAGAGCCTATATTACTCCTCTAAAAATGAAATGGTTGAGTTGATGATCTCTAAAATTTCTTCTGGCTCTAACATTCAATTAAGCTCCCTTCCAGTTCTGACATCCTGTGTTTTAAGGGCCAGCTTCTTAAATTGTGGTTTAGGGTCTCATAACTGAATGTGGGAGTTATAAAATTATGAATTATCACTAAATATATGATTTGTATACCTATATACCCAGGGTCATGTAAAGACTTCTCAAGTGGAAAAAGAGTAGAAAAAGGTTAGGAATCTCGTTTTAGGGCCCCTCCCAGTTCTGACATTTTATGTTCTGAGGCCCCCTCCAGTTTTAATAGTCTATATTCTAAGGTTGTTTCCAGTGCTATGTAATACTTCTTTTAGAATTTACCACCTGCTCTGATTCGAAATTTTGCTCAAAATTTTGTAAAATGCAATTATAAACAACATTCTCGTTCCCCTATGTGAAGGTGAGTTGAAGCAGATGATCTAAGATCTAAGTTGTGTGATCAAAAACATGACCCATTCCAAAAACACTACAGATACTAGTGAACTGAACAGCAAGCAGTTCCTGATAAATATAAAGAATAAGTAGTACAAGCTAAAAAGATGAACCTTTTCCCCTTTGCAGGAAGACAGCATAGCTAGAAATAAGCCCGAGACAATGCAATTTTGCTTCAGTTTTTCAGTAATGGGATAATTTCTGTTTCCACACCTAAGACTACTAATACCCCTCTCACCTCTGGCCTATACTACCTTCAATAAGCTCCTGGATGATCTTCTTGCTCTTTCCAAGTCATTCTACACATCCTGCCACATCAGTCTTCTTAAAACTGATCTGATGGTGTCAATAAACTTTGTAGAGGCTCATTCTTGTCTTCCATAGCTTGGAATTACAAGTCTTTCACAATCTAGTCTCTAATTTTCATCGGCATGGTATACTGGAAAGAGGACTGTACTTGAAGCCGGAAGATCTAACTTAGAATTCTGGATCTACCTTCAATTTCCCCATCAGCAAAATGAAGTATTGGCATTAGGGGGCTCTTAAAAGTTTTCTTTAACTCTAACACGTTATTTCTTATCCAGATCCAAAAAGAAATTTCCTTTACAATATTTTCAACAAGTAGTCATCCATCCAAGGTCATCCTGAAGACCTCCACTGATGGGAAACTCATAACTTATCTCCTTAGGCATCCCACTGCACTTTGGGACAATGCTAGTTGTTAGGAAGCTCTGCCTCCCATTTCACCAAAATCTGCCTCTCCGTGGGTTTCCTTCATCATTCCTGGTTCTCGCCTCTAAGACCATGAAGAACAGATTTAATGCCTGTTTCATATCAACGTCTACTCCAACCTATTCTCCTATGTTCAAGTAGCTAGTTTTCCATAATGCTGGGCCCTCTCTGGGTCATACTAGGCCTATTCTTGACCCTCCAGACTTCAAAATCCTGTCTCACCTGCAAGCTCATCCTGGAATGTCCCCCTGAAAAGCTTGTCCCCTTTCTCCACTGGTGAATTTCTCCTGGAGTCTTCATTTTGTGAAAGGGCAGAGGTTAGCTTGCCTTCATTCCTCTCTGTTCCTTACTCTCTAGGTTTCAAAAATCATGCTCTTGGGCAAGGTCCTTCACCTTGTTCTCATGTTCTTTATATTTCTTTTATATGCCATCTTCTCCCATTAGAATGTAAACTCCCTGAGGACTGAGAGGACAATCATAATTTTTGCTTGTATTTGTATCCCCAGGGCAGCACAGTGCAGGTACAATAAGTGCTCAATAAGTGTTTTCTTCCCTTGCTTCTTACACTCTTTTCCATTTCCCATGCCTGACATGGACTCCTCTCTGATTTTTATTTGCCTTTTGAAACCCCTCCCCATTCACCAAAGACACGACCAGCTGCTAAATTCTTCACTGAGTCTTCCCCTTCTCTCTCTCTCTTGAATTTGTTTTTTACTGAACATATTCTCATTCACAATATACTTGCCGAGCATTCATCTTTTCCCACTATTCTTCCAACACCCAAAGGCCATGAGTCCTACCTGCGTCTCATGCCCTGAGCCTAGACTTCAGAAAGCCCCGCGGTGATGCTTTGTGAATGCTTGCTGAATTGAATAGAGGAATTCTTCACGCTCTTTGAATACCTGCCAAATTCATTCAACTTTTAAGCTTCAGAAGGGCAGTCGGACTATCTTGGCCAGTTGGTATAGTAAGGGTCTGCTAATATTTGGCATGGTGTGGTCTGCACACAGCAGCCACTTTCAACAAATATTTGTTGAGTGCAATCACATCCTTAATTGGCTTGTTAGCATGAGAACCTCAAGAAAAAATGTATACGGAGTCATCTCCACTGTTTTCTTCCCACCCTTTGTCAATGGTTAGTTAAAATACTTCATGAACATTCTACAGCTAGAATATCTTTCCAAATAAAAAAAATTAAAGTATAATCAATGACCCACACCACTTTAAATCAAGATTAAAAAAAAAAAAAAAAAGCTGTAAAGAACCAAAATAAAATAACTTATTAGCCAGGCAATAATGACAGAGCACTTTCCTGATGCATTTTCTGATTACAAATCAAGTTCTCTGGTCTTCACAACTTCTTTTCAGGTAGGCAATACAATGATTCTTCTTTCCATTTCACAAATGAGGAAGGCAAGCCCAGTTCCTTGGTTCCTTTGGTCACAATGAGTTGAACAGGCTAGAACTTATGTCCAAATTGACTGATCCATGTCCAGGGTGCCACTATAGCAAGCACACCTTTATGGAATGTATTTTGGAAGAACTAAATGGGGTTTTTTCATTTAGTTATAGGATACAGTTCAGATTTACAATTCACATTTCTTTTGCGCTAATAAGGTTAACAATGTTCTTTTCAAGGGTTGCCAAATTTTTCTCACGGATTCCTGCATGGCCTCCAAACCAGTTTATCTTTACCTTTACAATACTTAACACCCACTCTTTCCCTCCATTCTTCCTAAGAAATATCAGTTCCTGTGTCTCCAGTTTTCAAATGGAAGAAATCAAATAATACATATTACAAATATATATAAACACGACACAATGTGTGGCACACAATGTGTGGCACACAATAGGCACTTAATAAATGCTTATTCCTGTCTCTTTTATCCTTTAACTTCTCTACTATCTACAGAGTTTCTAAGTCTGGAAAGTTTTCTCATGTATCCTAGGGCCAACAAATGTAATTTCTGGGATTAAGTTGAAAGCGGTCAGAAGAGTAGATTTTAGGTTTTTCTAAAGTTATTTAACCGATTCCTCCAAAATGCTTATCTGGAACAAACGTAAACCTGCTCTCCCAAGCCGGGCTCTTACCAGCAGCATTCACTAAGACCCGTGGTACCCATTTGGTACCCATGGTACCCTAGCTTACCAAGGTAAGAAGCCAGGATGTGAAGCTAGGCCTCTCCTGACTCAGGGGCCAAAGATCCAGCCCCTCCCATTCCACTGTCTCTTAAGACATGGCTCCTCCTCTTCTAGAAAAAGATGGTCCTCCCAAACCCCATCACTCTGGGGCCTCTCTGAGCTTACTTGCGATGGGTGCCTCTGGTGGGGAGCCTCCTTCTCCCTTCTTTCTCCAAACCTCCTTAACCTATGCTGGGAACTTTGATGCCTTGTGCCCCTACAGCCGGATCCTCCTTCAGCTAATCCCTAGCATCTCCCTGCTGTGACATCAGGGGTGAGAGCCAATCAGACCTGCCCGAGCAAGAAACCACTCCCCCTGCACCCTCCAGAAAGGCCAGTGCTTGCCTCCGTGTCAGGGAGCTGTGCTGAAAGAGAACTAGGCGAGCAGGCAGAGCGTCTGCCAGCACCGCCCAGCAGCGCGCGCTGCACGCACAGGCCAAAGGCCATCCCGCTGCTGAACCCGCACCGGCTCCTTTCACGCCTCCTACCATGGGCTGAAGACCCCTGGGCCAAAGGCTTGGATGACCTCCTTGGCTGTAGCTTTCTCGGGCTGCCCCTTGGCCTATGTTTCCACCCAAGGACGTCTCATGTTACGCCTCAAGCTTTCCCTAGGATGGAGTAAGAGACGCGCTATAAGAAAGGCCTACTGCTTTTAAGCATTACTGGCCTGACTCTTGGGAAAGCCTCCTTTAAGTCCCACAGAAATAGGCTGGGACAGAAACACAGTCTAGCAAGCAGGTAGGACACCAAGCCGGCTCTCAGCCCCAGCATGGCATGGCAAGTGCATTACAGAGTTACAAAACAAAGTGCAATATGAGGTCATGCAGTCAATGTGAGGAAGGAGAAGGGCCAGAGCAAGGGGAGGGCAGTCTGAGGGGGGCAGCCACAGATGGAGGCCCACTTTCCATTACGCTTAAACCAAAGGCTGCCGCCTTCACAAGTTGTATGGATAACTGCTTAAAACATCCCATTCACAGGTCGCTCAGAAGGGCACCGATTTCCTAGAGGAGAAGTGAAAGGTCGGGTACTGGGATCCATCTTCCCTACCTAATCTGCTGAAAGCCAGGCACCACAGCCCAGCTGGAGGCCCCCCTGGTTGACCAGAACACAATCAGGTGGGATACAATCATCAAGTCTTCTGAGAGGGGACCCGGGTGGCTATGTCTAAGTGCACTCTGTCTGGAAGCAGGAAGGCCCCTCTGAGAGCTCCTGACAAGCATTCATCCAAACTCCACCTGAGAAGCATCCCACATGGGGAAAACACTACTCTTTCAACCAGTTCTGTTAGGAAGGCTGGGCTTACAATGAGTCAAGATATCTGTAGAGCTTCCAAAAACTTTGCTATCCAGTACCACGAGGATACTCCTTCCACACAAGTGTCTCAAAGACACGAATCGAAACATCATTAGGAAGACCTGCCTCACCAAACATCTCTGCTATTTCAGTCGACCCGAACCTTAGAAATTTCAAGAAGTCCTCGCCCGCTTTTCAGCAGCACTGCAACTCCAGGCGTGATATAACCAGTCCACAAAGGGCAGGGCTGCCCCCTCTTTTGTGCTGGCCTAGGGTCAATCCTATGAAGCCTTTTTGATGGTCCTTAAGCTATTTAGTAACAAAAATCAGGTCAGGTAAGGCAAACCCTTGACTTCAGAGTATCAGGAGCAGCACTCATATGGAGATATATTGTTCTTGCCTTTTAAGGAACAGCACTTGGTCTATTGTATCTATAAGGAGAACTTATATGTCGGATGTTATACCCACTATAAAAACCAACACCCTTGGGTGAAAAGAGCTGTAACTTATGGCAGGGAGGGACTTTGTTTACTGCAAGTCTGGGTTAGTCTGTGTCCTGTCACACCGTATCAGAAATGGAAGGGGACTAATAGGTCCTTCAAGAGCCTGACCAATATGGTATCATTTGATTCTCCCTGTGACATGGAGATAGGGAATCCCTAGTGTGTTCCCATAGGCAACCACAAAAGAATGGATACAGTTTGTGTGTGTGTGTGTGTGTGTGTGTGTGTGTGTGTGTGTGTGTGTGATTTTTTTTTTCAATGAGGATCTGGGAGACACCAAATCTGCTGAGTCTTTAGCTGTGGCATCCACATGCAATTTTAGTCATTACTTTTTTACCATATTTTTCATTGGATATAAATCAGATGTATTTTGACCTAATAAATGCAAGTTTAAGGAGAAAAGTCAGGACAATATTCTCTCAGATGAGAATAAAACAAAAACAAAAATCAAATAAATTAATCATTTGGATCCCACAGTATATAAGAGGAAAAATTAAAGTCCTTTTAGAGTTCTCATCTTTTACCAAAACAACAACAACAAATGGGAGCATGAGCAAGATTTTTCTTTAAAGTTATTTGTTTTTTTTGCTGAGGCAATTGGGGTTAAGTGACTTGCCCAGCGTCACACAGCTAGAAAATGTTAAGTGTCTGAGGCCACATTTGAACTCAAGTCCTCCAGACTTCATAGCCAGTGCTCTATCCACTGTGCCATCTAGCTGCCCTTAAAATTTAAAAAAATAATAATAAAGAGAAAAGTTCCCATCCAGATAAGTGAGAATGTTGGTATACTAATTCACAAAGAACTTATGACTCATCTAAATGCAAAAGCCTGCTTTTCTAAATAAGGATCCCCAAGACCTTTAGAAATGATAGAGTTGACATCAAACAATCCAACTATCAGTTTAATCCTTGTCCCAACTACATACTCTGAGACCGATCTCCTAATACCTTAATTTTGAGGGACATAAAAATGGATCAATTTCAATTTGCCCTATATTCACCAATAAAAGAAAACTTCAGAAATGTGTTTTAGCAGAAAGAACACTGGTTATTGGGTAATCAACAAAGCTGTGGAAGAGACCTGACTCCGGAAATAACTACCTGTGGGATAATGGTCAAGTGGCCCTCAATTTCCACCTCTGTAAAAATGAAGAGTTGGATTAGATCAGGGAATCTTAATCTTTTCTTCATGAATGACCCCCTCTGGCAGTCTGGTGAAGCCTAGGGAGCTCTTCTCAGAAGAATGTTTTAAATGCATAAAGTACACAGGATTGAAAAAGAAATCAATTATATTGAAACAGTTACCAAAATATTAAAACAAACCAACTCATAGAATCCAAGTTAAGAACCTCTGACAATCAGATGATCTCTAAGGTCCCTGCATGCTCTAACATCTCATGACCCCAAACTAGGAATATGTAAATATGTCTATAAACATAATGCAGCCTGAATTTCAGGTATGACAACCCAACAAAATTACCGGGTCTTTTTTCTCAGCTATCTGACCATCAAATCTAAACCTTTGGACCAACATTCTTCTGACATTATATGTGCCTATGGAAATTTTTAAAAAGCTTCTCTTAAATCTCCCAACCCAATGTTCTCTACTTAGAAGGAAAGTGACCCCAAGAAAACTAAATTTCAGAGAACAGGGGCTATAGGTAGAAACAAGCCCCAGGGGGAAATAATAACAACCACTTTTCCTCTTAGAAACTTAAAACAAATATCATCACCTGAGAGAACAGGCCTTGAGCTCTTCTCTTGGGAAAAGTGAGTCAAGAGAACTTTGGACAAACAAATAAAAAGGGCCAAGAGTCAAGAACATCCTTTTAATACCTATATTTTATGAATGCTGATCCAATATGAATCCTCCTCCTCCTCCTTTAATTCATGACCCTCAACCCCTCCGAATCTCCACAGCCCATGTTCCCAGTCCAGTGTCTGCTACAATGGCACACTTCTGGAAAAAGAAACAGTTCCTTGACCGAGCCCTAAACAGAAATCTATAAAATGAGAAAGTCTCAACCACTACAAAGGTAAGGGATGTGGATCTTATCCATAGGCTAGGAAGCTAGATGATGAGAAGTCTTAAAATCTGTTCAATAAACAGCTTCTCAACAAGCTCACAAGGGACAATCTTGTCCAAGGCAAATACAGAGGTGCGAGAAAGGCACCTCTCAATGTGCGTGCGGCCTGCTGTACACTTACCTTACCAGGGCATCTGGTTTGCTGAGCTGGTTGTTAGGAATACAGTTCTCCATTAAGTCCTTGTGCACGCCTGGACTTTTGCTGGCGCACTTCTGCTTTTTCTCATTCTTACTGGATGAGGAAGGGATGCTCCCATTTGTGGCGCTGTGACTTCGAGGGGAGGAGTTCACAACACCACTGGCGTTTTTGTAATTCTTTGAGGAGGCAGTGCATGAGTCCTCCTTTAAGAGGTTTTCTGTACTTCCTACCAGGTCATTATTCAATCTTTTACTATTGATATGGTTTTCCATATATTCAATTTCTTGTATTTTAGAGTCTACGGGCTGTAAAATATTGTTATTTATTCCAAGATTGTGTTTCTTGGCATCTTTTTCCTTTTCTTTCCCCTTTTCTCTGTATTCTAGCTCTGGCAAAGTTGTAGATAACTTTTTGCTGGTTGGAATGCCTCCGTTGTGGTGTAACAGCATCGAGGAGTCCACATCAGACAATCCTTTGGCTGCTAGAAGACCAAAAACAAACAGCACACAACAGGATTTAGTTTTCTACAGACATAGAACAGATCAATTCAGCACATTACATTATCCAGGGCTGGGACACTCCCTCCATTTGCATCCTCATTTGGAAGCAACAACCCGATCACATTATACAGCTTTGAAAAACAACTAAGTAGGCTCGAGGAGCTGAACGCCTGGAAAAACCACTTTCATGGAAAGTGGGCTAAGTCAGGTTCTTAGGAAGTGTCAAGATCAGGTCTATATTATTCGAAGCCATTCTTCTTAAGATGACATCTAAATTAAACGGAGAGCTCGGTAAGCAGCAGCACAGCATGGAGGAAAGAACACTACTCTTGTAGTCCAGAAGACCCAGCCAGGCTTCACTACTTATTAATGTTTGACATGTCAATCACCTTTACCCTCATTCAGAGTCTCAGTTTCCTCATCTGAAAAATAGGATATTATAATAAACTTGTTCCACAGGACTCTTGAGGAAAATGCTTTATAATCACAGAGGACTACAAAAATGTGAGTAAATGGGTACACTGTGAAACAGGCAATGGCAATATTATATTCCCATTTTACAGATGAAGAAACTGAAGTTCAACAGTGTTGTGATTTACAAGGTAATCAGTAAAATCTGTAAGGGTCGGGTCACATACAGTGCATCAGAAGTTACAGGCAATAATGCTTGAGACCCCCAGAAGTGGTTTCTATGGGTAAACAAAGACGCCTCGTGGGCGGGAACTCTGGCTACATTGAGATCACAACATTAACGGGAGGCATCTCTTTCTCTGATTAGTTGTGCATATGACCTCATAGACCCTATTTAAGCTGGGGGCTGAGGAAGTAGGTTCTCTCTGACCTGGTGTTCATTGGGAGTCAGCAGGAGGTCAGCTGGGGGCAGGATGTGAACACGTGAATAAAAGACCTTGAGTTTGCACATGGCTGTTCTCCAGTGCTCTATTGTGCAATTAAACCATCGTTCTTATGAAATGATAGCCAGAGATCTCTGAAGCTTGGTAACATTGGTGTAAGCACTGCAAAAGACAGTGACCGGAGATTTCTCTGAGGGCCTGAGAATTAGGAGAGACTGGCAATAGTGAATGCAGAGTGGGCATTAACAAGGGTATTCACAAAAATAGTGAATGCCTAGAGTTGGCATTCACAAAAATCAGAGGTAGAATTGGACCTAGAACCTGGGTCTCCTGACTTCCAGTTTTAGGTTCTTTCCAACATACCACACTTCTTCTAGAAAGAATACTTAAAAATTATTTTTTATCTAGGCTTGTGATTTCATTGGCCTTGGGAACCATAGTAAAGAAGCTTCCTCACCTAAGACAAACAGGCAACTATTCCATAAAACAACTGACAGGGGCACTAATAGATTAAGTTACTTGTCCAGGGTCACAGTAGTACCAGAGGTAAGATCTGAATCCCAGGGATTTTTCATTCCAAGGGCAGCTCTATAACCACTACATCTCCCTGCCTAAAAATAATAAACAACTATAATCATATGAACTATTATTTTAATTAAAAATGTAAAAATAGGATTGCTAGTGAAATGGAAGATTCCAAAATTTAAACAGGTAATCAATATCACATTAATGGGAGATTTAAAAGTAATTTCCTTCTTTACCTTCATACCTTCAATCGCAATATTTCTGCCAAGGAAGGAAATATATTTTCAAACTATACTCTGTCATACATATATCGCTCTCAAATCATGATACTTTCTACCTCCATGCCCTTGTCCATGATATTCCCAATGTCTTGTCCTTCTCCTCCTTCCCTACCCTCCTCCCCCAAGCTCTGATTCATCCTTTAAATCATGACTACAACATTACCCCAAAGAAGCCTTTCCTGACTCTTCCCATGCCCAGCAAAGCAATCTTCCCCTGTAACTCTCAGAGCATCCTGTTGTTCTAACACTAGTAAGTGTAAGAATTATGAGTAGGTATCTAACATTCCCCTATTAAACCAGACAATGAATGAGGGCACAGACTGGGTCTTATCTAAAATTGTGCCTTATTCTCCAGAGATTAACTAGGACAAATTCATTCAGTACAAGTGGCTACTAATAAATATTTGATGACTTGGATTTAGTTTTGGGAGGGGCTTATTAAGTCATCCGAGCCAGTCAGCCAGAATGTAGCTAGGTTCATGGAATACACACCATCCTTTTCTTCCTGAATTAAAGTCAACAAATGCCACTGTTAATTTTTCCATTTCTATTAGCTAGGGTTCCCAGTGGCTGAATCTCATTAGAAAAAGCTCCACTTCAAAGCCTCATTTACAGTATATTAAATAAAATCAATTTCAAATGGGCCCGACTTTGTTTTTCTTATTTTTATTCTGGGTAAATGCAATATAAACTTATATGTATGCATGTATATGTGTGTGTGTGTGTGTACACATATATATGTATACACAGAGACATACTTGCATAAATGTGTGTGAGTATATATATGTATGTTTGTGTATAGATAAAAATGCAATTACACACACACACACACACACACACACACACACACACACCCCTCAGCATCCTAATCTTGGTAACATTTTGGTTCTTAAACTCATCTAGTAATTGTTCATTCAAAGTACCTGTGTTTTGATACTAAGAATAAACAACGCAACACCATGCCTTCAAGGCCGCACCCTTTCCAACTGTCTAAGAACCTTCCTCAGCACTTTCCTCACAAATCCCCCATGATGCTGGGAGGACAAACGTTCTCATACCCACTTGTCTGTGGTCACACAGCCACTCAGTGGGGCAGCCAGCATTGGAACCAGGTCTTGTGCATCCAGTCCAATGTTCATCGCCCTCAGGCACACTGAATGGTAAGGAAGCAGATATGGAGCTTTTGGACCTACCTTCCTCCGCCTCCCTCTCTTGCCTCTGCAGCATCTGTTGCTCTGGAGGGAGAGCCTGTTGAAGAAGCTGCATGTAAAATTCATTCTCTTTCTGCACCTCTTTTTGTTTTCTTAACCGCATCTTATAGCTTACGTAACTTTTGAAGCCAAAGCCCAAGGTCACCACAGGGTACCCAATACTAGAAAGAAGACAGGTCAGTCAATAAAAGCACATTAAGATACAAGAGAGAGACCACGTGTTTCATGTACCTGTGAGAGCCCCTACAACTAGAACTACTGAGAAATTCTAGGTGATTGTGATGGTGACATTGACTACAGGAAATCATTCATTCATTCATTCATTCATTCAAGGCAGAACACTGTACTGGGTATCAGAGAAGATACAGAGGTACATATGACAAGGTCCCGGTCCCCAAAGAGCTCATTAACTAATAGAAAGGGAAAAGAAAAGTAACATGAATCAGATAATTTACATCTGAATAAATGGAATCTAGATCATAATATGAAGAGTACCTAAGAAACAAAGTGCTCTGAGAACATATGAAAGAGAAAAGAAACACTGTGACAAGAATGGCTCATTCCTAATTGACCAATGAGACTGACTCTCTGACAAGTCTGACGCTCTCTGTGACTTCAATCTAATTAAAGATGTCACCAGGTCTTTATCACCTTTAGAGAAACATGATTTTCATACAAAATAAATTTAACCTCACACTAGATTATGTGTTTTTTAAAAAGGAATATTTGTCTTCTAATAAGAGTTACTAGAGCACAAGAATATTTCGAAGAGCACTGCCAACCTAATTTCACATTAATGTGTCATCACAGGCTATTGTCAATGTCCCAGAATCCCACTCTTAACACTATTTGGTCAACTGCCATTGCAACAGAGCTCCTATGGAACTGATCCACTCCTGTAATACTCTTTACCTTAATGTTAGGCAGGGTGGTCTATATAATTTCATTCATTCATTCTTTCATTCATCAACCATTAAGTACTAACTGTGCAAAGATTGCCCTTTAAAAATACTATGTGAAAAGCACTGGACCTCCTTTCTTTGGGTGAATATAAACTGATCTCAAAGTTAGAAAAACAAATCCAATAGGCCATCATCCGAGACTCTTGAGTACCAGAAGGCAGGATTCAAATTCAGACGAATGCTTTAGCTTTTTAATCTTCTTGTTGCCAGAAGGGTACCACCATCACCTATTTCTGGAAAACTGTTCTGCAAACACAATACCATAACCTCAATAGAATCTTCATCTAGACCAAAGATGTCAAGCATGTAGCCCAGCAAACAACACTCTTGAGAGTGAGGTCCCAACCAGACTAAATGTAATTGGGAAATATTTAACAAAATGAATAAAAACACAATAAAACATAATGTTAATATGGGTTTTTTTGAGTCAATATGTGCCCAAAGGAATCCTTATGTGCAACTCAGTGGCTCCTGTCTCTACTGGGCTTTGACACCACTGATCTAGATAAACATATAATGGCATCAGCACCAGCATCTGGTTGGTAACACATCAGGAAGCCAGCTCCAGTTAATTATCCCGGTCTTTAGGAAGATGACAAGTTGAAATGTTTTCAGTCAACTCATCAGCCAACCTGATGTCATTTCAGCAAACAAATACTTTAATAACCTGGGAATAAACTTATTGGCATCCAAATTCTATCAATCACCATAATGAGTCCAAATGAAGGCATATTATAAAAATTAAAGCAAAAGGTTATAATGGGTTTATTTTACTCATACAACTATGCTAAAAGTTCAAAAGAAAAGATCTATGTTTCTGGCTTGGAAACAAGTTAATTGTAGTCTATGCATTAAATATTAGCAAACATGGACATATTTGGGAGAAATTATAATTAAGCAAATTGGTTTTTAGCAATGGGAAAGAAATGACAACTAAGCCTTATTTTAAAAGATCACAATTTTTGCATGTTTCAGAGGAAGAAAAAGATTTTCTTGATAAATGATAACTGATAAACTGATGATAAATGATAAATGATATACATCTAAATACTAATATTTTAAAGATTTTATTTTTTGCTTAAAGGCATTCATTAATTTTTCCTCAGAAATACTTGTTACTTTATTGTTTTTTTTTAAAGAAATTTTTATTGACAACTATTGTTTTTATATCATTACAAAATCTTTCAATATAAACTTCTCTTTCAAAGAACTGTGCATTATAACAAAGAATAAACAAAAGATATAACAGTTTAGCCAAACTAACTCATACACTGGCAAAGTCTGAATCGCTTTGCAATGTTACATAACATATATAGTTTCTGAACTCTGCAATAATGAGGGAAAGGAGCCAGCAGGTAAGTTTATAATGCACTTCATTATTTCATTGGTTGGAATACTCCTCTATTAAGTTGTGAATAATAATGATACCTTATGTTTACCCAGCATTTTAAGATTAATAAAGTATTCTATCACATATTTCATTTGGTGCTCCTAATAATCCCATGAAGTAGGTTATATGACCATTATTGTCTCTATTGCACAGCTAAAGAAATGGAGGTTTCTTCAAGGTAAATGGCTTATTGAGAGTTTTTACAAATAGAGAGTTCTGGAAGAAGAGGAACAGGATTCTGCCTGGAAGCTGATTCTCAGTTCAGAACTTCTTTCTCTACATTACAAACTCTACACTACAATTTGAGCCAATAGGGATTTGACATAGACACTCTCTGGGCCAGACCCTATATCCTGGAAATTTCAAGTGCACTCTTTGTGAAATTTATTCTTTCATGAAGATATCCTTCTGTGCAAAAATCTAATGAGTGCAAAATGAGAAATTTACAATACTGGCAATGATTAAAATATGTAATAAAAAAGCTAAAAAAAAAAAAAAAAGCATTTAAAGACAACTTAATAAAGCATACTATACTCACCAGTGAGCAGCAAATGGACGACAGAGGTCTACATGAAAGTTTTTGAGATCTTTAAATCTAATTGCTGCTTCAATATAAACAAAGAGTATCCACAGGGACACTGTGGGCAAACATACTCCCCTTTCTGCAAAAAAAGGGGAAAAAAAAGCACCACAGAAACAGATATCAGCAATACATTAACTGAAGTGACTCTGAAGCAGTTCTTGACTTAATTTCCATGATTTTCATTAAAGCTTTCAACTTGCTGGGAATTAAAAAAACACTTACCCTTCCAAAGAACCAAGAAAAATTAGTTTTTCCGATAGATTTTTTTTTGTCTGTTTTCTCAAAGTCAAAACTATGGAAATATTTTAGACTTGACTTTACAATCACAGAATTTAGAGCTGAAAAGGATTTTTGAGACCATCTAGTCCAATCTGTTCTAGTTTACAGATGAGGAAGGAAAGTCCAGGATTAGAAGGTGTATGCAGACAAAGTTGAATACTTCTGTCCAATACAGGTGTTCTTTAGAAATTAAAAATTAAAGAGGGAAAGGGAGAGGAAGAGGGGAAAGGGACAAGGAAAGGAAGATGAAGAGAATAAGGGAAAAGAGGAGGAGATGAAGAGGAAAGGGAAGATAAGGGGAGGGAGAACATCCACACTAACTTGATGAGAGAAACCATGAGAGATTAATCAGATGGGAAAATATAACTACAGAAGAGTGCATAAGAAAAGACAGAAAAAGTTCTATCAATAACTTGAAAATATTCAAGATCCTTTTCCTAATGATAACTGGGAAAAGACTAGTCCCACGGGATTTGGAAGGCATCTTCCATCACTTCTAATACTGTCGTTTCACAGAGGAAACCAAAGGTCAGTCACTAAGGAAATTAGTGGCAGAACAGGAACTGCCATCCTGGTCTTTACTCTTTCCCTAGTGCTTTTCTTCTAGCATCATAGTGCTGTAACAGAGCTGTCTGAAGACAGTGACAACAACAGGTAGCATTATTGTAGATGCAGCACACAAGAAATTGGCTTTCCCCAGACCAAGAGAGCAGAAGTGCTTCATGAATATGTGTAAAAAACATACCCAAACCGAGTCATTCTCAAGACAACAGCTTTTCATAATCCAGTTATAAGCCATACCCTCTTTCAGAAATTTCCAAGTTACTAAATTTTCCCATTTCCCCAGGACCTTCTGGAAACACCTTTTAATCATGCCCCACTCTCCCACTACAATTTTAACACCAAAGAAAAGTTCCTTTGAACAATAGGAAGATCATCACTGATTTATTACACTCCAGCACAGCAAGTTGGGGACTCAAAGGTTAAGAAATATTTCTCATGCTAAATGAGAAACCTGTTAACTTATTCCAAAAAATAGTTTAGAGCCTAGAACTCCCAGCTGGCCATGACCTCGGTCTGCTATCCGTGGACCAATCTGGGTAAGCAGAGGCCCTCACACTGAGGCAGTGTGGCAGCAAGTCTCATTCTCAGGCCTGTCCACGACAGGATGGCCTCTGAGGACCCTTCCAGCTCATCATTACCACATAGGTTTCTGTAGGATAATTTATTAGCAACTGTCAAAGACTCTCCAGGCCCTGTGATCCCCATCCACTGCTGGAAGAACCCACATTCATAAAATCATGGCTCCTTAAAGTATTTAAATATCATACTTTATTAAGCTTATAGAAGAATATGAACAGAAGTTGCTCTACAAGATATCAATGTGGGAATAGCTAAGGGGTACAGTGAATATAGCACCCACTATGAAGTCAGGAAGGCTTGAGTTCAAATCTTGCCTCAGACACCAGCTGTGTCACCCTGGGGAAGTCATTTAATCCCAAAGCCTCCCCCAAACAAATAAAACCACCACCGTAACTACCACCACCCTCAATTTCCTTATCTGAAGAATGATGGGCTAGACTAGATTATTTCTAAAGCCTTTTCAGTTTTATTATTCTATGACAGATTTATCATTTATTGTTGTTTGTTTTTCATTAGTGCTGAAATCCTACAGGTTCAGAATTGGTCCAAAAAGTCAGGTTTTCCTTGGCCTCTGAAGAAATATAAAAATTATACCAGCCTAATCTTTTCATTTAGACCACATAGTATCAGCACTCTTGTTATTAAATAAATAAGCTAGATATTATTTGTTAATGGCTAACTCTGAAGAGTGAATGGTTGCAGACATGCGGCAGATTTTTTCATCAAAAGTTACATACTGAAGGTTTCACACGTTTCAGTGCCTGCAACTTAACTGAGATCACAAAGATGTTGGACTGAAAACTACTAAAAAGTTTTAATTAGATAACTAATAAGCTGAAGGCCAAACTTTTGATGAACTCAATCTATACAGAAATTTGGATCTCAGAATACGAGATTAACCTGACATATACTCTTTCTCTCTTTTTTACAGACAAAAAAGCTAAAGCTTACACAGAGTGATTTATCTTGATAGATTTTAACTGTGATTTTGAGTATTACCCCACAGTTGTTGAGAACTGGAATCTTAGCCTCTGGACTCCCAGGTCCACTAACCAAACTGACTCTTAATAGTAATCTAATAGTAATCCAGAAAACAGTTTAAAATGCACACATTCATCCTTATTCTATCACATTTTACACCAAAAGTATTTTCTCCTTTCTTTTAGAATTCAAAACTATTCAAAGTTTCAATTCATTTAAAAATCCAAAAGACTCACCTGTGTGCCAGACGTACTGTACCCATACATAGGTGCTGGCAGCAAAAAAAAGCCATTGTATAGGGATGAACAGGAGACATATTATATTTGAGGTGAATGCTACACAAACAAAAAACACAGAGAAGGCCTGAAAGAAAAAAAAAGCAAAACAAAATATCAGAACACAAATTACTTTCCATCAAAAGGCAGCAGTTAAACATCTGTTAAACATTTGAAAATAAGTTTCTAAAAGAACTGAATACAGTAAACTCTAAAGTAAGCTCACAATACTTAAATTCAATGTAAATATTTAAGCAGTAACTCATTAAGCAAAGGACCAAGTCTCTACATTAAAGATGACTACTATTTATAATACTTAATTCTCTAAGGAGAAAGGTCCCTTTCTCCAAAGCAAAATTAGCCAGCACTAACTTCATGGGAATTTCACAGGTTTTAAACCTGAAAGACCATGAGTTTTATCCCTCAAAAAGAATAATCTTTTCTGAGTCAACTTCACTACTACAAGGTTTCATGACAGACTTATCTATCTTTAAGAGTGGAGGCAGCAGTTTAACAAGTCATTTTATGATACTTAAGATGTGGTCTTTTCAAGCCACTGATTTACCCAGACCCATTTGCAATCTTTGAGTAGGCTCCTTTTATGAACTATGGTACACAGGAGGCAGATAAGGGTATGAGGGAGCTAAGGAGGTTCTACAATGAGTATGCTTTAGAACAATACTTACTGGGCCACAATAGAAACCTCTGGCCTTGGTTCTACTAATGAACTAACAGCCATGGGTATTAACAGTAAAAACAATAAAACAAACCAGCTGAAATAATGAGAATGTTGATAACAACAGCACTTTAAAAATTCATTATCTCATCTGATCTGAATCAATGTTTCACTCTTCACTAACAACTCTGGCCTTCAACTTTTTCTATTGGATTGAGGAATAAAAAGGATCATAGGGTTTGGGAAGTTTGAAAAGTCTTTAGAAAAAATCATCTAAGTGTTTTTATTTCTACAAACTCCTAAGGAGTTTTGGTTTTGCCTAATGTAATGAGACAAAATGCCATTTAGAGATATACTGGGGCCAAAGACTAAGGTAAGGAAATTCAATTTGTACCCATACTAAATCATTTCCATTATCCATTATTAGAGGTATCCCTGATATGACCATGAAATGAAATTTATTATGTATTATTGGACAATGTGATTGGAAATAATTTTTAGTAAACATACCAAACCCTGATATCTGAAGGAATCATAAACACTTCTGATGAAAAGCCAGAATGGCCAAAGGTATTCAAATCTGAACTCCAGGACAAAATCTGCCAGCAACACAAGCGCCCACACTACCAGGAATTTCAGGTATAAAAATGTACTGCAAAAGAAAATAAAAATAAAAGTGTTAATTCACTGACAGTTGTTAAGAGCTGGAAAAACATCTACTACTTCTGATCAAGAGAAGCATCTAAGTAATTGTGTTCACCAGGGGTGACAAACTCAAACAGAAAAGGAGCCACCAAAATGTGCATAAGCATCCCTGCAGACTACACAGTGACTCAAAAAAACTACATATTAACATTATGTATGTTCTATTACATTTTTAGTTAGTTATCTAGACATTTCCCAATTAGATTTTGAATTGAATCAGGATGCACATATTTGCACAAGGGGCCTATGGGTTGCCTATCTGATAGCTCTGGTGTTCATCATGAAAATGAAGAAAGTCAAAGATAAAAAGAGATGCTATTATAACCCACCTCAGTCTTTAAAAAAAAAATACTTCTTAATTAAAGTCCTATGTATTATCAAGACAAGACAGATGATACTCCTATGCCAAGTCTGGTGATGACCAAAAGTACTTAACTACATTTAGAGTGGCAAAAACATTTAAATTTCACCACTATTTAAAAACGTGTTATTTGTCTGGCTTCAAAATACTGCCACACACACTCGAAATTATAGCTTGCAAGCTGTTCTTCATTAGAGGAAAATGTCATGGTTGAAAGGCCTCAAATTTGCTGTTTCCCCACCCCTTTTACATCTGTTTGCAGAGGTCCATGAAATTCTTGATGCATATCCGTATATGCTTCAAGTGCTCAGTCTGTTTTTCCTTTTCTCCTCTGGCCCACTCTGTGCTAATCTGCATTCAAATAAAAAAACAAACAACCCTCCAAAATAGCCAAGGGTAGTGAAAGTAACTTAGGGAACAGATGTCAATTGCAAGTTTCCTACAGAATTAAATCATTACCCCCCCCCAAAAAAAAAAAAATACTGTACATTTACAAAAATCATATAGCATGTGGCCATATTCCTTAGTAATTTTCCTTGCCTCTCTATGATTCTCTTCTCTCCCAATTCTCTTCAGAAGTAAAGTAGATTAACAAGATATTAGAATTGGAAGGAATTTTAGAGACCAAATCCTCTCTTTTTACACAGAGAGAAAGCCTAGAGTTTGAGAGTGGTTTGCCTAGAACTAAAAAAGAGCACAGAAATAAAAGAGGGCAAGAGAAATTCACATGGCATTAGAAAACCTAGCTTTCAATTTAGGTTGGGTCTTTCTCTTAGAAAGATCCCAAGATATGAGCAAAGGAACGCCTGTTAAACAAATAAATAGAATCAGTAGTCCACTTTGGCAAGTTTCTTAGCTGTTTCTTCCAGAAGGCTACATAGATAGGTCTAGATTGGCCAAGATTCTTTGTAGTTCTCAGATTCATTTATTCATTTAAATATTTTTAAGATCCTCAAGTTAACAAATATACTTCATATTCATTATCTCAAAATACATAAGACTAAGGAAAGGAAATGTTTTTCAAACCTGCCTATTTTTGATGTCTTTGGCCATTATATTGCCCTATGCTTAGCAAATCTTTAGAGTGCATCCAGCAGTCCACCCCATAGTCTACCCCCATCAGTTCTGAACTAGATGAAGTTAAAGTTTTTTTAAATGTACTAGAAATGTACAAAACAATTTTGCCTTGAATTTTAATTTTAATATACATTTCAATGCTGAACTAATAGACAATACAATTAGATAAAAAAAATTATTCATTAATCAAACATTTATTAAGTATCCAAATAGCCTTGTGGGAGAATATGTATACAAAAATGAACAACCATTTATTAAGCACCTACTATGTATTAAATAATGCGTGATGTATATAGAGATTATAAATATAAATATAATATTAAAAATAAAATAGCTTTCCAACCCCCAGAGAGTGAATATTCCACCTGAGGGCTATAAACATCCCACAATTATGCAAATACAGGATAAACACGAAATAAGGACCAATCAGACTCAGAAAGGTTTTCTGAAGGAGATGACAACCTGCGCATGTAGAAGGAAAGCTCTGAGAAAACTTTGGCACAGGGAAGTAGCTCCCAGAGGGAAGAGCAGAATGTTGTACACTAAGGGGGCCATCATGCCTCGTGCCTGAAGGGAGTACTAAGAATGAAAACTTAAGAGGGGGGAGGGCTTTAAGCCACAATGATGATTGCATTTTATTCTAGAGCTAATAGGAAGCCACTAGAGTCTCTGGAGGAGGCAATGAGGTGGTTAGACCTGTGTTTTAGGAAACTATCCCTTTGATAGCTGTGTAGGTAATAGAAAAGGGAAATTCTCAAGTCCATGAAACCAACTGGGAGACTCCCGCAATCATCCAGGTTGGAAGCGATGAGCGCTTGAATCAGGTCACGGTATTGGGAGGGGAAGGACATTGAGAGGAGGAAAAGATGTAATGAAGGTGGGTCTGCCAAGATTTGGCAAGTGACTGGACTTGGAGGGTGTGGGAGAGTGAAGAGTCAAGCTTAATCCAAAAGCTGCAAAACAAAGTGACAAGAAAAACTTGAAAGAAAGAGGGAAGTTTGGAAGAGGGGCAGGTTTAAGGGGAGAGATAATGAGTTCAAGTTGGGGTACAATTAATTTGAAATGGTAACAGGACATCTAATTGGAAATATCTAATAAGCAATTGGTAATACTGGACTAGAATTTAGGAGAGAGTCCTGGGTCAGATATTAGATCTCTGAGTTATCTTCATTAAAAGGGTCACAGAACTTGTGGAAACTTTAAGGTATACCGACAGGGAGAAAGATATGTGAATATGCACCTATCATGCACCAGGTGCTAAGGATATAAAGAAAGGCAAAAAACTCTCCCTATTTTAAGAGATTCACATTCTAATGGAGGAGATAACATGTAAACAAATATGAATAAACAAAATAGAGAGAGGATAAACTGGAGGTAATCTGAAGGAAGGCACTACCATTAAGGAGGAACTTGCAGGAGGTAGGATTTTAGCTGAGAAATGAAGGCAGGAGGCAGAGGGGAGGAGAGAAGGCATCCCAAGCATGGGGAAAAGTCAGTAGAAAAAGCAGAGGAGAGAGAGAGAGAGAGAGAGAGAGAGAGAGAGAGAGAGAGAGAGAGAGAGAGAGAGAGAGAGAGAGAGAGAATATGAATGAATCTTGTTCAAAGAACAGAAAGGAAACCAGGGTCATCATAAAAGGGAATAAGATGCTAGCGAATTATTAAGGTAGAAGAGGCCAGGCTAAAATGGCCTTTTCTGAACTGTAGGGGAGAGGATTGAGAAGGGAGTGGTGACAAAGTCAGAAGCTACACTTGAGGAAGATCACTTAAAAGCTGAATAGTGAATAAACTGGAGTGTGGGAAAGACTGGAGGCAAGGAAGCCATCTAGAAAACTGCCTTAATAGGCTAGGCATGAGGTGATGAGGGGAGCATGTGGGAGAGATGTATCAAAGATAGAAGCAACAGATGGGACATGGGGTGAAAGAGTCAGGAGCTTAGGATAACCCCTAAGTTATGTATCTAGGTAACAGGGAGAATAGTGGCACATTTCACAATATTAGGAAAGGTCAGAAGGAGAAAGGGCATGGGGGAAGGATACCGAGTTCAGTATGTCTATAGGACACAATCTGACATGTCTAATGGGCAGCTGTGAGACTTGAGTTCAGGAGAGAGGTTAGGATTGGATAAACAATGATGCTATATGTGCAGAAAAATATCTGAATCAGTAATAAAAGTGAAAAGTGTAATGAAAATGCAGAAAATCAACATTGTAAAATGTTTTGAAGACATCATGGAGGCTGAAGACTTAAGAAAAAAGTTGGTGAATTTGGCAATGAGGGCATCACTGCTAACTAGAGAAAATAGAAATAAATGGAGTTTTCCTTAAAATAATAAGTAGATCTATCTAAAACCAATAGCAAGCATTATTTATAATAGGAAGAAGCAAGGCACATTGCCAATAAGATCAGGGATGAAACAAGAATGCCCATTACACCATTATTTTTCAATATTGTACTAGAAATGTTGACTTTAGCAATAAGAAAAAGAAATTAAAGAAATTAGAGTAGACAACAAGGAGATAAAACTCTCTCTTTGCAGATGATGTGATAGTATACTTAGAAAATCCTAGAGAATCATTCAATAATCTTCTTGAAACAATTAAAAAAAAATAACTTTTTATTAATTAATTAATAGCAAAGTTAAAGGACATAAAATAAACCACACAAATCATCAGCATTTCTATGTTACCTAACAAAGCTCAGAAGCAAGAGAGAGAGAAATTCCACTTAAAATAGCTGTAGACAAAATAAAATATTTGTGTGTCTATGTGGTAACACAAAGCCAGGAACTATATAAATACAATTACAAAACACATTTCACACAAATAAAGTCAGATCCAAACAATTGGAAAAATATTATTTGTTCCTGGGAAGGCCAAGCTACTATAATAAAAATGAAAATTCTACCTAAATTAGTCTATTTGTTCAGTGCCCTACCAATCAAACTGCCAAAAAATTATTTTATGGAGTTAGAAAAAATAATACTAAAATTCATCTGGAAGAACAAAAGAATATCAAGGGAACTGATGACTAAAAAAAAAAAAAAAATACAAAGAACACTGGCTACCAGTGTTCTACTGCCAGACTGATAAAGCAGTAGTTATCAAAATCATATGATACTGGCTAAGAAATAGCGTGATGGAACAGTGGAATAGGTTAGATACACATGACACAATAATCAATGAGTAGAGTAACCTAGTATTTGACAAACCCCCAAGCTCCAGTTTCTGGGCTAAGAACTTGCTATTTCATTAAAAAAAATTGCTGAGAAAACTGGAAAATAATATGTCAGAAACTCAGCATAGGCCTCCATCTCACACCCCATACCAAAACAAGATCAAAATGGATACATGATTTAGGCATAAAGGGTGAAACTATAAGCAAATTGGGAGAGCAAGGGATAGTTTATTTATCAGATTTTTGGAAAAGGGAAGAATTTATGGTCAAAAAACAACTAGAGAACATTATGAAATGCAAAATGGACAACTCTGACTACATTTAATTAAAAATGTTCTGAACAAACGAAACCAATGCAGCCAAGATTACAAGAGAAACAGAAAGTTGGGGGAAATTCTTATGTCCATGTTTCTGATAAAGGCCTCATTTCTAAAATATATAAAGAATTGAGTCAGATTTATAAGAATACACGTCATTCCCCAATTGATAAATGATCAAAAGATATAAACACGATTTTCAGATGAAAAAATTAAAGCCATCTATAGTCATGAAAAAATTCTCTAAATCACTATTGATTAGAGAAATACAAATTAAAACAACTCTTGAAATCTCATCTCATACCTCTCAGATTGGTTAAGATGACAGGAAAAGTTAATGAAAATGGAGGGGATGTGGGAAAATTGGGACAATAATGCATTGTTGATGGAATTGTGAACTGATACAACCTTCTCATGATAGAGCAATTTGGAGCCATGCCCAAAAGGCTATAAAATTGTACACATCCTTTGATCCAGCAGTTATACTACTGGGTCTTTATCCCAAGGAAACCATAAAGGAAAAAAAAAAAAAAGGATTCCACATGTACAAAAAAATTATTGCAGCAGCTCTTTTTATGATGGCAAAGAATTGGGAACTGAGTAGATGCCCATCAACTGGAGAATGGCTGAATAAGTTATCATATATGAAAGTAATGGAATGTTATTGTTCTATAAAAACAAGGAACAGGCTGATATTTAGAAAGGCCTGAAAAAACTTACATGAACTGATGCTGAGTGAAACAGAGAATCAGGAATACATTGTACACAGCAATAACAAGTTTATGTGATGATCAACTCTACGACAGACTTTCTTCTTCCCAGCAGTTCAGGGTTGCAAAGCAACTCCAATAAACTATGGATGGAAAAAGCCATCTGCATTCAGAGTAAGAACTATGGAGACGAGATGGAATGTAAATCAACACATGCTATGTTCACCTTTTTTTTTCCTTTTTCTTGTTTTTTTTCTTTCTCTTATGGTTTTTCTCCCCAACATGATTCATAAGGAAATATGTAAAAAACCAAATGTACATATATAATAAAAAAATTTTTTACATGTAACTGGGGAAAACAAAAATTCAAAAAAGAAAAAAAAGAGTAACCCTTCTGATAAAGGCCTCATTTCCAAAATATATAGAAAATTGACTCTAATTTATAAGAAATCAAACCATTCTCCAATTGATAAATGGTCAAAGGATATGAACAGACAATTCTCAGACGAAGAAATTGAAACCATTTATAGACAAATGAAAATATGCTCCAAATCATTATTAATCAGAGAAATGCAAATTAAGACAACTCTGAGATACCACTACACACCTGTCAGATTGGCTAGAGTGACAGGGAAAGATAATGTGGAATGTTGGAGGGGATGTGGGAAAACAGGGACACTAACACATTGTTGGTGGAATTGTGAACACATCCAGCCATTCTGGAGAGCAATTTGGAACTATGCTCAAAAAGTTATCAAACTGTGCATACCCTTTGATCCAGCAGTGTTTTTACTGGGCTTATACCCCAAAGAGATACTAAAGAAGGGAAAGGGACCTGTATGTGCCAAAATGTTTGTGGCAGCCCTGTTTGTAGTGGCTAGAAGCTGGAAAATGAATGGATGCCCATCAATTGGAGAATGGTTGAGTAAATTGTGATATATGAAAGTTATGGAATATTATTGTTCTGTAAGAAATGACCAGCAGGATGAATACAGAGAGGACTGGCGAGACTTATGTGAACTGATGCTAAGTGAAATGAGCAGAACCAGGAGATCATTATATACCTCAACAATGATACTGTTTGAGGATGTATTCTGATGGAAGTGGATCTCTTCGATAAAGAGAGCTAATTCAGTTTCAATTGATCAAAGATGGGCAGAAGCAGCTACACCCAAAGAAAGAACACTGGGAGATGAATATAAACTGCTTGCATTTTTGTTTTACTTCCCGGATTATTTATACCTTCTGAATCCAATTCTCCCTGTGCAACAAGAAAACTGTTCGGTTCTGTACACATATATTGTATCTAGGATATACTATAACCTTTTTAACATGTAAAGGACTGCTTGCCATCTGGGGGAGGGGGTGGAGGGGAAAAATCGGAATAGAAGTGAATGCAAGGGATAATGTTGTAAAAAATTACCCTGGCATGAGTTCTATCAATAAAAAGTAATTTTTTAAAAAAAGAGTAACCTTAAAGAGAATAGTTTCAAGTTGTACAATAATATTGGCAGACAAGGAGGTGGGAAGTGAGTGGAGATAGATGGTAAAAACAATATTGCATGCATCTTTTTCTAGGAATGGTACGATGTAAGAGGAAAACAGTATATTAGTTTTAGGGGATATTATCGGTAAGTGAAGGATGGGGTAGGGACTGGGTATCTTTGTAGGGAGCAGAAAGGAACCAGAAAGTAAGAGACTAAAGAGGGAATAATAAAAGAGGAGAGAGAGAAGAGAATGATTTTGTGGGAAATTTTCAAGAGAAGTTGGAAGAGGGCAGCACCATGGGCACAGGACAAAGTTTTGATAAAGAGATTGGCCCAATTTTTGGAAGGAGTAGAGATGATAAGGTCTTTGAAAACCTAAAACAGAGGAGAGAAAAAGCGCTCAGGATGAATGGTGTCTATCTTCTTAGTAAGAAGTTGAGCCTGAGAACAGATAAAAAAAGGCTATCATGAAGGACTTGAGAGGAAAGATTTGGAATGCTGCTGTGAGAAATACAATAGAGTCAATTACTAAATGACAATAACTAATAGCAGTTAGGGCTCAGTTAAAACTACATAACAGATTTTAAAATGATCCATTCAATACAACTTCCTTTCATTCAGGAAAACATGAGTAAGAGTGGAGGAAGAAGATGGTGGGAGGTAATCCACATCTGGGGCAAGGAGTGAGAAAGGACTTCGTCCAAGGAACCTCAAGAATGGAAGGCAGCATAAAGCTGAACAGATTAAAGATAAGATCAAGAAAAAAAAGAGAGAAAGAAAATGCAATGAACAAGATGATTCCTTGAAAGATCACAGGGAAAGCAAAGTATGAGGCAGAGGGAAAGTTGAAAATAGAAGATATTTCAAGGGTTCATTGGATTTTCAGAGTTTTTAAAATAAGACACATAGGAAATGATGATGTGATTATTCCTTTGTATGGCTGAGGGAAAGTATATGTCACAAAAATTGAGGAGGTTCAAAAATTAGGAGACCAAAGAACTAGGAGGACAGGATATCTCAGAACATCAATATGCATGTTGAAGTTCCTCTGCATAATTGTGGATATGAGGTAAAGTGGAAGATGAGTGTTGAATTTCTTAAGAGGAAGAATGTCTTGAGAGCCAGCAGGTAGATGCCATCAGGAGCTGCACAAATGATAAATAAAAATGGAGTAACCTTCAAAGGAAGAGAAGTGTCAGGAAGATCTGAAAGTGGCAGTAGGCTTCAAGGAATACACCTGTGCCTCCTTTTGGTGCAATATTAGAGGGCACCAAGGAAGGTGCAACATTGTAGAGGATGGACCATGGGCAGTCTGGAGAGAGCTGGTTGTCTCTGAGTGACAGGAAATCAAAAGGCATATAAGAGAAAAAAGTCTAAGATGGAGGAACTTTGAATGGGGATTACTCCTTGGAACCCTTACCAACCCAAAAGAACCTAGCAGGGCTGGAGTTCTGCTGGTTACTCAGTCAGAAGTCACTCTCCAGACCATAATGGAGAAGGACAGTTCACAGAGATTCAGACTATCAGTTGCTGAAGAGCCTTTAAAGACAATTAAGTGCATTCATGGATATGAGAGCCACAGTAGCACATCATTTACATGTCAAATATGGTTAATTTCCAAGAAACACTTTCGCTAAGAACATATTCTGGCAGCATGATAAGCTTCTGCTGGCTGAGGTGGGGAGGGGCAGGGAGGAATGCTGTGTAATCAGGAAATCCATGCCAACCAGAAAAGGATATTCATAATCACCGGTCACCTTTCAGTTTCATTTTGATATTCCTGTTGTCCATAGGAGAACTGTGCCCTCATTCTCACTAAAAGATATTAAATCTTCTAGCAAGGTGGCAGAAAAGGATAATGCAATTCATTGGAAGGAAAAGTTAAACAGGTATCTGGCAAAATTCTCCATGAATTCAGAAAGGTAATTGATTCCTCTGCTGACTTGATTTGAAGCACTACTTTTCATTAAAATATTTATCCTCCAGTTTCAGGAAATTTATTTGTTTTGGAGAATAATTTAACATCCTTGCTGAACTAGTCTAATGCATTTTAAAAAACAGAATGGAAAGGCATTTATTTTCAGGATCTGGGGGACTCAGTTCCAAAACAAATAAAAAGGTGCACCTTAACTATCTCTACTGCCCAAGTGGGCAACAATTGCTCCTGCTCTCTGCCCCAGTCCCTCCAAGGCAAGGCAGAATCCCAATAGAGGATGTAGCACCTTGTTTCATCAGTTAAAAACAACCATTCAAATGACAGACAATGTGTTAGAATTAGATGGATAAAGAAAAATTCTGTCTTATACTTAGGAAGGAAGAAGAAATGATCATATATTGGACCAATACTGTTGATTCTTCTGCTCTGGCTTGACTACTTGATATAGGTACCATTTACCTGTTTCATTTTTTTTTTTTTCAACAACTAACTTCACAGCTTCACAGGGTTACTCTTTTTGGTACAGTTTAGAAATGCAGCTCTCTTATTAAAATTAAATAGATATTTACTGTATCCCAACTATACATAAGGGTCCATTCTAGCCTTGAGTCTTCCTCTTAAAAAAGGCTTATTAGTCAGGGAAAGAAGGTATATGCAAGTCAGCATGATTTAGTAAGTATTTACAAGACTTTGTGTTTGGAACTGGGAATGCAAAGATTAAAAAATATCAGTCTCTACCCACAGAAGTTATACAGTGCCATAAGAGGATACAAGTTGTTTTGCATAACTTCATATATTCTTAATGGGGTTGGGGGTGGAGATAAGGGAGAGAATCTGGAATCCAAAAAAAAAAAAAAATGTAAAAAAATTGTTGTAAATGTAACTGGGGAAAATATTAAATAAATATGACCTAAAAAAAAGAGATAGATACAAGTGCACAAAACCAAATGTAACATAAGGTAGAATGTACTTGAGGCAGAGTCCCAGAAACTTTTGAGAAGGGAGACAGTAATTTTAGCTTGGGAAATTAGGGTAGGTTGATTGAAAGAAAGTGAGCTTAATTTAGACTTTAAAGGAATGATTCAAACAGCTGAAGCTAAGTGCGAAGTACATCTCAGCATAGGTAAGAGCATGGAGAAGAAGAGAAAGGGAGCAGATGTGAGCAGGAAATGGCTGAGCAGTCCAGGTTGGTGCAGTATAATTATGTAAAGGGCAAGCATGTAAAATTGTGTTGATGTCAGGAAAGGTTTTAGGAAAAAGGTAGCCTTTCAACAGTTTAAAAGAATATATAGGATTTCAAAAAGACAGAGCTAGGGAAGTAAAGCATTCCTGGAGGAGGGGATTAGGGAAAGAGAGATAGGGAGTAGGCCTGGAAATGGGAAAATAATCCAATTTAACAGAAGCACAGAGTATGTGAGGGGAACAGTAGGAGACAAGACTGGAACAGTAGGTTGGAGTTGTACTGTGGAGGGCTTTAAATGACAGTCTAAAGAGTTTAGATTTTATCCTGTAGGCAATTGCCAGCTTTGAGAGATTTCTGAGCAGGGTTGTGACACCATGAGGATGAAAAACGGTCTTTGACAAAGCAGTACCCTACAACAAAGTGGTGTAAACTCAAATAGAAAAGGAGGCTTGTAGGCCACATATAAACCTAGAAAGTAACATACTGCCTATATTTTATTGTATTTTTATGTACTTTGTTAAATCTTCCAATTATTTTTTAATCTAATTCAGGGGCACTTGGGCATATTTTGGGTCGCAAGTGCATGTTTGCTACTTACCTTCAACCTGCTTCCCCCAAGGCTCATCTTTCTGACTGACCCCATTCTAAAAACCAAAGGGCATAACCTAATAAGCAAGGTTGGGCGTTTTTTTTTTTTTTTTTAATTCGTATACTTGCTCTTTATTTTGGTCAAAGGGCCCCATCTCATAGAACTAAAAGATTTAGGAAATTTCATGAAAAAAGATAGCTTTACAAAATACAGTAATTTATTCAGTCACATCAACATGCTTATACACATCAATATTCTGAAGTTTACAAGTGTATCTACCAAATAATCTAGGATTATTTCATCAGAAAGTTAACACTTCAGGATAGATATTAATTCTAATGAATATCTCTTGCCTCATTCTTTAAAGATCAATTAAGATTCTGCCATATCCAAAGATGACTGGCAATTGTGAAATCAGTTTAGATTCTCCATTTTTTTTCTATTGATTTAGAAAGCTGTGGGAGGAAAAACCTTGACAAAGAAAATGTTTTACTACAAGGCATTTTTCAACCTTTCTATATTAAAAAAAAAAAAATGAGGGCAGAAAGGTGAAATCTAATATTGCAGGTTACTATTTGTGGAAGCAAGAAATAAAAAAATAAAGGTATGCAATTATTAAGCTTACTGATGCTGGAACTTTACATTTTAAATTGAATTCCACTGAACATAAATTATAAAAGGGCAGTAATCTTTTTTGTCTCCCCACCCTATCCTAATATTCTCTTCTTACTCTTTTGCTGTTATGCTCCTGAGCTTCCTAAAATCAATTTTCATTCTTCCTAACTTCCATCAAAGAGTCTTAGAATAACCTGTTTTCTCCCCCTTTTCTTAGATGGATAAACCAAATGAAGCAGAGTGAAGGGAAGCAACCTGCTCCAAGTCAGTGCTAAGGCCTAGGCCCCGTTACCCTGCTCTCCTTTCCTGAGAGAACTCTGTAACCATCTCTTGCCAAATGTGACTGATTTTTCCCATGGTAATACCATGCCATCCAGGACTGGTTTTCCAGATGTGTTTACATGAATTAGTGGGAAGAAAAATACTGAATACTTTATACTTAAACTCTGTTTCCAAGTAAAGAACACTTTTTTTTTTCCTGTATCATGAGAGGTTTGTCACTTCCACTGGCTTAGCCCATATAATCACCACAGACAGTACTGTCACTACTTCTCAAAACCAGAACTTTTCTCAAGGAAGACTAATGGTCATTTACAGAATAAGTGGAAAACTTCAGAGCCTAAGTTTAGGAGCCCCAGCTCTCAATCCTTGCCTGCTTTTCTTTGCTCAGCATTTTTAGCCTGGATTCTGTCTCGCCTTTTATGTCTTTCAGCTCTCAATACTCCTGGTTCGGCTGCTTTTTCCTTTTTTTCATCCTTTTGTTATTATAAAGTGAACGTCCCCTTTAAGGCTTTTATGAGGGAGCCATGCTGCCCCTCCCCCCTCTCCCCCCCATCAAATTCCTGGTCTCTCACAGGTCATCTCTGAGAATCTCATAGTCACCAAGTCTCTTTTCAAGGACTGCTCACATTGTCATCAGAGTTGGAAGCCACCTTGAGGGCCACAAAGGACAACCAGACTTTACCAAGAACTCCAGTTCCAACACACTCAAGGAATGACATTCAGACTTTGCATCAAGATTTCCAGTGAAACAAAATGTCTATTCTCATTATTCTCAAAATCTACTTTTTCCAGTTATCCAGTCAAATCTCTACATTCTCCAGGGCAAAACCTCAAGTTTTGGAGCAAAAAGATTTACTCTACGTAACATTGGCCAAGCTGGGACTGGACACCAAGTCTCTTGGATTCCAAATCCAAAGTACTTCCCATTCTGCCCTGTCCCCTGCCTCCTCATAAATACGATCGCCAATAATCTGGGCATCCTCAGCTGCCTGTCCCAAAATTAGAAACATCCAAATTTTTGCAGAGTCCTAACTTTCATTTTCTAAAGTTCTTTTAGCCAAGAAGAAGGTCATTACCTAAATACAACTTAAATGAAAAGACTTAAAATAATCTGTTTGTAAAAAGAGAAAAGAATTTGGCAATAACCAAAAGGGATATTTAAATGACCACAAAATTTCACCAGACAATTAAGAATAGGGGGAGAGATGATAGGGAATGGGAAGAGAGGCTGAACGCTATACCACCAACATAGAAACCCACAATTATAAGATTTACACACACACACAAATACTGCAGATTCGTTGTTCTCATTGACTGTATTTCTTCTTTTTGGAAGAGAAGAGTCCTTCCAAGATTTCTGGACCCATCCACTATGACATTTTGCCTCTCTGTCTCTGTCTCTCTCTCTTCTCTCTCCTACCTAAATCCCCACTTTATGAAGGCTCTGCTGAATTATCTGGTGAAATGTACTGGAAACCACAGGGGTTTCTCTTCATGTGAAGAAATACTTCCATCAACCACCTCCCCCACCCTCCACCTCCCCCCAAAAAAGACAACAGATTGAAGACTTTGTTAAACTCTACTCCTGGATAATGCCTCAGCCACCAGAACCAAAGATTGCAACAACAGCTACTGTTTTACAGCATAATGTAAAACACAAAAGCCTTGATGGAAAATGCCTACCTCAGAAACTTGGTGAGGTGGCTTTAGGAAAAAAAATGGGGTGTGGTTCTCTTCCACAAGCTCATACAAAAAAGAGAAGAAGGCATTTCAAGTTGGGTCAAGTGGTGCAAGTTTCAAGTTTGGACTTCTAGATGCATTATTGGGAAAACCTTCAGCACAGAAGCAGCATTCCTACTCTTGGGTGGTGAACACGACCTCAACAGCACAGGGAATTGCAAGCCCCCCACTGCAAAGTATATTTTAAAAGGATAGAAAATCCATAAACATTTCTTATGTGAAAGGCATTTATAAGCTATGAATTACACAAGCTGGGACACTAGAAATCACTGAGTAGTGCTCCCCCAAACCTCCATCTTACTTCTGAGAAGGCCTCAGGAGTGATGGGCCTGCCAATGTCTAACAGCTGATGGAGGGCAGGCAGAAGATATATCCAAGATAAGTGATTTCATCACTAAAGATACTCCTTCCTTCACCAATGCAAATTTCTATCCCCTCTGTCTTAAGGCTTTATGAACAACTATTTTCAAAAAAATATCCATCACCTGAAGATCAAGCAGTCATGACTTTTTCTGGATGTCGGGCTGGTCCCCAAATCAGAGAAATATTAACTTGCCATTGAGTCTATATTCAATGCCATTTCAGCTTGGTAAGATTTGTTTTAGTTTATGCGACACTGGCAGAAGCTTCAGTAATAATTAATAACTGATATTTATATAGTGTTTTAAAGTTTGTATTTTGCATGGATTACATCGTTTGAACCTCACAAAAAACATGTGAGGTAACTGCGATAGGCATCTCTATTTTGCAAATGGGGAAACCGAGGCTCAGATTAAGTTACTTGTTCTTGGTCCCACAGTTAAATGTGGGATTTGAACACAGGTCTTTCTGAATCCAAGTCAGCATTCTATCCACTATGCAAAATCACCTCTCTTCAAAAACTCCAGGCCACTTGCACTGTGTAAGGGGAGGGAGCAGGGTCTTTGTGACAACTAAGAATATTGTTATTCGTTATGGATAAGGTAACAATAAAATCTATCTTCCATCTATTTGATTTTTTCCAAAACTATTTTTACATCTCATACCTCAAAATGATTAGAAAACCTGATTTCTAAGTTCCAGCAGAGCCACTGACTGACCTGCCTGTGGGCCATCACTTAAGATCTCTAAGCCCTCATTTTCTCCTTTATAAAATGAGTATCACATTCATGGTACTCACCTTACAGGGCTGTTGTGAATACTATCCATATAAATAAGCCTCTATAAAAATATCAGTTATTACTGACAACCCTGAGCTGCATTGGGAACTTATGATGAAGAAAAGACTATAACAATTTCCATGCAGAGTTTAAAAAAAAAAAAAAATGGATTAAGAATGAGGAGGGCAGGACTGTTATCCCTAATTTTGTTACTAAACAAAATACAAGATCTAGGGCAGATCACTATCTCTTGGTATCTAAGTTTCCCCATCTGGGAAATGGGAATAAGAACAGATAAGACAAACTAGCATTTTTAATGCATTTAAGATTTACAAATCATGTAGCTAAATTATCTCATATGCTTCTCAACAACTTTGTGAGGGAGATATTATTAGATTCATTTTACCTCTACCTACTTCACAAGCTTGTAAGAAGCAAATTAGGTAACAAGCATGAACCAACTTTGAAAAATATAGAGCCCTTTATAAATGTATTACATCTCTGGGCCAAAGGCATGAACAAGCAATGAGCTTTTAAGAATTCAAGAAAGATTACTTCTCAGTATCTTTATTTGTATGAGAAAACACAATGAGGATAAATAACCAAACTAGAAACAAATGTTAATTAGATGAGAGTCTCCTCATTGATATGCCAGGTGATTTTTTTTTTTTTTTTTGGTCAGTTTCCAGTTCACCATAAAAAAAAACCACTAACAATAAACAACATCCTGGAGTAGCTAGTGTAAAATAACTACATTATACAGATGGAAAGTATCATGAAATGTGGAGTTGGGAGATACTTTAGGGAGCTTGTCTAGCCCCCTTATTTTTACAAATGAAGAAACCGAGGTGGAGGGCAATTAAGTAACTTAACCCCAACTTTGCGGACAGTAGAGCTGCAATTCAAACCTAGAAGTCTTCTAGCTCCACATTCAGTACAATTTCTACTCTGTAGTATGGCAACAAAGAGAATGCAAAAAAAAAAAAAAAAGCCATAGATCATATGGTGACACATGACGTATAGATGGTCAGTGCAACAAAGGCACAAGAAAAGAAAATCTAGCTCCTGATCCATCTGTCACATACAAAAGATGTAAGGCAGTGATCATCTTAGCCCTGTCAGGGGTTCCTGCAGCAGGCTTGGACAGGTCTCTGATTCTCTTCAGAGAATCTTCAACTGTTTCATTTTTGACATAGGCAAAGTACTTACAGTGGCATTGGGAGGTTTATTTGGCGTTCGAACAAGGTAATAGTAATAATAATGAAAGATTATTTCTGGCCACCTCCCCTACGATGGACAGGAAATGGATCCCAGGATGCTGTGATGGGACTGCCCCATTTCAGCCAACTAAATGCAAAACCACTTCAAAAAGGGGTGGGGGTAGGGGTGGGAAGGAGAAAGACAACAGAGCTGATGAGGGTGGGAAAACTTAACCTCTGATGTCACAATCCCACGACTCAATAGTGAGTGACCACCCATAAGGTTATAGAGCAGAAGAAGGAGGAATAAGCACCTGAGCCATAAAAGTGCTGTGACATCGAGGAGGATTTCTATGCTGAGTTTGAGTTGATTTTAATTCAATTAAAGTCAAATTAAAATGTAGTAGCCTTTAAGGATTTTTTTTTAAGTTGACAGGTGATAAACACCTGAAGATGTGATTTTAATGTAGCAATCATTTCTTAGCTATTTTAAGACGAGGAAAAAAAAACACCTTCCAAAGAATATGCTCCTACTGTTGGTATGTATCATTTTTCTTCCATAGCTTGTAGAAGAGCTAATTCACAGATATTCTGGTCTTAATCCTTGAAAACAAGTCAAATACAAGTAAGCTAAGATTAGAAGTGAGGACAGAACAATCACTTGATTATTTTTTAATCTTTTATCTTTAATTTTTAATTTTTATCTTATACTTTATCTAGAAAAGTAACCTAATACAATATTCTACTTTGAGCTTCCTAAGTATGTTTGGGAAACTTCTATACTCCTCTGGAAGCCAGCAGATATGTCAAAGTTGCTTAAGTATTATTTACTTGGCTGCAGGCCTAGAAAATGACAAAATTCAAGGGGTTAATATCAAAAAGATCTTCATCATTGAGAGGCTTTTCAGGCAAAAGAGAGAGGAGGAGGAGAAAGTTTCTCTGGGTTTAGGGAACTCAAGAGTAGATTCAATGATAAATAGTAATATCACAAGCATGAAAATGGAAATAATTAGAAAGTTATAAAGCCTAGAGTTAAAATTCATCTCCAGATAATGAGGTACAAGAAAAATAAGGAAAATCAGAGGGGGAGGGGAAGATGTAGTAATATCATTGTGATAAGAATAAGCCTTTAATAATAAGCAGTCTTTAAGCAAATAATCTAGAATGGATCCTTTAAAAAAAATTTGACCTATTCTCCCAATCCAGTAATAGCTATTTAAAAGAGTCTACAAAACAGCACTGGTAGATGTATCCCTAAGGAATATAGGAGAGAGAAAGCATTTTTAAAACTGGGAATAAAAAAATTATCAAAATTTTATCTGGCAGTTTTTCCAAATTTATCAAACTGGGAACCCAGGGGCAGATCCCTTCCAGAACCCACATTTCCATTTCTCTGCTCTATTCTGATCTTTCCCAAATATACCAACATTATCACTCATCTCTAGGCTAGCATTCTTGTAGTTAAAGTCTCTCTTCATTAATAGAATACTTTTTGAGACTAGGAGCAGAGTACTGCTCTTTTTTAGGTGGCGTGGCAACAACACTGATATATCTAGGGTTTCAGCTGCAGAACACATGAACCAGGAAGGCCAATGGCAGCAGGCTGCCTTCCTGCTGCTGTGAAAAATGAAAGCCCAGGAGATTAAGCTGGACTTTAGAACTAAAAGAAACATTTAATTCTCTGGAACGAAGAGAACTTAGATGTCTGAAGGAAAAGCAAAAAAAAAAGGCAGTGAAGAATCATGGAAAGAGACTGGGCTTAAAGTAGAAAAACTTGAGATCAAAAACCAATCAGTCACTAAAAGTAGCTGTGCAGGAAAATTTGCTTCCATTTCCCAAGCATTAAATGAAGGGGAATTGGTCTAGACTCATGTCTCCTGGAGTTTAAACATAGTTATATGGAACCACAGATGGACTAGAATGCTCTACTAAATACATTAAATTTTCTCACAATTTCGTCGATTTAGAGAGTTAAGATGCAAAGATTTTGATAGGCTAAAATATTAGGCCAAATCCTACATGATGAAACTAAATTGGGATGAACTCTCAGCATTGTGTTTGCCAATTCACAACTACAATATGGGGGAAATTTGTGTAATAAGATGTAGAGGAGAAAGAGGACTGCAAATTTATAAGGAATCAGCAGTGTGATATCAACAGAAGCCAAGTATGGCCATTGGACTTAAGCAACATCAAGATAGGTTCAGTGTCCAGGTGATCATGCTGCTCTATTTTGCCCTGACAGAACATGTCCGGAGAAGTATATTTAATTCTGGTTGCTACAATTTAGAAAGGGCATTAATAAGCAAGAGTTTAACTAAAGAAATGTAGCCAAGATGGAAGTTGAAGATAAACAAATTTAGGATTTAATTCTTTGCAACCATGAGAGTTACCTCAAGGGAACAATGGGCTCCTCCTAGGTTAGAGGCATCAAGTCAAGGTTGGATGACCACTTGTCAAATGTGCTGAGGGGATTCTTGTCTGATCAGGGCTGAACTAGCTGGCCTCTGAAATCTCTTCCAAACCCAAAATTCTGTGATGAGAACCTTTAACCAGCACAAATACTCCAGTTTTTAAAAAATAGAATCAAAAGGAATTGGAAACTAGCATGAACTTTAGAGAGGACCCAATCCAACCCTCTCGATTTACATAGATTAAGAGCTGGAAAAAAACCTCAGAGGACATGGAGTGTGACCCCCTTATGTTACAGACAAAGAAACTAAAATACAGGTTAAGTGACTTGCCCAAGACCACATACTAGGGTTTGAGAAGGGATTTGAACCCATTAAACACACACACACACACACACACACACACACAATAGACAGTTATATAGATCTATGAGAAATAATGTGGAAAAGAAGGGGGGAAAAGTGGTTCTTGAGAGAGAGAAGTTCAAGTTCCCCTACCAGTTACATGACAAGTCATTTCTTTTTCTCTTCCATTCCATAAATTAGAGAAGGTATTAATCTGCATTGGTAAAGAAAGATCCTTTCAAAGAGTTCCCTACACACAAGAAATCATAGGTTTGGTAAACAACAAAACATATCAATAAAAATAGATCACAAGATCAGCACTGGAATCTTCAAGATGATCTATCCTATTCCTCTCATTTTACAAATGAGTTAACTGAGGCTCAGAGAGCAAGCAGGTCACATGAATAGGAAGGAGAAGATCTAGGAACGAAAGACAGGTGTCCACTGATTCTAAACAGGTTGATTTCTTTCACATATTATTTGCTTTAAATTTTCCTCAGTTCTTCAATTTTAAGATGATATAAAGTTGGCTTCCTTAAAAACATTTTTTCTGAGTTTGAAACACATTCCTAGCATTCCCTCTAAATTGACCATGAGCTCTATCTGAATCAAGAGACAGTATAACAGCTGCTAGAAAGGAGACCAGTGGCAATAGTTACTCAAAGAATCTTTTACCACCAAATGGATTTTTGAGCAAGAGAAGAACCTACAGTAAGTTTTGATTATAAGGTGTGCTTCGAAGCTTACAAAGGTATCCACCTTTTTCAGTCATACAGACTTGTAAGAAGCTTTGAAAGTTAAAGTCAAATACTAGCTTGTTGCTGTAGCACTGAAGCCTATGTTTGTTAGTCTATAATACAATATAAGGTTTCCACACTTTGTCATATCATGGAATTATTGACACACTGCTTGGAACACTTTTTAAAATAACAGAAGTTCCTCTGTCAACACTGAGTTCTGAACTCCCACATCATTAATCTACCACCTTGCACTTATCCAGTACTGACTCCAAGTAAGGCATAAAGAGGATAAAGTACTTGGGAAGTCTGCCCCGAGTTGGTTAGGATAGTAGCCAGCATCAGATGAAAACAGTTTTTGGTGAATGAAATAAGTTAGCCACCTGTGGAGAATCAAATGGACAACAGGAAATGGGGTAGAGGAGGAGGAAGCCCAAACCTTACATATAAAATTTTATATTAAATAGAAATTACATTAATTTAACTTATATTAAATATCTATTACTAATATTCATGAACCTTTAAACACTATTTACAATAGTGGTTCTTTACTTTTTTGTGTGTCCTGTGGAGCCTCTGGACAATCTAGTGAAGCCTATGGACTTCCCAGAATGAATTTTTTTTTTTTTTAAATACATAGGATTTCGAAGGGAATCATTTTGAAAAAAAAAGTTATCAAGCAATTTTTTAAAAATAACTTCATAGACTGCCCAGATTAAGATTTACAATTAGCCTGCTTATTCCTTCAATTTAGAACTGAAGCATTTGGACTTTGCTATAAATCTCCCTTTAGAAACTAGTATTGAGCTAGAAGAGACTCACTGAAATTTTTAATCCTAGTACTCCATAACAAACTCAGAAACATAAAGATCTGGAGGATTTCACTTGATATCTTCTAGAAAAAATATCTAAATCCATTTTTATGTATCACCTCATGAGGCCCAACTAAGATGCCTGCACACATACAAAGGGAATAAATGATGGATATAATTAAATGTTTCTTAAGGAAGTTTAAGAAATTGATGACTTGAGGCTCATTAGCTTCCCTAAGAGCTTTATCATCAGGTTATACAAGGAAGAGAATCCAAAATCAAAAGAACCATCAAGCAACATAGTAACAAGACAATGGACCTTGAACAAAATGCATCAAAAAACTTGAACCACAAGAGGACACAGATAAATATACTAGGGTTCCTCCTATAATTGGCAGACTACTGTCATGTCACTATACTTAGCAGATATTCAGATTCCAGTTATCCCTTGTAGGTTTATTCTAGCATAATTTATTCCAAACTCCCTTATCATGTGTTAAATTATTCATAAATTTCTTAATAACAAAGGGATCTGCTTTTCATTGAAGAATTGTGGTTTTCAACTTAAATCAAATATATACTTAGTTTTACAAGTTAAACGAGAAGAGAGAAAACTTTTTTATTTATAGTTTTGATTGAAATAGATTTAGTCATCACATAAGGACAAATTCTAGAATTCTGCTTTAATTGTGCTCTTGGATATATATATATATATTTTAATGACTTTAAAAAGTCAGTTAATTTGTCATCTCATATATGGGAGCAATAACGTATAAAAGTATACAGTGACATCCTGCATGTTTTCAGTCACTTCACCTACTCCTATAAACCCCCTAGCTAGAAAAACAAAAGTTTAAGACCTTACACTGAAGGCAACTGAAGTAAACTTTTACTCACTAGATATCTTCCATTTACTCTCCTTTTTAATAGGTTCCTCGACCACAATAAATATCATTTAGAATTAATATCGTGAGAAGAACAGAAATGACTGTTGTGCATGAATCTTGCAGAGGGCCCAGGATTTTAAATGATGAACACTGAAATTGTCATGAATTTGTAGATTTTCTCTAAGCACAGAAAGACCTTTAAGCTACTGTTGCTTAGAATTGGGGAAGAAGGGGTTAAGGCCAAAAAAGGACACAAGATTTGGGGGCAAAGCCTCTAAAAGGATTTTTTATCTGTCACAAGTTTCCAAGAAAAACTTTCTTTGTAATGTTAAAAATCATTTCTCTAAATACAATCAAGCAAGAAAGTGTCTACAATGAGCAAAATACAGAATAACAGTAGCCCCATCGAAGCCTGGATCTGGTCCAGGGTGCTTGATTTTTGCAGCAGCTTTCTCCTCGGTACCCAAGTGGAATAGAAAGAAAAAAAATGGCCTGGAAAGCCCTCCACCAGCCCAGAGAACTGCTGAGGGGCTGAGCAGCCTTGGCCCCTTGAACTAGGCCAGAAAGACTAAAGGCACCACCTGCCATTTGGATCATACCATCTTTTCTTCACACAGAAAACCTTATCCACTGAGGAATCTCAAGTCCCGGACCATCCAGAAATGCTCTTTCAAAAAAGGCTTTCTTTTCCCCCCTCCTCAGCTCTTAGCAGAGCATGAGGGCAGATTTCAGATGGGAAGGGAAACCTCGTCCCCTCTCTGAATATAGTGATATGAGGGGAAAAGGGTGTATGTATGTGTGTAAAGAGGAATATGGGGGAGAGGGGGAAGCTGTGGGAAGCTTCTGTGGGAAAAGGGGGGAGGAGGAGGGGTGCAGGAAGGTAGGTATCTGTGTGTGGAGGCCTTCTCTGGGAGAAGAGGCAGGTCTTATAGAAGAATGTCTCCTGGAAGGGGGAGTCTCCGGAGATGTTCTAAAAAAAAGGGGTGTCTAAAGAAGAGTTCTCTTTTGGGGGCCTCCTGAGGAAAGCAATGTCTTGTGTGACTAGGCTGCACTAAGAGTGGAGAGATCTTGAGTAAGGAAGTATCTGGAAGGCTACAGAAAAGGGGGTGGCCCAGAATGGAGGATCAGAGGAGGGGTCTGGGGAGCTATGAGAAAGGAAGTCTTTTGTGGGGGGCTGCTTGTGAGGGACATCTCCTGAGAAGACAGGGAGTGTGAAAGGAGTCCCCAATATTGAGAGGGTTAATCTCTGAGTAGGGGCAGTCTTTGTTGTGGCCTTCCAGGTAAGTTCCTGTTATAAGGATGCTTTTATAGAAAGGCACCTTTTGAAGCAGACCTTTAAGGAGAAAGTTCCAGCTGTGTGAGCTGTTTTGTGGAAGTCCTCCCATAGGAGGAAGGGAATGGCCATGTATTGGGGAGCTGTGTGCAGACTCCTTGGAGCCATGAGTGGAGGAAGGTACCCTTGATGCCCAAGGGGATCATCTTGTGGAGGATCTCTGGTACAAAAAAGTTTGGGGGGATACCTTCTGTGAGAAATGGGGGGAGTCTGTATATAAGGGGATTATCCAGGTGTGTAGAGTCTGTCTGATTGAGGAGGAGGTTCTCTTATGAGGAAGGAGAGACTGTCTTCTGGGGATATTCTTGTGAGGAAGGAAATAGCCAAGTGTGTCGAGCTTGTCTTACTGGGAGGCCTCTCATAAGGAAGGGCAAGCAAGAGTGAAAAAATAGATGCCGTGTTTGCATGTGGGTAATTTGAGGGGTACCTCCCAGAAAGAAGGGGATAACTATGTGTGGGCTATCTTGGGGAGTATATAGCCTGTGATGAAAGAAATACCTATGTTTGGGAGGTGATTTTTAGGTGAGGATAAGGATGTGTGTGTGATGAGAGTATCTTTGCACAGTCTAGTGCGAGGATGGGGGTTTCTGTCTGTAGGGAGCTTTCTCTTAGGGGATAATCAATCTGTGAGGACTAGCAGTTGTTAATCACAGGGATCTCTTGTTGAGGGCGAATGTGTCCATATCTTGAGGGCACCTTTTGGGAGAAGTCTCTTGCCAGGGTGGCTGTTGTATGGAGAGGGGTCTCCTTTGAAGATGGGGGACTTCTCTAGGAGTTTTGGGGTCTATGTGTCTCTGGCAGGGTCCTGGTCTATGATGGAGACTCCCCAGCCCAAGTTTTGGGTATTAGTCTGTGAGTAGGTCCTAGTCTGTGTGTGTCAGGAGTGGGGGGAATGTCTTTCAGTAGGTCCCCCTTCCCATGTGTGTGGGGGGATGCGATACATGAGTGGGTCTCTCTAGGCCATGTGTGTTTGAGAAGGTAATCTTTGACTGGGTTTCTTGCCTATATACACACATCTTGGTGGGGAAAGTAAAGATAGTCTGCCTCTCAAGTGCGTGTGTGTGCGCGTGTGTGTGTCTGGGGAAGGGGGTGTCCTGTAAGTGGATCCCTCCACCATGTGTATGTGTCCGCATCTGTCTAGGGGGCTGGCTGGCTGTGAGTAGGTCCCTCCCCAGTGTGTGTGTGTCTGGTGGGGGCTCTTGGTCCCCCCACTCAAAGGTCTGTTAATGTATGGAGGGATCTCGAAGGTACCTGGGAATGGGTCCCTTGCCCATGTGCCTGGTGGGGTCTGGGTCCCCCTCCCGCGTGTGTCTGGGAGTGGGTCCCTTGCTCATGTGTGTGTCTGGGGGGGTCGGGATATTCTCCTCCCGCGTGTGTCTGGGAGTGGGTCCCTTGCCCATGTGTCAGTCTCGGGGGTCTGTGTCCTTCGGGCACCCCCTCCCCCGGGCTGCAGACAGCGGCGGCAGCAGCAGTGGCGGCGGCGGTGGCGGCAGCATTAGCCCCGCTGGCCGCCCGGCCCGGCCGGTCCCGCCCCACCTCCACGGAGCAGGCCGGGCGGCAGACGGCCCAGGGCCGTCCGGGAAGCCCCCTGCGGGCGGCGGGCGGCGGGCGTGCGGCCTAGTGGGGCCGGGCTTACATAACGGGGCCGGGGCGGGCCGGGGCCTCACCTGCCGTAGATGCCCTCGGTGATCCGGTTCCGCTTTAGGGGGCGGCGGAGTTTGCTGCAGTCCGCGTTCCGCCGCTTCATCCTCCTCCCGCTGGGGGGCCGTGAGCCCGAGCCGCCGCCGCCGCCGCCTCCTCTTCTTCCTCCGCCTCCGCCGCCCGAGCCGAGCCCGAGCCGCAGCTCCCGGCGCCCTCCCGCCCCGCGCCGCCGCCGCCGCCGCCTCCTCCGCCGCCGCCGCCGCTGCTGCTCCCGGCGCTCCGGGCCTGGACTCTACCCTGGGGCCGGTCACCGCCGCGGAGCCAGCCCCCGGGGGGAGGGGGTGGGGACGGGGCCGGGGCGGGGGCCGGGGAGGGGGGGGCCGCGGAGCCTCCTCCGCCTTCGGAAACAAAGAAATGACAATTCCGGGGCCCGCCCGCCCCACGGCCAGCCGCCCTCCGGCTCCGCCTCCCCCGCTCCGATCGACGGCAAGACCGACCAATTGGAGCCACCTTTTCTGTAGCCTTAACCAATCCTAGAGGTTGCTTAGGCCCAGCCGAGTCTAAAGCCAGCCTCCTTGACGGACGGAAGAACGCGCCAATCACAATGGGGTCTGGAGCAGCTCCTAGGCCAATCAGCGAGAGTTTAAATAGGGTCTTATAAATAGGCCCTATAAATATAACATCTTATATGATGCTTTGTTGCGACGGTACATTACGCTGCATTATATTTAATGACCACATTATCTTATATCATCATCTTATATTTGTTGTACGGCATATCATATCGGGAAGCTTCTGCAATCCAGCATCGCGCACGGAACAACATGTGACGAGGGCCCCCAAGCCACAGCACTACATCGCTCTCCGCGGTCGCCTCATTATATAAGGGGCACTCTAGTTTCCCTTTGAGCCCCCCATCTACCCCCCGCGGAACACATTCGGACCGCAGCCACGCGAGCCCTCTCCGCAGACCCCGGAGCGCCAGGCCGCGCCGGCAGCGTCAGCGTCAGCACGGGGGACGAATGACAAAGCAAAGCCTGCCCTCGCAACCACCCGCCCCGCCCCCGCCTCCCGCTACAGGGTGACAGCCCGTAAGCCAATAGAAAGCAGGGGCGGGGCCACCAGGCGTCTCTGCTCCAGCGAGTGTCTTTAGGCTGGGATAAGGAGGGGCGAGACGGAGCGGGGCGGGGCCAGGCAGGAGGCGGGGAGCTGTTCTTGCGCGGCGGGGCGGGGCGGGGCGGGGCCCGGTCCAGAGCAGACCTAGGCTCCACGTCTACAGGGCGTGCGAGGGGATCTAGGAGATTGAAAGCGGGCGGTACCTGCGGCGTGAGCGCGTCTGCTGGGCAAGGGGTGTGTCTGCATGAGCACTGCCGAGCGCTGAGGGTGCCCTGCTGCTGCTTTCCATCCAGCCCCTCATCTTACAGATGGGGAAACTGAGGCCCGGAGCGACCCGTCTGCCTCAGTGACGCCACCCCTCTCTTTTTACAGTGGAACCCGGGTTCAGAGCCCCTTTTTGTCCGCTCCTATTTGTGACTTTGGGCCAGTCGTGGCGTCTCTCTTTTAATTTCCATAATAAGCATTTAGCCTTTGACACTTCCTTCTCTCTCTTAATGATATGACCCGTGTGGACGCTTGAGACCGCCTGTCAAAGCCGAAAGCAGCTCAGCGCTTGCAGAGCGCCTCGAGATCCAGACTGTAGTGGGCCTGGATTTGTCCCGGATCAAAGGAGATCACGTATGAAAAATGCTTTGCAAACTCGAAAGAGCCATAAAAAGGCGAGTTGTTGTTAGTGGGGCTGTGACTACATCCCCCGCGGTTAGTACAGGGCCTGGCACGCAGTAGGCGCGCCATAAATGCTAATCGACCGACTGACTGGGAGGCTGGATGCGCTGAACTTCTGAATTTGAGGACCCCTTCCCTCTTGTTTTACAAATGGGAAAACTGAGATCCCTTTCCACTCCCAAAATAACCTGGGGTTTATTTCATTTACGTTTTCAGATGGGAGATAAATGGCACAATGGACTTAGACTTCTGAGTCCGAGGACCTGGGGATGACCTTATTGTAAAAAGAGGATGGACTAATTGATCTCTGGGGCTCCTTCCAACAGGAGGTCATTACTTGTGTATGTTGTTCTTTCCTTCCTTCTCCCCACCTAGTCCTTGATGGCAAGCATGGTTTTTCTTTTGTCTTTGTAGGCAGAGTCGGACTAGTCTGCCCACTTATAGTCTCTGCACCCTACACCAATCGTGCTCTTTGGGAAATCGATTTTTGCTGGACTGCGGAGGTCCCCTCGGTAAAATGAGATTGGCCTCTAGGCGATCCCCAAGAGAAGCCCAGCTCTGGCCAAGGGCTACCGACATCCTCCTCCTGAGCCTGGAGGCTTCAAGTAATTACCTTGACTCCTAAAAGTCTTTGGGGATAACAGAAGAGAGTGGTCAGGCCCTGGGTCTAGAAGCTGCAGTGTCAAGGCCTCCAGGCTGTAGCGCCCCTCCCCCGCTGCCTGCATAAAGCCCGCAGGGATGCTGCGGAGAGGAGCGGGTTTGACTATCTGACCGTGTTAGGGGAAGCCGGCTGGGGCTTATTTTACTCCTGGGCCTACCACTCTTGTCCCCTCCCTTCTCCCTTCCAGCTGCTCTGACAGCATTACCAGTCCAGTCAGGTCCACCTCTGTGAGGGCCTGAAATTTCCATCACTCAGAACATTTTCATGTAAGGAACTTGAAAGAGCATCTAATCCAATCCCCTAATTTTACGGAGGACACCAGATAGAGGAGGAAACGACTTGCCCAAGATCACACAATTAGCACCTGACCAAAGCCGGACTGGAACCCAGAGCTTGCTAAGTGCAATCCCAATGCTAAGCAGTCTCCAGGAAGGATCTCCCTTCAACAATGCCCCCAACTGGGGTTCTTGGTCTTCGCTTCTCTCACCATCTTGCTAACCCTCTAGATCTGTTCTCTTATCAACAAGGCCTTTCCTAAAATATGGCGTTTTCATTGTGAAACTCCAGCCGCCTGATAGAACCAGGACACATCACCACCTTCTCCCTTTGATGTAATTCTAGGGGAGAGAGCAATGATTTTGAAGCCCTCTGACCTAAGAGTGCTCTTGTTATAACAATCCTATCTGTTAATAATTGTAGAGAGAGATATTCTCTCTGTCAATAGAGAATATGATACTTCTTCCCTTGGATTTTGGGGAAGATGTATTAGTAATCCTAAAGCCCTCTGATCTAAGAGTGCTAGTGTTCTGATAATCTGTCAATGATCATAAAAGTCCTCTGACCTAGGAATATATTTCTTCCCTTAGATTTTAGGGAAGATATATTAGTGATTTTAAGCCCTCTGATCTAAGAGTGCTCTTGTTCCAACAATCTGTCAGTGATTTCAGTCTTCTGGCCTTAGAATAATTCTACAAACATTACTGTCAGATAATCTGTGGGTCAGCAATAACCAAGTTCCTGGACAGAAGTAAATATGACCACCCCTCAAACCTGCCTGAAAACCACAAAATTAGCAAGTAACATGAAGCTCTGACCAATTTTGCCCTATAAATCTATGCCATGCTCTTAGGTCCCTTGCTAATTTATTTTGGAATTTAGCCCACTGCAATTGGCTTTACAATTACAATAAAACTTTGCCCCTTTTCTAGGAAATGGGTTCAAACTTGCAAATTCTTTTGAGACACTTCACCACACCAGTCTGTAATCCCAAACTTTTGGGGTCTGCTTCCCAACCTCAACACCTTTTACCTTTTCCTCTACAGTTGGGAAAGGAATCTCTCTAAGAGTTTTCCAGTTGGGGCTTAAAGCAACCAACCAAGCCTCACCTGCTTTTCTAGCACTGTCGACTCAATGAAGCTGGCAGATTCATTTAAGTCAAGTCAATTCAACAAGCATTGATTAAGGAACTTTCCTGTTGCAAAAGACTCTTTTGGCTCCTGGTGATATAAAGGCAAGAATGAAAAATCCCTGCCCTCAAGAAGCTGGCACCCTCCTGGGTAGTTACATAATTCAAAAAGCACAATGTATATCCAAATAAGCAAATACAAACTATATGCCAAGTAAAATCCAAAATAATGGGGTAAGGAGAACTTTCTCCAGAGGCAGAACCTAAGCTGAGCCTTACAGAAGGTAGAGAAACTCAAGTGAAAATCAGTCTGGGAAATGGGGTAGGCGTGGGGGGCAATCCTCTGTAAATACATGGAGGCAGGAGATGGAAGGTGACCTATCAAGCTGGAATGGCACTTGTGCCAGTAAAAATCATGTGAAATGAGTCTGGAAATGTAAACTGGAGCCACAAGGATAAGGCCTTAAGATCATGGATTGGAAGACACTGAACGAGCAATCTAAAAGGACTGATAGTTTATTCTAGAGGCAAATAAGGAATTGTTGGGGATTCTTGAGAAAGTGAGTGACATTGCCTGAACCGTGCTTTAGGAAGATTAATAGGGAATCTTTTGTAGAGAATGGATAGCAGATGGGTAATATTGGAAGGAGGAGAGCAGTTTGGAAACAGTTACCATGGACCAGGTGAAGATTGATGAGTTATGGAACCACATGAGCTTTCATCTCCCAAGTTCCCAGTCCTATTATAAATTTTGATTAACAGAGAGGAAAGAGGAGGGTCAGCATGGCCTACTTTGGAGAAGCAGACAAAGCTGACTGAATCCTGGATAAGAGGGTTCATTATCGGTCCTGTCAGAAGTATGGCATTTCAACTGAAATCCTTCTCTGGCCACCCAGCCAATTCCCAATGGAGGCAGCTGGTTACTTTCCTATCAATTGTAAAAATTCCAATATGGGTTGTTAAGATTTCCCTATCCTTGGCTAAAATGATAGGAAAAGATGATGATGAATGTTGCAGGGGATGTAGGAAAACTGGGATACTAATACATTATTGGTGGAATTGTAAAGTGATCCAACCATTCTGGAGAGCAATATGGAACTATGCCTAAAGGGCTGTCAAATTGTGCATACCCTTAGATCCAACAGTGTGTCTACTACCAAAGAGATCATAAAGGAGGAAAGGGACCCACATGTTCAAAAATGTGGCAGCCTTTTTGTAATGAAACTGAGTAGATGCCCATCAATTGGGGAATGGCTATATAAGTTATGGTATATGAATGTTATGGAATATTATTGTTCTATAAGAAATGATCAGCAGGATGATTTCAGAGAGGCCTGGAGAGGCTTACATGCATTGATGCTGAGAGAAGTGAGCAGAACCAGGAGAACATTGTACATTTCAACAACAAGACTATATGATGATCAATTCTGATGGACGTGGCTCTTTTCAATGATGAGATGATTCAGGCCAGTTCCAATGATCTTGTGATGAAGAGAGTCATTTACACCCAGAGAGAGGATTGTGGGAACTGAGTGTGGATCATAGCATTCTCTCTGTCTGTTGTTTGTTTGCATTGTTTTCTTTTTTTTTTTCCTTTTTGATCTGATTTTTCTGGTGTAGCATGATAATTGTGGAAATATATATACATGTTAAACATGTGCAATTCTTATATACATACATATGTATATATTGCACATGTTTAACATATATTGGATTGCTTGCATCTAAGGGAGAGGGTGGGAGGAAAGGGAGAAAAAACACAAGGGTCAATGTGCAAGGGTCAATGTTGAAAATTTTCTCTACATAGGTTTTGAAAATAAAATTTAACTTGAATATTAAATTGAATTGAATTAAATTAAATTGAATAAAATTGAAAATTAAAATTAAAAAAAGAAAATGGAAAAAAGTTTTCCTATCATTACCTTCAAGTTCCATAACACCCTAGTAATGGCATGCTCTTTAAAAATTGAATCCAGCAAACATTTGTGAAATACCTTATATATATAAGGCTTGAACTCACAAAGATATAAGTCAGCTTACAAGCAAAAAAGAAAAGAAGCCGTGTACTTCTTGGCCCCAGTCCTTTGACAGGGAAAAATGCCATCTTCATTCCACTGTATTTTCTTATCACAAGAAAACAGCCCAGTCAAGTCAAGCCAACAAGCATTTATTAATGGCTATGTGCCAGACCTGCACTGGGTTAAGTGTTGGCGATACCAGAAAGGGGAGACCCCACCTAATCTAGTCTTGCTCTCAAGGAGTTTACAGTTTAATGGAAGACACAACATGCAAGCAATCAAGTACAAAGAAATTATAGATGTAGTAAAACTTAGAGCAAACTCAGCTCTGGAAATCAGAGAGCCTTACAAAATGACAAATCCAACCTAGTCAGGCAGTCTGCTCTGACCAGCTGGTTAAACAGACCAGCTTATCATGAGATTTCCATGAACCAGGAAGAGGGCCTAGGCCAAAAAATCTGCCCCTACCAGATGGCAAATTCCACTGGGTTTGATGCCAGTTACAATGGCAGTCTCTGGGAATGGAAAAACTTTAAGGTGCAGCTCCCAATCAGTGGGTTGGAATCTGGGTGGATAGATATCTTAATACTTTACCTATTAGATCTCCTGTTAGAAAGACCTGTTAGGTTGTCTCTGCACCTTTGGCTTTCTAGACAGGGCTGAATCACTGAAGGGAAAGATGGAGCGAGCCAATGGCTCTGCTGACACATCAGCACAGGGCAGGGGTGGGGAACACACAATAACCACAAAAAGCCAAAGCTCTGGGGAGGAAGGTTGAGTCAGACAAAGAGCTGGCTTGCCAATGCTCCCTGTTGCCACCTTCTGATTCAGGACTGACTCCCCAGCTTGAATTTACTCTTGTACCTAGATTTTTCCTCATCCCAATCACTGAGATTTGAGAGGGAGGGGAAAGAGAAAGAAAAAGAGAGGAGAGAGAGATAAGGAAAGAGATACACAGTGATGGAGAGACACAGACAGGGGTCGAAGAGAGAGAAGGAAAAAGAGATTCTCCACTGGATACTAATTTGGGATGACTTGGATCCCTATTTGAATCCAGACTATTTTACCCCAGGATGAGAATCACCTTTACCCCCAAACCCTAATCAGTGACCCATATTGGACTCCTGCAAGGGATAGAAATAGAATTCATCAGACACTCTCTGTACTCCCTTTCTGAGCTGTGCTAAGGAGTATAAATGATGGGGCAGCTGGATGGCCCAACAGATAGAGCACCTGGACTCAAGTGAGGAAGACTCATCTTTCTGAGTTCAAATCCGACTTTAGACATTTTCCAGCTGTGTGATCTTGGGCAAGTCACTTAGCCCGATTTCCCCCAGTTTCCTGGTCAGTCAAATGAGCTGGAGAAGGAACTCACCAACCACTCCAGTATCTTTGCCAAGAAAACCCCAAATGAGGTCATGAAGATTCAGACACTGAAAGTCAGAGTGAAACACTACTCAACAGTAGAAATGACATTCAGCTGGGGGTGGAGTAAGGGTGGTCAGGAGATTCTACTTGGCTTGAATCCTAGCTTTGCTATGTAACAGCATAACCATTAGCAAATTACTTCCCCCTCTCTAAGTCTCATCTATAAACATTCTCCTATCTCATCTCTTCCTCCTGACTTCCCTGGCTTCCTTCAAGTCCCAGCTAAAATTCTACCTTCTGCAAGATTCTTCTTATTGCATATATTTAACCTCTGCTTGCTATTTTGGGGAAGAGAGAGATAAAGGAAGGAGAGAAAAAAATTTAGAACATTGTCTTACAAAAACAAAAATCAAAAATTATTTTTACATATACCTAGAAAAATAAAATACTATTGAGATAAAAATAATTAAAAATAATTTTAAAAGACTTTCCTTCTTTAATGCTAATGCATTTTATTAATTATCTCCAATTTATCCTGTCTATATCTTATTTTTAGATAGTTGTTTGCATGTCATACTCTCATTTGATTGTAAGCTCCTCGAGAGCAGTAACTGTTTTTTGCTTTTCTTTGTATCCCCAGTGCTTATAAGGCACAGTGCCTGGTACAAAGCAAGTGCTTTATAAAATTGTATTGATTTAACTGACATTTTCCAAGAGTCAGTAAAACCTGAAGAATCCTCATTCCCAACTCCTCTTTCTCACTTCTTTCTTCTCCTTTTGACCATCCTGTAGCTCCTTCCACTGAGATCCAATCCAACACAGCAGGCTGAAACTAGCTGGTAATTAAGATAACCCCCCAGATTCAAATAAAAGGGGCCAGGGTTCAAATTACTTTTCAAACATGTATAAACCGACTAGACCCAGGTTAGTGATAAAGGTTATTTAAAACACTCAAGTCCAAAATCCTTAGATGGAAGAAACTAGGAGGCAGAGATATTTTAAGCTGTATTCATGCACAAAGTACCTCCCCAAAGCTTGGTCCCTTAACATTGATAGCAGCAGTTTTGTTGCCTTCTGACCCATTGGGAGGTGTTGACATAGTCATGGACTACATCAGCCATATTTTGACTCATTCAAATTGATGAAGTGGTCCACACGTCCAGCCCCAAGACTACTCAATCCTTTGGTCAACTTGGGAACAAAATGTTCCAATCTGATTCCAAGGGCCAACAATTTGTGGTTACTTATTAGGCCCACTTCAATGCAATTAATAATGGTACTAATTTCAAGTTCTTGAGTGATTACTGTGAATGTGCTTAACTGTAGCAAGAGCTTTCAAATCGGGATCTCTGTGCTCTGGATCCAACCACAGTGAGTGACCTGTTGGAAAATATTTCACAGATAAGTAAGGAAGATCCGTTGCCAAGGATCTAAAATAGGATCCTAGAATGTCAGAGCTGAGAGGGACTAGGGAGGTCACTTGATCTATCTCCTGCCTGATGCAAAGATCTTCCAAAGACTTCCTTTTGGAAACAAATTCTACTTGTTAGGAAATTTGTACTTTTGTTGATCTAAAATTCGACTCTCTATAACTTCCACCTATTGGTCCTATTTTGCTCTCTGGGGGCCAAGCAGAATGAGGATAATGGTGATTAATGGTAATGGAAGACTAGTATATTAGACTAGGGCTTCTTAAACTTTTCCCATTCACAACCCTTATGCAATCTGAGATATATAGGTATATAAAACAGGTATACAATCATCATTTACTGATAATAAATCATAATTTCACAACTCCACATTGAGTTACAAGACTCCATATGAGTCTTGACCCACAGTTTAAGAAGCTGGATATTAGAAGGCGAGGCTTAGAATTAGGAAGGCCTAAGTTTAAGGCCTCTTGACACTGCCTATGTGACCTTGTCCAAGTCATTTAACTTCAAAGTGCCCCAGGTAATTCATTAAGACTGTAGGTCATAGAAGAATGATTATCTTTTTTTTAAATTTTAATTTTATTTTATTTAATAATAACTTTATATTGACAGAACCCATGCCAGGATAATTTTTTACAACATTATCCCTTACACTCGCTTATGTTTTGATTTTTCCCTTCCCTCCCTCCCTCCACCTCCCCCCCCCCAAGATGGCAAGCAGTCCTATATATGTTAAATATGTTGCAGTATATCCTAGATACAATACATATTTGCAGAACTGAACAGTTCTCCTGCTGCACAGGGAGAATTGGATTCAGAAGGTAAAAATAACTCGGGAAGAAAATCAAAAATGCAAATAGTTCACATTCATTTCCCAGTGTTCCTTCTTTGGGTGTAGCTGTTTCTGTCCATCATTTATCCATTGAAACTCAGTTAGGTCTCTTTGTCATAGAAATCAACTTCCATCAGAATACATCCTCATACAATATCGTTGTCGAAGTGTATAATGATCTCCTGGTTCTGCTCATCTCACTTAGCATCAGTCCATGTAGGTCTCTCCAAGCCTCCTCTGTATTCATCCTGCTGGTCATTTCTTACAGAGCAATAATATTCCATAACATTCATATACCACAATTTATCCAGCCATTCTCCAATTGATGGGCATCCATTCATTTTCCAGTTTCTAGCCACTACAAACAGGGCTGCCACAAACATTTTGGCACATACAGGTCCGATTATCTTCATTAGCAAAAGAAACTTCATTCCTAGGAGTTTCTTACCCAACGAGATCAGAGAGCTGGATTACACCCACATACATACCCACACAGATCTCTCAAAGATAGTGTTTATGTAACATTTGCAAAATGCTTTAGGTACATTATTTCATTTAATCCTCACAACAACTCTGTGAAGCAGGTATTACAAGGATCATCATCCCTATTATTTTAGGAAAAGAAACCAAGGTTCAGAGAGAGAATAACTTATCCAGGGTCACATAGCTGGTATTAGAGATATGATCTGAACCCAGGTCCTCCTTCACCCAATTTTATACTTTTTCATGTAGAAGAAAACAATAGCATGACCCTTCAGATATTCGAAGGTGGTTATCATGTCCCCTCTAAATCTACCATTTTTAATCCTCCCATCAATCTCAGCCAGCCTGATTTTCAGGGTCCACCATCCTAGTAGCCTTGCTTTAGCTATCCCCCAATTTCTAAAACGTGGGCAGGCTCCAGATTACTAATCAAGCAAATATAAACCAAATGCTGGACCAGGTCGGGAACCTGGATGCAGTACTCTTCATGGCATCTGATTAGTTAGTTGCTGCCCTTTGTTCTTGAAGAGGCCCAAAATAACATTATGATCAGATCAATACTAGCTTAGAATGCTCTGCCACATGTCGGACCCAAATAGCCCTTCTGAACATTTGGGGTGGATTCGCTAACTTTGCTCCTTTCACGTTATGCAGCTGATTAAGACAGAAGACAGCTGGATCCCATCCTTCCTTCTTTATGCTAGATTTCTGTAACAAGAGCAGTCTAGTCTAGCATTTTAGGGATTATCTTGTTATATTAACTTCATAATTTCCAAATTTCCAATTTTCCAGGGATGTCTAAGTACAACTTTTTATAGGCCAGATTTAGTCCAGAAAGGATATTAGAGACTGTCTTGTCCAACTTCCTCCACTTATAAATCAGGAAACTTGGAGCCATGGAGTTAAAGTGACTGATGCAAGGTCCCATGGAGAGTAAATGACAGGAGCAAGATTTAAACTCAGGAACTCCAATTCTTGTTCAGCCCTCTTTCCACAGTATCCTGTTGCCTTCTAATTGTGTCTTTGGGTTACTAATTTTTTAATCTAAGTGAAGGCTTTCATATGAACCTCCACTAAATGTCTCACCTTCCAGGTCCCACAAAAATTGATCTCTGATGCCTTATTGTGGTATGGAATTGACCTTAGAATCAGAGGACAATTTTCAGCAGATCTTACTGAATTCAAGCAATTTAAAGTTTGGTCCCAGTAATATCCAGTAGTATATCCATTCTCAAAGGACCAGCTTAGCTAAGTTTGGAGGAGCTCATCTCCAGTTTAGCTATAGAATGATTAATTTGGGGACTACATTCACTCTCAGAAATGATTAACCAAGCAAAAAAAAAAGGCTGCAATCAATATCAGTCAGGACACCAGCACAGCCTGATGAAATTAGATTTCTAAAGTGTGTTGAACATAGCATTCTCACTCTTTCTTTTGTTGTTTGCTTCCATTTAGTTTTCTTTCTCAGTTTTTCTTTTCCTTCCTTCTTGATCTGATTTTTCTTGTGCAGCAAGATAACTGTATAAATATGTATATATATATATTGGATTTAACACATATTTTAACATATTTAACATGTATTGGACTATCTGCCATCTAGAGGACAGGGTCGGGGGAAGGAGGGGATAATCTGGAACAGAAAGCTTTGCAAGAGTTAATATTGAAAAATTACTTATGCATATTTTTGTAAATAAGAAGCCTCAATAAAAAAAAGAAAAGATAAAGAAAGAAAAGAAAAATCATTGTAATGGATAAGCTACAAAAAAAAATAAAATAAAAAATAAAGTGAATCAAAGTCACATAATCATTTTGTCATTATTATGAATAGTTTGGTGGCCCAGGTATTTCACCGGTGTCTTTGTGCGGTCTAGAGACCTCACAAAGGCTCCAGGGTATGTAGGTGGACCCCCTGTGTAGAATTAATAGAAGAACACTGACTGGAGTCTCATAGAAGGGCAGACATGAATGGGGTGTGCATCATCTGCATCACTGGCAGGAATATCCACAGTGGTGAGATCATAAGAGTTATTGAAACAGTAAGACAATATTATTATTAATGATGATGATAATGTCACAGAATGGCAGAGGCCTAGCTAATAATGGTTTGTGTGAAAAAGATCTGGGACTTTTAGGAGACTTGCAAGCTCATTATGAGTCAGCAATGTGACATGCCAGCTGCAAAAAACTAAAGAAATATTGGATTGCTTTAAAAAAAAAAAAGACAGAATGTCCATCACTAGGGAGGTGACAGTCCCATTTTGTTCTTCCCTGGTTAGGCCACATTTGGACTTTTGTGTTCAATTTGTGAGTACCATGGTTTGGGAAGGTAATGGAAACTAACTACATACAGAATCTCTTCCATCTCTCATTCCCACTGACTGCTTCTAGATACAGATCACACTTTGCCTTCACATTAAGCTATTTTACCATTTGCCACTGTGTAATCCCCGCCCCTCCCCCCAATTCCCTACATTCCCCCAGCTTTCTGCTTTGGACTCTTAGCACCATAATCAAATCAAGCAATTCTTTATTTTTTTTAATATAGTACTTGATTCCCCCCCCCAATTATATGTAAAGGCAATTTTAAACATTCTCTAAAAACGTATCAGTTCCAAATTTTCTCCCTCAATTTCTCTCTTCCCCTCTACTCCTCCCCTCATTGGCCACCAATAGGTTTTAGGCCCAGCCCCATTTGGTCATTGTTTGGGTCCTGATTGACTCAGATTGAATGAACATAGCAGTCATTTCTGCTTTGGCCAGAAACCCTGAGGATCTTCCCCTCTCAGATTTATTTATTTAGTTATCCATCCATTTATTTATTTATGTATCCATCTATTTATTTATTTATTTATTCGTTCATTCATTCATTTGTTTATTCATTTGTTTGTTTGTTTATTTGGATGAAGTATAAGAGGAGATGCTTTGCCTCAGTTGCTATAATGGGTGTGGCTTCAATCAAACTGAGACCTGTTGAAGATTTTGTTGCAAAACTTTTCATTTTCTCCCCAATTCATCTCATTGAATTTACATTACACGAATTTACATTACATTTACATACACGAATACATACAGAGAAGAAAGTGAAAATGGTATGTGTTGATCTGTATTCAGATTCCATCAGTTTCCTCTCTGGAAGTGAGTAGCATTTTCCATCATGAGTCTTTTGGAATTGTCTTTGTATTGCTGAGAAAAACTAAGTCATTCGCAGTTGGTCATCCATGTCATGTTGCTATTACTGTGTACAATACATTCCTGGTTCTTCTCGGTTCACTGAGTACAATTCCTTTTGAAAAGGGCATACCATCTACACCAGTTCAACTGCTCTTTTACTCCTCAGACCAAGAGATCCTTCTTTGGTCACCACCGTTCTATGTGTGTTAATTCTAATAGAACTATTAGATAGATAGAATTTTCAGATTTAATAAGCATTTATTGAACACCTACCAGATGCCAGATTCTATGCTAAGTTCTTTATAAATATTAGTTAATCTGATTCTCACAATAATCTTGGGAGATATATGGTATTCCCATTTTAAAGAAGAGAGATTAGGATGAAAAGAGGGTCTTTGAGTTGCCCAGGGTCTTATAGTTACTATATGAGAGACTGGTTTTGAACTCATGCCTTACTAGGACCCCTTTGCCTGGGCTCTATCCACTGAGCCACCTAGCTGCCTCTATGTAAGCTCCTCAAGGGAAGGAACTGAGTCTCTTTGTCTTTGTCTTTTTAAATCTCTATCACTTTCTGTCTTTGTCTCTTTTTCTGTCTCTGTCTCTCTTTCCTTATCTCTGTCTCTTTGTTTTTCCTCTCCCTCTAACTCTGTCTTTGTCTCTGTCTTTTTCTGTCTCTGTCTCTCTTTGTTTATCTCTGTCTCTTTGTTTTTCTCTCCCTCTCTGTCTTTGTCTCTGTCTTTTTCTGTCTCTGTCTCTCTGACTTTCTTTCTCTGTTTCTTTTTCTCCCAATATCTCTCAGCCTCCCTCTGTGTCTTTTTCCCTTCCTTCCTCACCACTGTCTCTCTTTCTTTGTCTCTTCTCTCTGACTTTCTATGTCTCTTTCTTTCTGTTTATTTCTGTTTCTGTCTCTCTCTGTCTCTGTCTCTCTGTGTCTCTGTGTGTCTGTCTCCTCTCTCTCTGTCTCTGTCTCTCTTTCTCTTTCTTTCTCTGTGTATCTCTCTTTTAAAAATTTCTTCAAAGTCTAGCACAGACTATGTGTCTGGCACATAGTAAGCACTTAAACAATACCTTTTTCTTCATTCACTCATTAATTAATTGGAAAGCAACAGAATATTGAAAGATTCAGATATCATGTGAAACAAGGCTAGATCAAAAGAAATGAGGATGGTGTTGAAGTCTAAGGAAGCTTAGGGGAAATATGATTCCCTTCAAGTGTTTGAAGGGTTGTCACATAGAAGAGGATTTCAACTTATTTTGCTTGGCTCTCCAAAGTGCAGAACTAGTTTCATTAGGTATAAATCCAGTGAGTGAAATTGGGGAGGTGAAGAAAAGTTTTACAACAACCCAAGCTATTCCAAAGATACTACTGAGGAGGCAATGAACTCACTCTCACTTCACAAGCAAAGGTTAGATAGCTATTTATTGGGGAGAGAGTAAAGGAGACACCTGTTTAGTTAAGAGTGGGACAAAAGAGCCTCAGAAATCACTTTCAGTTACAGGATTTTGTGATTCTATTGTAGCATTATTTTCAAGTCAATTATTATATTAATTATTCAACAATAACTATTTAATAATACTTAATCTTAATAGCTTGCATTTCTAGTCCACTCACATTTTTTACAGCTTTGAAAGATACTTTTCTCATAATAATCTTGAAAGACAAGTAGTATAAGTGATATTGTCATTTTACAGAGGAAGAACCTGTAACTTAAAGTGGTTAAACTTGCCCAAAGTCAGAAAGCCATTCATTTATTCAAACCATCCATCCATCCATCCATCCATCCAACAATCATTTATATCCTTAGCACGTAGCACAGTGCCTGGCATAGAGTAATGCTTAATAAATGCTAGTTGACTACTTTGATCTAGTGTGTTGCTGGAACATAGCCAAAAAATTAGATGGGGCAGCAGTACAAAGCACAAAACCTTGACTATGGATACACTATAATGCACAGTGGAAGACTTGTGGCTTGACTTAAGGCATCCCAGGGCATTAAGAAAGGGGGCAAGATGAGAAAGGAAAAATTACATCCAGATGGCAGACTGTGGACAATGCAGAATCAAGAGTGGGAAAAATGCTCAAGATATGGAGTCTTGCTGGGGATTACCTACACATCATGACTGAAAGGGAAGGGACTTCCAAAATGGATCTATAGAGTGATGTTACTTGACCTTCATAATCCCAGGTTCAACTTTCCAGGCATCCTTCCCCTACATTAGAAGGAGTGACTATGGGGACAGGCCACCAATTGGATTAGCCTCGGGCAATTTATAACCTAGAGCATCAGTCAACTCAGTGAAGATTAAGGGTTTTGCAGCAAGAAGATCCCTGGCACATCTGATTAGTTTCTTACTTCTGATGTTACAAAGAGATGCCAATTATGAAGGGGGCATGATAGTTTTTGGTTCTGAAGGTTTTGAGTAGATTCCCAGAAAGGAAGGGGGGGTCTCATGCAGGCAAAAATCTATAGGAGAGACAATCTGCCCCATAAAGACTTCCAGACCTAAGAAAAAATTTTTTTTCCAGATTTTTCCCAGTTTTTTGTATACCTGTTGTTGGCGCTGAAGATGAAATAATGAAAAACCAGTTGGTCTGCTTTGTAGAAGCTTAAAATCTGGTGTGTTCAGGGGAGTAGGAGGAGAAATGAAACATTATAAAAGTATAATACAAGAAAGTGTGGTGAAGACAAAGGAGAGGTGTATTTCCAGAAAAAGTGAGGAGGCAGATGCTAGTTTCAGCTTGGGGAAGGGGTCAGAGAAGGCTTCACAGAGGAGGTGTTGCTAAAGCAGAATCCTCAAGGGAAAGGACATAAATAGCCAGAGAGGTGGAAAGACACAATCTAGTCGAGGGATGGGTATTTTGGGGAATAAAAGGTATGGAGGCATTGGAAAGGAAGGCAGATATGGTGGAATGAAATCTGGGAAATATTACATGCTAAGCCTGGAGTCAGGAAGACTCATTTTCATGAGTTCAAATATGTCTTCAGATACTACCTGGATAACCCTGAGCGAGTCACTTAACACTGTTTGCCTCAGTTTCCTCATCTTTAAAGTGAGCTAAAGAAAGAAATGGTAAACTTGTCAAGTGGTTCATCAACAAAAAATCCAAATGGGTCATGAAGAGTCAAACTTGACTAAAAAAAATAACAACAAAGGCTAAAATGTAGAAATAGTGAGCCACTGCATAAGTATTTATTAAGTACCTACTATGTGCTAAGAACTGTGGTAAATTGAATATAGAAGGGAGCAATATAAAATGTGGTTGAAAAAGTAGGTTGGAGCCAGATGATAAAGGGCCATAAATGCCAGGCTAAACACTTAGTAATTGATCCTCAAAGGAACAGGAAGCTATGGAAGATTTTTGACAGATTAATGGTACAGTCAGGCCTGAGCCTTGGGAAGGTGGTTTTTGTAGCTACGTTCAGCATGAATTAGGGAGAAAAGAGATGAATTAAGAAAATTGTAACAGTGATGATGATCTGAATTAGGTGGTAGTTATGTAAAAATCATATAACCAACCCAAACATGAACACAAAGCCTCTCTTCAAAATATCTAATTAGTTGTCATCTCACCTTTGCAGTTAAAGAGGAAGCCTTTATTACCTGAGCAGGTAGGTAACACAGTAGATAGAACACTGGGATTGGAATTAGGAAGACTCATCTTCCTTAGTTTAAATCTGGCCTTGGATACTGTAAGGGCAGGGCAAGTCACTTAACCCCCTGATTGCCTCAGTTTCCTCATCCGTCCTAAGGAGAAAGAAATAGAAAACTATTCCAGTGTCTTTGCCACAAAACCCCCAAATGGGGTCACAAAGAATCGGACATGAACTAAGAAAAAAAGGTTTTCAATTTTATCTCTTCAGCAATAGAGTTCATGCTTGCCTCCATCACCAGCACCATGGACAGCATCTTGTCCTTTCTCTACTCCTTTCCCACTTGCATCCCCATCATGTATACCAGAATCACAGCTGTCCCCCCCCCCCCAAAAAAAATCATAGATTTAGAGTGAGAAATGGAATTTAAAAACGATATAATCTACTTTTCTCGTTTTATAGATATGAAAACTCAAGATCAGAGTCACCTTGGGAAGGGAAAGTAAGGGAGGAAAGGGGAAAAAAGGGAAAGGGAAGGGAAGGGACAGTATCTAATAATAAGGAAAAAATTAGGATTTGAATCCAAATGTTTTATCTCCAGATCCAGCAGCACTATTTTTCTTTTGAAATATTTTGTTGATACCCTCTTTTTAAAAACTTCACTTTTACTTCCAAATCAATCAATTAGAACCAGTTATTGAGGACATGTAATGTCTCGGATAGTGTGTTAGATTAGGCTACAAATACAAAGAATGAAGCAATCCTTATTCTAAAGAAGCTAATAGCTACTTTCTTTTGCAATGAGTATGGTGAATCAAAATAAATTAACAAAATCTTATCCATTTGCCACATTTAAACATTCATACCTTCTTCCTAACCTGTAGGACACCATTTTTTAAAATTGAGAAGTGCTTTTCTTTCTGTCTTCTGTAGTCATAATTAACCATCACATTGATCAGAGTTCTGGTCTTTCAATGACATGTTTCCAATATCTGACTTTATTACAATGTCTTTATTTCGGGGTATGCCCTTTCCTCCCCCATACACACTTGCTTTTACCTTGCTTTTATGTGTTTTATTTTCTCATTCGAATATAAGCTTCTTGAGGGCAGAAACTGCTTTTCTTTTTCATTTGAATTTGTATCTCCCAGATCTTAGCACAGTAACAGCCACATTGTAAGTACTTAATCAATTCTTCTTAACTTGACTAATCCTGCAAATTGTTTTCCTGGTTTGGCTTAACTTCTCTCTGAGTTTGTTCCTATGAATCTTCACAAGTTTCTCTGAATTCTTATCTCATAGCAGAGCAAAGACTTTATTATGTGACAGTTATGGTATCCTGCTTTCAAAAAGATCACAATTTAATGGAGAATTCAATAGGAAAAAATTATGTACATAAAAGATAGATTAGATTGTTTCAGTCCTGCCCAACTCTTCTTGACCCTATTTCAGATTTTCTTGGCAAAGATACTGGAGTGGTTTGTCATTTCCCTCTCCAGCTTTTTTTCAAGTGAGGAAACCGAGGCAATCAGAGGAAGTAATTGCCCAAGATCACATAGTAAGTGTGTGAAGCCATATATAAACTCAGGTAGCTGAGTCTTCCTATTTGCAGGCTGGATGCTCTATTCACTGTACCACCTAGCTTCCCTTCACATAGAAAATATTTACAATATAAATGGAAACTAATTTTGAAGGGAAAAAATTGGGGGAAGAAGGTAGTTTATGCCCATGATATATATATATATATGCATACACAGTTTTCCGTATTAAGAAGAGATCCATTCATTCTTATATTTTCTAGTGGTTTTTAGGCAAAAATGGATGTTACTTTTTTCAAATATTTTTCTCATTTTTTGATACAATCATATGATTTTTGTTGATTTTGTTATTAGTATGGTTAATTATTATCTAGTTTTTCTAATCTTAAACCAAACTCATATTTCTTTTTTTTAATTTTTAAAATTTTTTTATTATAGCTTTTTATTTATAAGACATATGCATGGGTAATTTTTCAGCATTGACTCTTGCAAAACCTTCTGTTCCAATTTTTCCCCTCCTTCTCCCACCCCCTCCCCTAGATGGTAGGTAGACCAATACATGTTAAATATGTTAAAGTATATGTTAAATGCAATATATGTATATATATATGTATATATATATATATATATACACACACATATTTATATAGTTAGCTTGCTGCATAAGAAAAATCAGATTTGGAAAGAAGATAAAAATAATCTCAGAAGGAAACCAAAAATACAAGCAGACAAAAACAGAAGGAGTGGAAGCGCTGCATTGTGGTCCACACTCATTTCCCAGAGTTCTTTCACTGGGTGTAGCTGGTTCTCTTCATTATTGAACAGATGAAACTGATTTGGTTCATCTCATTGTTGAAGAGAGCCACATTCATCATATTCATATAATATTGTTGTTGAAGTGTATAATGATCTGGTCCTGCTCATTTCACTCAGCATCAGTTCATGTAAGTCTCTCCAGGTCTTTCTGAAATGTTCCTGCTGGTTGTTTCTTTCAGAATAATAATATTTCATAACATTCATATACCATGATTTATTCATCCATTCTCCAATTGATGGGCATGCACTCAGTTTCCAGTTTCTGGCCACTACAAAAAGGGTTGCCACAAACATTCTTGCACATACGGGTCATTTTCCCTTCTTTAGTATCTCTTTGGGATATAAGTCCAGTAGTAACACTGCTGGATCAAAGAGTATGCACAGTTTGATAACTTTTTGAGCATAGTTCCAGATTGCTCTCCAGAATGGTTAGATCTGTTCACAATTCCACCAAAAATGGATCAGTGTCCCAGTTTTTCCACATCCCCTCCAACATTTGTCATTATCTTTTCCTGTCATCTTAGCCAATCTGAAAGTGTGTAGTGGTATCTCAGAGTTGTCTTAATTTGCATTTCTTTGATCAATAGTTATTTGGAGCATCTTTTCATATGACTAGAAATAGTTTCAATTTCTTCATCTGAAAATTGTCTGTTCATATTATCAATTGGAGAATGGCTTGATTTCTTATAAATTAGTGTCAATTCTCTATATATTTTGGAAATGAGGCCTTTATCAGAACCTTTGACTATAAAATATCTTCCCTGTTTATTGCTTCCCTTCTAATCTTGTCTGCATTACAAACTCATATTTCTAATATAAATCTATCTTAGTCATAGTGTATAATCTTTGTAATATGTTGCTGTAGCCTTTTAGTTATTGTTTTATTTGAAATTTTTGAGCAAATGTTCATTAAAAATATTGGTCTATAATTCCATTTTTTCTCCTCCCTCCCTTCCCCTCCCCCATTCTGATCTTCCCTACTTTAGGTATGATATTTATATCATAGGAGAAATTTAATAAGATTCTTCTTTTTGTTATTTTTTCAAACAGTGTGTGTAATATAAGAATTAATTGTTCTTTGAATGGTTGATAGAACTCATTTGTAAATCCATCTGCTATGAGACTTATTTTTTTTCTTTTGAGTTTTTTATGTATTGTTTAATTTCTTCTTTTCTGAGATTGAATTGTTTAAATTTTCTATCATCTCTTAATCTGAACATTTTATATCTTTGTAAATATTTATCCATTTCATTTCAGTTGTTAGTTTTATTGTCATATAATTGGCCAAGTTTCAAATCTTCATTATTACTTCATTTATTGTAAACTTCACTTTTTCATTTTCAATACTGGCAATTTAGTTGCCTTTTTTTTTTTATTAAGCTGGCTAGTGATTTATCTATTTTATTGCTATTGTTTTTAACAAACAGCTCCTAGTTTAATTAATTCAATGATGTAGTTTTTTCAATTGCTTTCATTTTTGTTAATCTCTTTGCCTATTTGTAGGATTTCCATTTTGATATTTAATCAGGCCTTTAAAATTTTTTGGTTTTCTCACTCGGGAAAGCAATTTGAAATCATTACCAAAAAGTCATTGAAGCATGTAAATCTTTTGAACTTGCAAAACTACTAGTAGGCATATATCCCCCTTTTTCTTCTCTCCACTTCCATTTCCTCTTTAAAAAAAAAAAAAAGGAAAGAGCCCATATGTACAAAAATATTTTTAGTGTTTCTAGTAGCAAAGAATTAGAAACATAAATCAGGGGATGGTTGAGCAAGTTACAATACAGAAAGGTAGGAATTATTATAGTGCCATAAGGAATGATGAACATGATGAATTTAGAGAAATCTGGAAGTCGTGTATGAATTATTGCAGAGTGAGATGAGCAGATACAAGAGAGCAGATTGCACAATAATCATAATAATGTAAAGGAAAGCAATCCTAAAAGGCTTAGTAACTGAGAAATTCAGGGACCAATCACTGCTCCAGAAAGCTGATGATGAAGCATGCCTCTTATCTCTTGGAATAAGCAGAACAAGACATATATATTTTTTAATATGACCAACGTATTCATGTTTTACCTCATTGTGCTTATTTGCATTTCAAAACATCCCCTTTCCCCAAAGGAAGAATTCAAAAAAATTCAAAAATCCTCCCAATAAAGACATGTAATCCAGCAGAACAAATGCCCACATCAATTATGTCCCAAAATAGATACCTCATTCTTATGGCTGAGTCCATCAGCTCGTTGGTAAAAGGTGGGTGGTATGATTCATCTTAAATCCTCTGGACTTGTGGTTTATGATTATATTAATCAGAGTTTTAAAACCTTTCAAAGTTGTTTTTCTCTATAATATCACTGTCATTATGTAAATAATGTTCTAATCACTTTGCCTCAGACGGTAGAGGTCCTTCCATTTTCCTCTGAAATTGTTCAATTTACAATTTCTTACATTTTGACATAGTCCATAACATTCATATGCCATAATTTGTTCAGCCATTCCACAACAGGTTATTGTTACTACAAAAACTGATAGAAGTATTTGTACATATGTGTCCTTTTCTTTTTTTTTCTTTTATCTCTTTGACATAGGCCTAAAAATGGTATCAGTGGACCAAAAGATATGCATAATTTAATAATGTTTGGGGTATAGTTTAAATTGTTTTTTAGAATGGCTGGATCATTTTTTTAGCTCTACTAAGAACATACCAATATATCTTATTTTCCAAAGCTTCTTTGTAATGTCTGGGCTAGCTTTCTGGAGGACCTCACGACCAGCCTTGATCTTAGTGGAGGAGTGCAAGAGGCAGGAGAGCTACCAGGAGGATGGTCAAAGTTGGAGTGTCTCCTTTCCAGTCCTCAGCCCTTAAATACCCTATTAGAATTACATCATTGCACCATTCTGAATATGTGTAAACTAGAGAACCATTCCATCACCATACTAAGTACTAATTATAGATGTGAACTAGAGAACCATCATCTCATCAGTTCCACTGAGTTAACACCTTGTTTCAAGTATACTTCTCCAGAGTTCTGGCCCTCTATACTTCTTCAACATTTTTCATTTCATTTTCTTTTTTTTTGTCATCTTTGCCAACTGATAGAATTGAGAAGGAATCTTAGAGTAGTATTAATTTTCATTTCTGCAATTATTAGTAATTTGGAACATCTTTTTGTATGTTTATTGATAGTTTAGATTTCTGCCCTTGAAAAACACAAATTGTTATCCTTTGATCATTTATCTATTACAGAATAGCTCCTAGACTGATTCTTATGTATCTTGTATGTAAGGCCTTTATCAAGGAAACACTGCAAAACATTCCCCCCTTCATTTACTTGTTTCCCTTCTAATATTGAGTAGATTATATTTGTTTATACAAACACTTTTAAATTGTTTATAATCAAAATGGTCCATTTGATTTTCTGGAATCATCTTTATTACTTGTTTAGTTATGATCTCTTCCTCTAACCATAGATAGGAAACAATTTCTTCCTTGCTTTTCTAATTTGTTTATGATATCAAAATTTATGTTTGTTATGTATCCATTTGGAGCTTATGGTAAAAGATGTTGCTGTATACCCAGTTTCTGCTAAACTGCTACTTTTCCTTATAGTTTTTGTCAAATAGTGAATTCTTACCCATGAGCTGGTTTTATTGAACACTATGACACAATGTTTGCTTTGTCAATTGACTAGAGTTTTCTAAGAAAATCATCTTATCACCCACAAAAAACAATGACATTGTTTTCTCTTTACCTCCCTCCATTTCTCTTTCTTTCTTACAGCTACCCTTATTAGGACTATATTAAATAGTAGTGGTGATCTTGGGCACCCTTGCTTTACCTCAATCTCATTGGAAGGCCTCTAACTTTTCTGTATAATTTTTTTTGAGGCATTTGGGGTTAAGTGACTTGTCAAGGGAAACACAGCTTGGAAGTATTAAATGTCTGAGACTAAATTTGAACTCAAGACCACCTGAATTCAAGGCCAGCCCTCTATCCACTGCTGCCCCACTTTTCTCTATTTTGTATAATAATTTGCTTTTTGGTTTTAGATAGAACTTACTTACCATATTAAGGAAAGGTCTATTTATTCCTCTATTTTTTTGTTTGTTTGTTTTACAGAAACTAAAGTTGGGTTTTGTGAAAAGCTTTGTGTGATTTTATTATATGTATTGTTAACATGATTTATTATATTTATAGATTTCCTTATGTTGAACCAATCTTAGTCACGGTGTATAATCTTTCTAATATATTATTGTAGCCTTCATGATATTTTATTTAAAACTTTTATGAAATAGGTTTATTTGTCAAAATGAAAGATTTCCATTTGGGGGCAATTAGTGAGTGCTTCTTTTTGCAAAAAGCAAAAAAAAAAAAAAAAGAGAGAGAGAGAGGAAGAAACAAGAAGAAAGAAAGAAGGAAAAATAAAGAGTGAAAAGACTGAGAATGGCATAAATAATACTTTTAAAAATATGCAAGCAAAAATAAATTCCAGAGACATATAAAGAAATTTTGTTATTACTCTATAATTTTTTTTTTTTTTTTTTGCTGAGGCAATTGTACTTAAGTGACTTGCTCAGGGTCACACAGCCAGGCAGTGTTGAGTGTCTAAGGCCAGATTTGAACTTAGGTCTTCCTGATTTCAGCGCTGGTACTTTATCCACTATACCAACTAGCTGCCCCTCTATAAATTTTAATACATACTTTAAATACAAATTATATATTAAAAAACTCAGTTTCATATGCAATCCTCTTTTTTTTTAACACTAAAATATTTACATTTGTTAATGAATTTAAAGTTCACAATAAAATAGAAAAAAAAATTAAAAGAGACACTAAGTCAAGATAAGCCTATCAACCCTTCTCCAGAGCCTTAAAGAGACTGGATCTGAAAGGGGACCAAAGCTAATATCCCAGGAAATCTCACTTCAGAAGAAGGTAACACTATCAAAATTGGCCCTTTAAGTCCATCTTGCCCAGGATCTTGCATCTGGTAGGTTCTTCAAGAGCTGCTTGGAAGAATCTATGTTTCTCTCTTTCTTCCAAGTCATTATAGCTTCCACTACAATCATCAAGTCATTTTAACTGCCACTCTGTCTCTTCAAGGGCCTTTGAAAACACTAGCATCCAATCTAGTTTGCCATCTTAACTCAATAGAAACAGACCCATTGCTGTCCTAAGATAACAGCTAAGGGAGGTTGGGACTTCCCCAGATCTCAAGCCTTATCTATTCCACAAAATTATTGCCTTTTGAAAGGAGCAGAAGGAGCAAAAATTATACCCAAGACAAGTTCCGTAGGTCTGTCCCGTGATCTCCCTGAGGGCAGGATGGGCTCAAAGTCCCTCAGGATATCCCTTCCTTTATGGACTCTGATTTTGGAAACCACTTTCATTGTGGTTTTCTTCTTTTTCACATCTTATGAGACGCCCTTAAAGAAATTGGAGCTTCTGAAGAGATATCCAGGTAAGTGTTGTGAGCTATGGAGTTGTCTTTTGTTGGCAAACCTGGACAGCTTTAGAGCCTGTGTATTCATTTGGATGAACCTTACCCCACTTCCCATTTATAGTGGGGTGGATGGATGGATGGCTGCTTTAATCTTAAAAATCTCAAGGGATGGAGTTCTCCTCCCCTTCCTCTAAAATTTATCTGAGGACTCGGAAACTATGAAGTAGCACACGTGTTGGGAGGTATCTGAGAATATAGAAAGAATACAGAATACAGAAAATGAGAGAGCTGATAGAGGAACTTAGATCATAGAATGTTGGAACTAAAAGGAACCTTGGGAGTCATCTACTTCAAACTTCTCATTTTACAAATGGAAGAGGAAGATTTGTCATAAGTCATTAAGTGAGTTAGTAAAGTATCCTAAATCCTAATCCTGTCTGTATTCTAAGGGCCCTCCCAGCTCTGATATCCTGGGTTCTAAGGACCCTCCCAGCTTTGACCTCCTGGGTTCTAAGGGTCCTCCCAGCTCTGACATCCTGGGTTCAAAGGGCCCTCCAACTCTGACCTCCTGGGTTCTAAAGGCCCTCCCACCTCTGACCTCCTGGGTTCTAAGGGTCCTCCCAGCTCTGACCTCCTGGGTTCTAAGGGCCCTCCCACCTCTGACCTCCTGGGTTCTAAGGGCCTTCCCAGCTCTGACCTCCTGGGTTCTAAGGGCCCCCCCAGCTCTGACCTCCTGGATTCTAAGGGCCCTCCCACCTCTGATCTCCTGGGTTCTAAGGACCCCCCCAGCTCTGACATCCTCTGCTCTAAGGGCCCTCCCAGCTCTGACCTCCTGGGTTCTAAGGCCCCCCCCCCAGCTCTGACATCCTCTGCTCTAAGGGCCCTCCCAGCTCTGATATTCCCTGTTCTGATGCCCCTCTTACCTTGTTGATCTTACTTGATGTCTGCCCTAAATCCCTCAGCCTTAATGATGGTCCACTTTTTTCTTAAAAGAACCTCTCTGTCTATTCGCCTTCTTTTTAAGAACAAATTCTTCCCAGAGAAGAAGACAATTAATAATGAAGCTGTCATGTGCTTTCTCAAATGAGGAAAATGAAGTATATTTTATATACTTAAAATACAGGATGTAAGAGCTAGAAGGTAACACTTATAATATAGTTGTTTGTTCCTACTGCTTGGTTGGTTGGATGAGATGATCCTCTGACTTCAGCCCAACTTTGAGGTCCTAGAAGTCCTAGTTGTAACAATGATTCTTCGTGTTCATCTAATGTTCAGTCATTTAAAAAGAAATTCTGCATTTCATTAGATTCTCACATTCTTGACGTTGGGAAGTGCAGTGATTATCCCTACTCCCATTTTACAAAAGTAGAAACTGAGGCACAGAGAATTTGAGTATGAGCTGCCCGTCATTGCAGTCCATAAGCGGCCACGTGAACAGCCCAGACTGACCTTCGTGTCTCAGCCCAATGAGCTTTCCCCTCCTGAGCTGAGCCTCTCTGACGCACACTGTTATTACCCAGCCAAAAAAACTCCTCTGAGTATAAGAGAAGCAAAGTAAAAAGACAGATGGCTACACTTTTCCTTATTGAGACGAATTTCGGGCTTCTCCCTACATTTATTAGCTGTTTATGATAACGAAGGAGTCATTCTCCACTCTATGGGGAGAGAAAACCAAGACTGAATTTGGTTAAATGTTTATACAAAAGTGATATTAATTCAATTGCTGCAGAGCTGATGATGGAGCCCATTTGCTACCTCAGTCACGCTGGAAGGGGGAGGTGGGGAGGAAAACCTAATTAGCCACCACTTCCAGGGCTCAGCTGCAGACATGCAAAGTGTTTGAGCAGGTGGTGCGAGGGGAAAGAACGCTTTCACAGAATGCTTTGCTCATTTGGCCAAGGGCCAGAGACAGGGCACCTGGACCCAGGGGCTGAGAGGCCTAGGGATAATTAAGGCTTCTGAGTAGTCCTAGAATATCTGAGGTGGAAGAGATTGTAGAACTTGCAGTGTCTGGCCTTAGACGGTGTTTGGATGGGTAGAAGCCTTAGAACGTGGAAGGTTAGAAAGTAGAACATTAGAACAAAGAATGTCAGCTCTGGAAAGAACCTTTGATCATAGAATAACAGAACATAGAAGATCAGATTTGGAAAGGTTCTCAGAACTAGACTTTTACAATACACAATGTGAAAACACCGAATTTCAAAGGTGGAAAAGAACTTATAACTTACAAGGTTAAAATACAGAATGTCAGGACTAGGAATGGAATGGGAGGAGGAATCTTAGAACACAACCTTAAAGGTGGAAGGTGACTTAGAATATAGAAAGTCAAAGTCACAAAGGACCTTAGAACATAGAATACACCTAACATTTTATAATATAAAATGTTAAAACACAGAGTTTCAAAGGTGGAGGTTGCCTTATAACTTAGAGGGCTAAAATATCAAATGTCATGGTTGGGAGGGGCCTTAAAACACAACCAGAGCTAAGGTGCCTTAGAACATAGAATGTCAGAGGTTAAAAAGACCTTAGAACCATTTATACCAGAATATATAATGTTGGAATATGGAAAGTTAAAACATAGAATATCAGAATTGATACGGATAGAATTAGAAGGGATCCTATTGGGGTTCAAAGGAGACTCCAACAAGGTTAGGGTTCCAGACTGGTGTCGTGAGGTGTTTCAAAAGAATTTGCAGGCTTCGACCCATCTCCAAGTCAAGGGGCAAAGTTTATTGTTAATTTTAACGTCAATTAAAGCAGGCTAAGTTTCAAAAGAATTTAGTAAAGAAGCAGTAGCAAAGAATAGATAAATTTACAGGAAAAAGGTAGAGAAACCAGGTGCTTCATGTCACTACATGCTAATTTTATGGCTTAGAGGGGGATTTAAGGATTATTGTCTCAGAAACATTTTTATCACTGACCAACAAATTGTTATCTGACAACCAGTGATATTTGTGGAAATACTGCATTCCCAAGGCCAAGGGACTTTAGGGTCATCGGTATATCTCCCCTAGAAATTAGGAGAAGAAATATATCATTTTTAACTACATCATTCCCAAGGTCAGGTGGCCTTAGGGTTGCTACTACATGTCCCCAGAAGCTGTACTCCATCAATTCTAAAAGGGTTCTAAAAGAGCCCTTAGAACATAGAATGAAGGGACTTTTAAAAATTTTGGATATCAGAGTTTAGAAGGGAACTGAGACCAAAAAAAAAGTTAGGCCTGGGAGAGAAATTAAAATATTGGATGTAACAATATAGTGTCCTAAACACTTTTATACCTACAAATTTGTGATCCTTTGACCTTTATTAAAAATAGAACATAAAATGTCAAAACTGAAAAGCACCCAAAAACATAGAGCTCAGAACAGGAAGGAGAACATCTTTTTTAATGATCACCTATTTGGAGGTCATCTATTTCAGTTATGCATTTAATAGCTCAGGAAATTTAAGGCTCAAAGAGTTAAGGGATTAATCCAAGAATAACTAGTGGCTAGTGGAAATTCTAGGAGGGAACCAAACAAACATCATGCAGAACTTTCAGTATTGTGTGGTTTTTTCCCCACTCTCAGAGAAATTAATCTTTTCTTCCCCTCCCACTTAGAAAGGGCTGAGGGAAGAATGGAAGGGGATGAGGAACTAGGTATCACAGAAAGAGAAACTATTAGGTTTGGGAAGGTAGGGGGAGAACAGTTGAGACAAACTATCCTTGCATACAAAGTAGGAAGCTTTCTGCTGGGTTTAACCCTGCTCCTAACATCTACTTCCCCCATCTGTCCCGGGAAATCCCATTATTGCTAGGATTTTGGTATCAGGAAGCCTCAGTTTAAATGAATGTTATTCAAGATTAAGATTGATGCTGGGAACCCCTGGATGAGTATATTCCCTCTCAATTTTGGTGGGTACTTTCCTTGTAATTTGTCATATTAGATGGTTATTCAGAGTGCTGAGAAGATAAGTTTGCTCAGAATCACACAGTAAGTAGCTGGGGTGGGATTTGAATTCAGTTCTCTTTCCACTCTGGGAGGAGATTTTTTGAAACTGAGGCCCCGATTTGACAAGTGGAAGCTTACATCCTAAATTAAGCCCCCAAACTAGGAAAAAATCCCAGGTCTCCTGACTACTTGAGCCATGCTGTTTTTGTTTGATGGGGCAGTTGCTTCCACGCCCATTATCACTCAGGAGCACCTTGGGGCTCTGCCTATTATTGGTCCAGCTGCCTATCTCTTTGGAAAGCAGGGCGCAGTTCTGAGGGAAGAGACCCAGGATAGGTCCAGTTTAATTAAGAGACAGAGGGGCAGGAGAGGACTGGTCTTTGGCCCAAACCAGGAGACAGAGAGGATCCAGTTAGCTGGGGGTGGGAGGCCTGAGGACTTTGGGAACAGGGGAGGGGATGCTAAAGAAGGCACTGGAAGGAGGAGAGGGGAACAAACTCTCCTTCTGGGGTTCATAGAGGGCCTTGGAAACCATAGGGCCTGCTAAACTTGGATGACACAAGCAGGCCTCTCCTCCCATCCCCCCTTCCTGATTTTGGCCAGCCCCCCAACTGGATCTACAGTGATGTCAGGCAGCGCTATGGGGGGAGTCCTTGCAGGCCAAACAGCTGAGAGCAGGGACAGCTGCAGAGGCTGATAAAGCCCTCCCCAGATTGAGTCCGCCCTTCTTATTGTCCTACCCAGAATTATTCCTGTCTGCCTGCCTCTTGCTTATTCCCTGGAATTTACATAAACTTGTAAGAAAAAAGCTTCCCTACCTACAAATCATGGTTTGATTTATTATTTTGTTGATTGTCAACTTAAGAAAGTGATGGAGAAAATGTTAATAAAACAGATTAAACTTAAAAATAAGTTTTTTTTAAATAAAAACTTTAAAAATTTTTATTTTTATTTAAAATAAAATTTAGGTTTTTTAAATTTTTTTTAAATTTTAAGTTGTTTAAATAAATGACTTTAAATGTTAAATAAATGGCTTTAAATAAAAATAAGAAAAAGCTTCCTTCCAAAGTTATTTCTTCCCTTTAAAATTTTTGTATTGAGCAAGAAGTGTCAAAATAGGGACTCTCAAAAGTGTCTGCAGGGGTAGAAGTGGGAGCTGATGTATTAATAACATGCTTCCTCTGAGTTGGGCACATTTCTAATATGATTATAGTTAAAACTTGTTAGGAATTATAGAACATTGAATGTTAGATCTGGTTAGGGACCTTGGAGCCTGAAGGAGTCTTAGAATATTATTAAAAGTAGAAGTGGGCCTTAGGACATAAAATGGCTGAATCAGAAAGCCTCCCAAGAAACAGAATGCCAGAGTTGAGAGGATCTTTAGCATGTAGAAAGTGAGCAGAGAGGGAGCTTAGAACTTAGAATGGCAGATCTGGAAGGGACCTAAAGCCATAAATTTTCTGAGCTGGAAAGGTTCTAAGGTTCTAAGAGCATACAATATCAGAGCTGTCATTTACCTGTGAATTCTGTTTTTTTGCTGTTTTTAGTTTGGCTTTGTCTTCTTACTTAGAGCGCCTGGCATTTAGTAAGTATTTAATAAATGCTTGTAGAAAAGACCATTTAATTAAACTTAATTTTATAGATAAGGGAACTAAGATCCAGAGAAATCCAACCCACTTCTCAGTTTAGTTCTCTTCTCATTTCTAAGCTTGTGCCCTCAACTTCCTGTTCCTCATCCCATACCTTATCATCAGACTCCGTAGAAAAATAATGGTTTCTAGGATACTGCTGCCCGCTGTTGGGAGAAGCTAAGTCAGCCCTAAATTCGTTTGTTTCCACTCCTTCCTTCCTCTCTTCCAGTGACCACCTTGATCTTCACCATTAGGAACTTTACTCTTCTAACTCTCCCTCATGGTCCAATCAAACCTGAGGGAAATGGAGGTCAGAAAGAAGGCTCAGGGTCACATCGCCTATGAGTGAGAACTTGGGTTCTACAAGAACTCTACAATCCAGGCACATAGCTCTGTTTGCCGGTGCTCCCCCTCCTCCTTCTGTTTTTTTGCCTTTTCCCGGAATGCTCTGCTTCCATCTCTGTCTCCATCTCTTTCTTTTGTCTGGCTTCCTTCAACACTGCTTAAATGATCCCTTCTGCAGGAGGCTCTGCTTGATTCCCCAGCTACAGGAGCTTTGAGATGACTTTCTATCCATTATACCACCCCTTAAACTATCATTTCCCCTTACTAGAATTGAGAGCAGGGAGTATATTTTCCTTTTTTTCTTAGTAACCTTAGCTTTCAGCGTATATCTTGACATACAGTAAACACTTAATACATACTTGTTGATTGATTACTTGCTTGCCCTGACTCTCCCTCAAACTTGTCAATCCATCTCCCAAATCAGACTTAAGAAGAAACTGATCAACTGCCTTAGAAAACCACAAATTAACATTATCTTATTGTTTTGGTAATTTGTTATTATATTAATTTTATTTTTTTGTTATTTATTCTATTTGTTATCTATTAAACATTTCCAATTGCATTTTAAGCTGGCTCAGTTGGCCCTTCAGAGTTTTGGGGGCAATGAGTTTGGCTCCTCTGACTTGGATCACCATAATGACTTTGGATGTGGGGGAAGGATTAGGGGAGGGGGCAAGTGAGAAGAGATGAGCAAAGGAGATTCATTCCTTTACATTGAAATGCGGTTCCCCCCTGACCTTCTTCTGCCTGGTCTATCTGGGCCTCTGGTACCTTCCCTGAGCAGCCTTCCAGGACATCAATGTGATGGCGGTTCTTGGACTGGCCTTCCTCAAGGCTTCTTTGAGGAGGTACACATGGAGCAGCGTGGCCTTCAACCTCTTCACCCTGGCCCTCGGGGTGCAGTTGGCCATTATCCTGGACGGCTTCCTGTTCTCTTTCTCCAGTGGGAGGATCGTCATCGACTTTCATAGGTACTTATCTGGGTTATTGTAAGAATCAAATGAGATACACTGTGAAACTGTGCAAACTTTAAAAAAATATAAAAATACAAGTAATTATTATTATAATTGGACTAAACTTGAGAATACAAAGTTTTGTACTGGCTGTAAATCTTAGAATCCAACATTGTTGTGTTTTTTTCCTTTTTCTGTCTTTTTTTTCTTCCTACTTTTTATTTAAGTTTTAAATCTATAAATACATTGGGGTATCTAGATGGCTCACCAGTTATACAGTCAGAAGGACCCGAATTCAAATGTGATCTCAGACACTTAGCACTTACTAATTGTGTGACCCTGGGTAAGTAAATTAACCCCAACTGAATCAAATAAATGCATCTTTTTAAAAAAAATCTTAGGATCCTAGAGGGTCTACGAGATAACACAAGATTATCAAGGGAAACTATTTGGTGAATAGTCATATTGTGATATTAAAACATTTTTTAAACTCTGAAAATATTTCCAGTTAATGAAGTTATCATTTTTTTATATATTCTTGGAGAAGAAAAACAAATGGACTTTATTTCTCATGTGAATATGTGTCAAAAATTCTAGAAGCTATTTGCTTTCATGTTGAATAGGGTATATGGGAAAGTTTATCAAAAAGTTAAGGGGTTTGGGGATTGAAAAAAGGTTGGGGATCCCTGACATTCAGAACTTTTTAAAATCAATAGATGGGTGGGGGGAATTGATTGCCAAAGAATAGATTGCTTCACAGGGGCAGAAAAGGAAGGCCATGGCTCTTGGGATGGAGCACTCATATTTTATTGTGTCCTTCCATCAGACCCTTGCCCTGAAACTCAATCCTCACTCTTTCTTTTCCTCAGGATCATACTGGGTACCATGAGTACTATGTCTGTTCTCATCTCATCTGGGGCCGTCCTGGGCAAAGTCAACTTGATCCAGCTGATAGTAATGACCTTGCTGGAAGTAACAGCTTTCCAAGGAACCAAGAAACTCATCCAGGACATCCTTAATGTATGGCACTGAATCCCAGAAAATTAGAGTTGAAAAGGACTGGACATTTCCAATTGCATTTTAACCTTGTTAATTGGCCCTTCAGAGTTTGGGGGGCAATGAGTTTGGCACTCTGACTTAGACCACCATAGTGTCTCTAGTCATGGGGGAAGACTTAGAGGAGGGGCCAGGTGAGAAGAGATGAGATCCTTTCCTTTAGATTGAAGAAGACCTTTTTTCTTTGCCTTGTCTATCTGGTCTTCTGACATTGAATCTGGAAGTCAGTAGAGACCTGGCATTAGATCCTGCCTCCCAAACTTCCTAGACGTGTGACTAAAGACAAATTATTTGACCTCTCTAAACCTCAGGTTCCCCATCTGTAAAATGGGAATGATAATAAGGCCTCTGGAATATTTGCCTTAGAGGGTTGGTACTGGTCCATTAGGGGAATTGATTTATAGGTAGGAACAAATGATTTCCAATACCTTCATTCTCATCTATCACAAGACTGATTTTGCTGCAGGGGGGAAAAAACCCCAAACACCTAAATGGCCTTTAAAAGACCTAGATTTCAGTCTGTCACCAACTCATGTGACCTTGCATAAGCAAACTACTTCATTTCCTTGGAGTTTCACTTTTCTCATCTGTAAAATGTGACTTTGGATTACGCTCCAATATTCTATGTCCTGAAATCTTTTTTCTAAGTTTCCTTCCAGCCTTGGAGTTCTATGTTCTAAGGTTTCTTCCAGCATTTTATGTTCTAATGTTATATCCAGCCCTGAAAGTTTCTGTGATAAATAGCAAATGGTAAATAGCAGAGGAAGGATTTAAACTGAGGTCTTCCAATCTCAAAAGCCAGAGTTCTAGTACCTAACTCACAGCTAAAATAGGTCATGTTCTAGAGTTAGACAGTTTCCAAACTGTTTTCTTCACAACAATTCTGTCAGCTAGGTAGTTGCATGATTATTAGCTCCATTGTACAGATGAGGAAACTGACTGAGAAGGGAGAAGTAATTTGGCCAATTTCACACAAGGGATGTTTGAGCTGGTGCTGGAATGCTGGTCTTTTCATGTTCAGCTGGTAATTTTTTCCACAGAAGCCCATTCTTTCAGATGCCCTTTATCCTAAAATTTCACCTCCTCGAGTATTTATTGAATGGGAGAACCTTGGCATCCAAACAATTAAGAAAATGATTCCTTGCATTAGACAGCTGAGCCACAGGAATGGGGAGGGAAGAAGAAATCCACGGGAAGACAAGAATTGGCCGCATGTTTACCAACCTTGGTCTCAAAGCATGTCCTGGATTGAATTACAGATGGACGAACATGAGAGCATGATGCAAATCCACGTGTTTGGGTCTTACTTTGGTATGACCGTGGCCTGGTGCCTCCCCCAGCCAAGGCTGAATGCGGCTAAGGAGAAGGAGCGGAGAACCCCAACTTCTTGTCTGTTTACCACACTGGGTAAGAAGAAAGCCTGCATCCTGGGACTGGAAGTACCTGGGGAAATCCTGCCTATAAATAGCTCACTCTTGGTGCCTGAAATTCTACCATCAGTGGAGCCAAGTCATTCCTTTCAGTTAGCATTAACCCATGTGGGTATAAGCTCTAGGGTGCAAATTCCTCAGAAAGGGAGAACAATTAAGTCCTTAGCTACAATTAATGCTTTACTCAGGAGTGAAGACCATGAGTGTTCGAGCGCTGGGAGCAATCTAAAAATATTGGCACATGGGCCTTCAGTTTTGGGAGAGTCCTTGGAAAATAATTTAATGCCACAAGGGAATTTTAAAACACAGAAAGTCAGAGCTGGGAGGGCCCTTGGAACCAGTGTCAGAACTGGGAGGGCCCTTAGAACCCAGGAGGTCAGAGCTGGGAGAGCCTTTAGAATACAGGAGGTCAGAGCTGGGGGGCCCTAAGAATAGAGAAGTTACTTCATATAACATAGAATGTTTACACCCATCTCAGTTTACAGATGAATTAATGGGTATCAGAGAAGTGAAATTATCTACCCAAATTAGTTGCAGCAGAATAAAAATTGGAACCTGTGACTTCCTGGTTCCACAACAAGTATTACTCCTACTCCCTCTGGTGGCTATCAGATCAGCTTATCAGATAAATGTGTGCTGGTCAGTTTTCCCCCTGTATGGATATGGGAGGCTATGTGTATAGTTCTGGTAAATAGGGTTCAATTATGACATCCATTATGATATTGATTGGAGTGCAGTAATGAATGCCTGGGTCCCAGGAGCAATTCTGTTTCTGTTTCCCTCTGGGAGATACAGAAGACTCATTGGGGAGCTTTTGGGAATTTACAATCCATTTGGGGAGACAAGACACACATATATTCCATTTTTGTCTATACCCATTCCCCAGCACAGCATCTGACATATAGTAAATAATAAATATTAAGTGATTGATGATATAATTAATGATTCAAAGTGGCATGTGATAAAAGTCCAATTAATCAATCAGTAGTTATTGAGAAGCAATGTAGTACAGTAGAAAGATCAATGGATTTTTGAGTCTTCAGACTCAAACAGTCAAGTTCAACTGTTATTTACTACTTGTGGAACATTGGGCAAGTCATTTATCTTCCTGGAAAATGAGGGCCTGGAACTAGACAGTCTCTAAAGTATTTTCTTGTTCTAGAGCTATAAGTATTTATTAAGTTTCTACTAGATACCCAGGGTAACTTGGAGGTACAGTGGATAGAGTGCCAGGCCTGGAGTCAGGATGACCCGAACTCAAATTCTGCTTCAGACACTTAATAGCTAGATGCCTCTGAGTACTCTGTTTGCCTCAGTTTCTCCATCTGTAAAATGAGCTGGAGAAAGAATGGCAAACCACTCCAGTATCTCTGCCAAGAAAACCTCAAATGGAGCCAGGAAGAGTTGGACATGACACAACCACCATAACCACAACCACAACAAAGTACTCAGGAACTGTTCTAGGTGCTGAAGTAGGACAGACCATAATTCCTATAAGAATTTTAGCTAAGGAAGAGCCCAGGGCCCAGAGGGTCTAATTAGAAGCAATCCATCTATTCATCAATAATCCTTTATTAAACACCTACTGCCTGCCAGATGTTGTGCTAGGCTCTGGGAATACAAAGACAAAAAAATGAATCAGTCCTTCACAAAGATTACTTTCTTGGAATAATGAGAAGAAACCGAGGAGAGGGAAATTTTAGTCCAACAAGAAGAAAACCTTTCTAAAGTCTAGCTGTCAAAATTGGGAGAGTATCTCTTGAGAGGAAATGAATGAGCTTCCCATCCCTATAGGTCTTCAGGTGGAGATTGAATGCACATTTGTGGGTCATATTGTCACATGGATCTTTGTGTAGGATATGGCCTAGACTAAATTCCCTCTGAGGTCCCTTCCAGCTCTGAGAATCTGTTATTAAACTATGCTAGGTTGGGCAGGAAAGAGAGTCTTGGGCAGGGCCTTTTAGTTTGATTCCTATGGACAAAGAAGTCTTACTACAATAGCCACAAGTAGAGATGCTTCCATTTGTGTTCTCCGAGACCAGTAAGGGGGAGCATATAAACAGGGGGTGCAGGTGCTGAAGTCAAAGTCTTCTGAAAACTATTTGTTGGCTTCCATGCACATTCTTCAATCTGTGAGCCCCAATAAGGGGCTCAAGTTCAAGTAAATGGACTCATCACTGACCACTTCATGACCATTGTCATCCCTACTCTACAGGAATTTGAATAAAGGTTATATACATTTATTGCATTTAAAAACAAATCAATTTGTTCTTAGTGGCTGCCAATCCCATCAGATAACCTGTCTGACCAATTTGTTTTGGTATTCTTCTGATTCAGTTTGGCACATTCTCAGGTAGGCAGGCAAAGGGGCAAGTTATCTCTGTATTAATTTTGATGTGAAGCCAAAGCACCACATGCACAGGTTCCTGATCACAAATGGTCCCCTCAAAATAGGTTAGGCCTTATCTGCCTTAAGCACTCAATAGGGCTGAGAGCTCCAGAGGCCAATGGTTTTGGAGAAGGGAAGGATGTAGATTTGTAAAAAGCCCAAAAAGAAAGTGGGGATTTTGGAGATCGTAATAATAGTAATTTAATGATAGGATTCAACAGACTGTATTGTAGTCACATAGAACTATCGCTCACAATTGCCCAGGCAGAATAGGGAATGACTCACAATAATTTAAAAATAGGGCTTTAATTGATTTCCCCAGAACAAAAACTTATAATCTCCAAATGAAGGTAGCGTAATAATAGCTAATAAGAAGAGACAGCATTTTTATAATGCTTTACATATTCCATTACACTGGGTTCTTAAAACAACCTTGGGAGATGAATGGTATTATTGTTATTATTATTCCTATTTATTAACATTGAGAGAGGTCGGATGGTTTGCTCAAAGTCAAACATCTAGTCTCAGGCAGGATTTGAATTCAGGTCTTCCTGGTTCCAATGCTAGTACTCTGCACATCTAGTTTTCAAAAAATATAGGAAAATATGGGAAGAAGATGAGGTATATATGTATGTATGTATGTGTGAATATATGGATGATCTCTGTTGTCCTGTCTGCTCCTGGAATTGTCCTAAATATACTTTCAGAGAGTTGATGAACTATGAGCTTAAATTCTAAAGGTAATTCAATTGTAAAAAGCAAGTTTGTTGTCCATCTGTGTGATAATCTGCAGGGCATTACATATAATAGCAGAATAGTAATTTGTCCTAGCACTGGTTTTATTTAAGCCCCATCAAAACAAAGGTGTAGACAATGAAAAAAAAATTAGTAACAGTCTTCTCTGTGCTGTTTTATGGTTTAAACTGTGCTTTCTCACTTACTATTTTATTTGATCCTCATTGTGAAGTGGGCAAGGGCAGGAATCATCGTTCCCATTTTATAGATGAGGAAACTGGGGCTCATAAAGCATAAGGTAGTTATCCAATATATCACATGAACAAATCATGGGCAGAGATTGAATCAAAAGGCAGGTTTTCTGAGTTTGACTGCCAGACTCTTTCCATAACATTGGGGCAAGAGTCTTTCCATAATATTGATTGAGACAAGTTACTGATTAAAAGGATTTGAAAATCCTTATCAGGACAGGTGAGAGGTATGCTATCCTAAACAACCATAGCCATTTTGGGGTCTTTTTTTAATCTAGATCTCTTTGTAATTCCTCAAACAAAACTCTGTCTAAATGCTGAATATTTTCCTCTGTGTGTTCCCAGTGCCCCGAATGTACCTGATCCTTACCTCTACTTCCTTAAAATTCCAGCTTACATCTGACCTCCCAAATCCATTGATTTCCCCTTAGTGCCAGTGCCTTTCCTCTGTTGGCTAGCCCCAATCTATCCTATATTTATCGTAGATGTACATGGCTGTCTGTATGTTGTCGTCCTCTCCCTTTGATTTGTGAGCTCCTTAAGGGCAGGGACTATTGTCTACCTTTCTTTCTAAACCTAAACGTTTACTTAGCACATCGCCTAGCACATAGTAGGTACATGTTGACTTAACTTGATCAAATAATTGTCTATTTCTGGGCTTCATTTTGTTCATCCCCAAAATTAGAGTGTTAAGACTTGATATCTTTATGATTTCTTCTAAGCTCTCCATCCTGTGGACTGATAACATGAATAGTTGATGGCAAAAGGGGGTCTTTCTTACTACACCCGAGAATACCCTTTATTATGGAAGGAATAACAGCTTTAGAGAGATCTTGGGTAGGTGAGCGAGCCACTGGGGGATGAGGAGAGAGCAAATCTCTTCCATTTAATTGTGTTTAGATGCTGGATAATCTCAGGGAGAGGAATATACATGACGGAGACAAAACGGAGAGAGAAATCATTTACAGAATTTATGTCTAGTTGCGAAGGAACACTCTGTGGCCATTAGTCATTCTCTCCTACCTGTAGGACAAATCTACTTTGGAGGATTCTTCAACCAACAAATATGAAGTACTATTCAAATGCAAAAGGGAATATAATGAAAAGAGCCAGAAGATAGGAGGTTCAGCCTAGGATGCTGGCTCTGAATCTGTGTGAATGGTCTTGGATTCATCATCTCATCTCTGCTTTTTCTCATCTGTTAAATAAGGTAGCTGCATTTGAACTCTAAAGCCCCAGAGCTCTGATATTACATGTATTAAGGACCCTCCCAGCTTTGATATTTCATGTTGTAAGGCCCCCCCTCCCAGCTCTGACCTCCTGGGTTCTAAGGGCTCTCCCAGCTCTGACATTCTGAGTTCTAAGGGCCCTCCTAGCTCTGACCTCCTGGGTTCTAAGGGCCCTCCCAGCTCTGACCTCCTGGGTTCTAAGGGCTCTCCCAGCTCTGACATCCTAAGTTCTAAGGGCCCTCCCAGCTCTGACCTCCTGGGTTCTAAGGGCCCTCCCAGCTCTGACCTCCTGGGTTCTAAGGGCCCTCCCAGCTCTGACATCCTGGATTCTAAGGGTCCTCCCAGATCTCATATTGTTTGTCCTAAGATCCTTCCCAGTGCTGACATTTTATGTTCTAACACAGTGGTTTCCAATTTTTTTCATCATATACTTGTCAGTAAACTTTTCATATACCCCCAGCATACGTATGATAATAAATTATTTATAAATTATATATATGTACTATTCTGTCCCACCCAAAACAAAGATGGGGAGGGGAGGGGCTCTCACTCACTGCTTACCCAGCTGAGTAGCAGAGTCCATTCTTCAAAAGGTCCTGCTTCATCATGAAATGATTTAGGAGCTGGAAGGAAGCAAGTAATTTTAAAGTAAAGGAGGCAATTTTCCTAATGGTATCTGGGTAGTTGTTGCCATGTATGCTATTTTTCCAGGCTCCTTATTTTTAATATCTTGTGTCTTGTGATCCCTTGAACCTTATATTCCATATTCGTATCTGCCTAGAAACCTGTAAAAACAAATTTTTAGAGACACTCTCTGCCTAGTACCATCTATATCTCCCAGGTACCCTTTTCCTGTGGATCTTCTGGCCTACCTTCAATTCTGCCCTGATAAAATATCCTTATGAGAAAGAAACTGCTGTATATAACACTTATTATGCCCTTGCTGTCAGTGCTGTGGTCGCCATCTCCTTTTCAGCTGCAACTCACTCTGATGGGAAAATCAGTATGGTAAGAAAAAAGTCTGTAAAGCCTCATGAGAACCCTTCCCCCCAGTCCTAGCTGCCTTGGAAAGCATGAATGAGTACAATGGATACAAGCTTTTACCCTTGCTTCTGCTGTTTGATGTTTGGGCTTCTTTATTCCTCAGTTTCCCCAAATGTGAACTATTTTTCTACAGGAACACGTCCACAGAGCAACGCTGGCCGGAGGAGTCGCTGTGGGAGTCGCCACCAACCTCATCCAATCCCCTTGGCCTGCCATGGTGCTTGGGTTTTTTGCTGGCATAATTTCCATTGTAGGAGCCAAGTTCTTGCCGGTAATGGTGCAATCACTTATAGGTCTGAGGTTGGCTGCTCATAGAAGTATATTATTGATGTTTCCAGAATCTTAGAGAAACCTTCGAGACCAATGACTCCTTTTGACATATGGAGAAACTGAGGCACAGGGCGGTTAATTCCCTCACTAAAGATCACACAGATAAATATGGTGTTATTGATTGTCAAGAGACTGTGACCAGCAGAGCAAGAAACTTGCATTTTAATTTTTTGGTGCTTAAAAAATTTTAAAACATTAAATAAATTTTATTGATATCTACATTTCTCAGTATACCCCCATTCCTTTCCTCTTTCCAGAGAGCCATCCTTTATGACAAAGAATTAAAAAAGGTGGAAATAATTCAATGAAACCTACTAATATATGGGAAAAATCTGACTCAGTAAGCACCCATGGTCCCTCCTTCTGCAAATAGTTGGGGAGCGCCCTTCCTATTGCTCTGAACTCTGAAGCTATCATACTTTTAAAATATGTTTGTATTTATATTTATATATTGTAGTTACATATGTTGTTTTAAAAAATAATAATAGCTTTTTATTTTTCAAAATCCATGCAAAGATAGTTTTCAACATCCAGTCTTGCAAAAATCTTGTGTTCCAATTTTTCTCCCTCCCTCTTCCTGTCTCCTTCCCTAGACACCAAGTAATCCAACATAGAGTAAACATGTACAATTCTTCTAAACATATTTCTACATTTATCATGATGTGTAAGAAAATTCACTATCTTTATATTTGTATAAATAGATTTGCATTTATTTTGTTAAATATTTCCCAATTAGATGTAAAATTTTAAAACATTCATTTAAAAAATGAGTTTCAAATTCTTTCCCTCTCACTCTTAGAGAAGGTAGATGATATATTATTTGTCTTTGTCATTTTAAAGCCCTGAAAGTTTTTGTTTGCTCCATTTCTGCTGTTGTAGTCATTTTCCGAGTTCTATTCACTTCCCTTTGCACTGGGAGTCTGCCTCTTTAATAAAGTACTCACTGGGGAGCCCTGAGAAGTGTTTGTTCAGAGGAATAAATAGCATGATCCTACCTGTGCACTCAGAAAACCTCTCTGGCACGTGTCCAGGATAGATGGGGCTAAGACAGAGAAGACTAAATTTAGGTAGAGTCTAAATCCAAGTGAATCTGTCTATCTAAGGAGATAGGATCCACTAGGCAGGACCCTCCACCTTCAGAACCAGGAACCTGTTCTTCATTAATTTTTCTCTTCCTAGAGATGTTTTAATGAGATAATTGGCCTTCATGACACCTGTGATGTTCATTCGACTTTCGGATTGCCCGGGCTGCTGGGAGGGCTAATCTGCATTCTGCTGATAATTAATCGAAGCGCCTGGACCGACTTGGTCGTGTAAGTCCTTTAGAAGAAAGCTTCTTCAGCTTTTTCCACTCAGGACCTCTTTTTGCCCCCCAAATTGTTACATGACCCCGGGGACATAGGATATAAAATAGATATATACGTCAAACACTAGCTGGTAATAAATCTTCATTTCGTGACTCCCACATTCGGTTACGAGAGCCCACGTGGGGTTACAAAGCACAGTGTAAAAAGCTTGCCTTTAGACCTTCCCTATGGATGTTCCACTTGGGAATTAAGCAACCTAGACCTAGAAAATGAGAACTGTATCACAGAATCTTAAATTTGGGAACTGAAAGGGAATTTATCTATCTGAGGCAGGTTGGTGTAGGGAGAACAAGACCTGGAATCAAGAAGATCCGAGTTCAAATCCTGTCCCAGACATGTAATAGCGGGGTGACCCTGGCCACATGACTTCCCCTCTCCTCTGTAAAACGAGGCAAATGATCTAGTGATTGTATAATCATTTAAGTTCATTCCAACACCAATGATGACAACAGATCACATTTCTAAAGCACTTTGAGGACTCTAAAGTGATGTCTTCATAAGAACCTCTGAGCAGATGAGGTAATAGTTATTATACCCATTTTAAAGAGGAGAAAACTATGGCTTTGAAGTTGCAGAACCAGTAAGTGTAGGGGCAAGGTTCAAAGCTGGGGCCCTTAAATCCAAGGCCAATAGATGAGGCTCTTGCTAGTCATGAACTAGTTCTTATTTACACACACACACACTCACACTCACACAGACACTCACTCACACACACATACTCACACACACTCACACTCACACACACAATCACACACACTCGACACACACACAGATACACACTCACACACACACTCACACACACACACACTCACACACAATCACACACTCATACACATACTCACACACTCACACTCACACTCACACAATCATACACACTTACACAATCATACACACTCACATTCACACACACAATCACACACACTCACACACACATTCCACACACACACACTCCACACACACACACACACACACACACACACACACACACACACCTCCCTTATAACAGGAGCTTGTCAACAGGAGGACTAAATCAGGTGATTTCCCCATAGGAAGTTCCCCTCCCTCCTCCTCCCCAAGTCCTGGTTCCTGCTGGCTCCCGGGGTAGACGCTCCCTCCTTCCCCACACTCAGTCCCTATCCTAGTTGAACATTTATACATCAGGAGCCACAGCTCAGACAGTGTTTCTCTTGTCAGTGCGGGAAATGTGAGGCCGCCTGAAACCTGAGTGTGAATCCATCTGTTTTGTCTCTTGTCAGCTTTCAGATCCTAATTTCGGTCGGCTATCTCTGCCTGCCCATGGCTATGGGTTTGGCAGGAGGTTTACTGACAGGTCAGTATGACTCTCACTGGCTCCTTTCTTCTATTTTCAAAAAGATCAATTTGATTTTACTTTGTCTTTGTGTGTGTGTATACAGTATGTTATTATTAATTTATATCGTCTTTTATTATTATACTATATGTGTGTGTGTGTGTATAGAGAGAGAGAGAGAGAAAGGGAGAGACAGAGAGACAGAGACAGAGAGATAGAAAGACAGAGACACAGAGAAAGACAGAGACAGACAGACAGAGACAGAGGGTCCCAAAATCTTGGTGCACTTGTGAGCTTAATGATCTTCAGTGGTTACAACTGCACTAAGACTTTTGGGACACCTCAGAACAAAGTACTCCAAGCGTCCATTTGATACTGTAATCACAGGAGAAGGGAAATCGCCTCCAATTAGGCTCCCCCAGAAACTGTTTTCATCTCCTAGCCACTTGTTAGGTGGGTCTGCGATTGGGCACATAAGCCAGATGCCCTTCACAACGTGGCAGTTATCTTTCTCTGAGTCACCCTGGAGGGTTCAGAGCCACCATCTGGGAGCCCGAGCCACTGTCCAAGAGGGGCCTCCGCTCAGTGACCTCACGGCTTGTTAGCTTCCTTCTCCCGGGTCACAGGGTTGGTCAGAGCAAAAGACTGAGCCCCACTAAGTGCCTGCTGCCGTGTCAAGCCCTGGGAGAGGGAGAGGCGTGGGTCCTGACGGGTGGGACTTTGCTGCTGCCTTTTGAGGAGCTCACCTCTCTGAGTCCCACGTCTGCCATGTTGTCAGCATATTCCAGCCTTGAGCAGTGCAGGCCATATTTCCTGGCTGTCTAGCAGAAGGCCCCTGAAGTTCTAAGACACATTAGAGAAGGACTTTGGAGGAAGAAATAAATAATAAGAATAAAAATAAAAGATTCTTTCAATGGTCTATGATTCCATCAGTATGGAACCTTTCCTGCCACTTATTTTTTTAGTCATAGTAGCTCATTGAATCTAAAATCGATGGGGGATTTTTTCCCATTGGTTTTAGCTTCAATGAGCTACTGTGACCAAAAAATGTCATCCCAAATCCATTCTTCTGGGGATGAACTTCTCGGAAATTAGTTGGGCCGGCCCTAAGAAAGCGGTCTTTGCAGATCCATGTTGGGAACCTCCCCGACTTGATTTCCAGGGCCTCATACTCAGTTGGTAAAGCCTTTGAAACTCCTTTGAGAAGAAGGATACTTGTGATGAGACAAACATAAAACTTCAATGGAGGCGTGATGTTAATAACAATAAGAAGAAGAATTAAAATAACAACAACTGGTATCAGCTTGGGACTTCAATGGAGAGAGAATAATAATAGATGACATGAGCATATAACTCTGGGGGAGAGAGAATAACAGCCGCAGCAGCAGAGCACTGACATTCACTATGGCCTTTGAAGAATTCCTTTAATGTCTCCAAGCTTCCCATGAAAGAAAGGGCCTTCTTTTTACTATCAGCATCCTCCTGGTGTTGGCTTATTGAACATGGACTGCAGCAATCTTTGGAGAATTAGCCACGAATACCACACATTGAGGACAAGGGAAGAACCCATAGGAGGTTTATAGAAAACCAATGGGGAACTCCAAAGAATAGGAGTTAAAAGAGTCATCAAAGAATTGGATGATAGGAAGGCAAGATGAACTGTCCAAGATGGAGGGTGGACATCCAGAGTCTCCTCTGGTACCTTTGCGATGTCTGGAGAAAATGAAGAGGGCCTCCAATATGGAGGATGAACCTCATCTGTACTGAATTTATGGGATGACATGGGCAAGAGTTATCCAGAATGGGTAGGCCTGGATAGGCCGTGATCTGTAATCCCAGAGCGAATTCTACAGTGATGAGATCACAGATCCATGGCTTGTGGGACATTTTGCTTACTTATTGATAATGCAGGAATTATTCTACTTTAAAAGGGAAGAAAATGGCATCAGAGAAGGAAACGAGCAGCTTACTACATACCCAATATGTGCTAGGCACTCTGTTAAGTGCTTTAAAAATATTATTTCATTTGACCTTTACAATAACAAGAACTTTGGAAGGTAGATACTAATTATTATCACCATTTGGTAGTTGAGGAAACTGGGGCAAATAGAGTCTAGGTGACTTGCCCAGAGTCACATAGCTAGTGTATGAGGCTGGATTTAAAGCCAGTTTTTTGACTCCAGAGCTATTGCTCTGAAGACACTGTGCCCCTAGTTGCTTCTAGAAATTAGAAATTAAGTGATTGGATTGAGAGTAAGAGAACTTGAGTTCTTGTTTGGTTCTGTTACTTACCATTAATAAATGCTTGTTCATTTGACTTATTGAATGGTATGACCTTAAGCAAGTCACTGGACATTTTGAAGCTTCAGTGTCTTCATTTTTAGTGAGGAGATTGGATTTAGGTGATCTTTGAGATTCAATTCAATTGGGACAGCTAGTGGTGCAGTGATTAGAGCATCAGCCCTGAAATCAGGAGGACCTGAGTTCAAATCTGGCCTCAGACACTTACTGCTTCCTAGTTTTGTGACCCTGGGCAAGTCACTTAACCCCAATTGCCTCAGCAAAAAGAAAAAAAAAAAGAAATTCAATTCAATTCTGTAAACATTTATTGAGGGACTGAGAACTTAGGTCTTCTGCCTGGGAGGACACACAATAAGGAATATTCATTGTCCCTGAGACACCTGGGAAAGATGTCTCTGTTTAAGGGCCTCTGTTAAACTTGAGACATACACTTTAGAAAGATTTCCAGCTCTAAATAATCAAGGCCACTTTTTAAGGATAGGGAGGGAGATAGTGTCTGAAGGGCCGTGGGAGTGGCAGGGCAGGAAGCAAGCTCCTTAGAAACCTTCTAAAGTTTAAATGGAATCTTTGTACCAGGCTTAAACTCAGGCTACTGAAAGCTCTGGAGGCCGAGGACTGCTCTAGGAGATGGGGTCTGGAGAGGTTTGACAGAGCAATCTGATTGACATGGAAGCAACTAGGAGGTACGGCACATAGAGCAGGACAGGAGTTGGGGAAGATCCAGGTTCAATCTGGCCCCAGAATATTATTAGCTGTGTGATCCTGGGCAACTCATTTAAGCTCTCCATCTGTCTCAGTTTCCTTATGTGTAAAATAGGAATAATAATAGCACCTACGTTCTGGATTATTGGGAAGTTCAAATGAGAAAACATTTGTAAAGGGCTCAGTATATTGCCTGGTACTTGATAGGTGCTTCATAAATGCACCTACATCCTGGATTACTGGGAAGTTCAAATGAGAAAACATTTGTAAAGGGCTCGGTATACTGCCTGGTACTTAGTAGGTGCTTCATAAATGCTTCCTTTCTCCATTAAAGAATTTTAGGGTGAACCTCTTAAGCCATCATTGGAAGTCTGTGAACCAATGAATGGAAACCACTGATATAGATGGCCTCTAAGGTAACTTTCTAACTCAAGATCTGTGATCATCAAGTCCCAAGCATTTATTAAACACCTACTATGTACCAAACACTGGGGATATGAGGGCCAAACACTCCCTGCTCTTAAAGAACTTACAGTCTAATGAGGGGCACGACATTTAAATAACTGTGTACAAGCAAGAGGTGACGTGACAATTTGGAGAGAACAGAGACTTTAAGATAGATTGGGCAAGGCTTGGACGGTGGGCTTTGAGCTAAACCTTGAAGGAAGCCAAAGCTTAGGCTCTCATGATCTCTGAAGGCTCCTTCTAGCTCTAAATCCTATGCTCGTATGGCCTAATGAACAATGGAAAGACATATAGCAGATGGAAGTAGGGTGTATTATTATTTGAGAAATGATATCAGAGATAATAAACAAACAAATGAACGAATGAATGGATGGATAAGTAAATGTATATACATATAACTAGGAAAGGAAGTGGCCCACCAGAAGGACAACAAGGAAAGGACTTGGTACTTTAGTGCTGCCCAAAGGAAAGACTCCAGTCGGGCAGATGGGGATGGTCTCTAAGGGGCATTTAGAATAACTGTGTTGGGAGGTTTGGGGATCTCTATATCAATTAGCTCCTAGATTCAGGAAAGAAGCTAAGGATAAAGTGACATCATTTAAATTTGTCTTGACTTTTAAATGGGTCAACTTGTAAATGGTCCATCCTCTAAAAAGAACTTTTTGTATCTTGTCCTTGGAAGGGTGTCAGATACATGGTTTCCAGAGTCCTTTTGGTGTAATTCAAATCCTCTTAGACGACTGCCTTTGCCAACTTTTTTTAGAATCAATTAGCCCCAACCACGGAAAGCTAGGGCTTTTTCCTGGGACATCTGGCAGTAGGAAGTGGAATTTCCCACCAAGGTGCCAGCTAGGGGAATTCAATATTCTGATTGATCTAGAAAAGATAAGTAAAAAACTACCCAGAGGCAGTGGGTAACTTTTTTTCTGTGTATTCTTAAACAGGTGTAATTTTAAATCTCAACCTATGGAAGGCACCATCTACAGATAAATACTTCAATGATCAGGCTTTTTGGGAGGTAAGTCCTTCAGCGAACCTGCTGTTGCAAAGTTACAAACATGTGAGACTTTCCATCTCTTGGACTAGTCTTTTATTGTTTTTTTAAAGATAATTGGGGTTAGGTGATGTGCCCGGGATCACATTGCTAGTGTCTGAGGTCATATTTAAACTCAGGTCCTCCTGACTCTAGGGCTGGTACTCCATTCACTGTCTACCTAGCTGCCCCAATTCCAGTTACTTTCAATGGGCCACTTGTATTGTCTCTGAGCCATCCTTTCATGTTTAAGGTTCTGCTTTCTATTTCCTAAGTTTTTTCCTTGCTCTGACACTCTATGGACTATTTCAATTTTAGCATTCTATTTACTAAGAGTCATCCAGCTTTAATATTTTATATCCTGAAAAATTCTTTTTTTTTTTTTTTGCATTCTCTGTTCTAGGTCTTTTCCAACCCCAACATTTTCTTATGACATTCTTTGTTTCATTTTTAAAACATTTCTTTGAGTCATAATCTAAGCAGATTCTCTCTCTGACCTTCCTTGGTTGTTATTGTTTCAGTTCTGTCCAACTTTTTGATTCCATTTGGAGTTTTCTTGGCAAGGATGCTGGAGTGGTTTGCCATTTCCTTTTCCAGCTCATTTCACATATGAGGAAACTGAGGCAAACAGGGTGAAGTGTCTTGCCTGGGGTCACACAATTGGCAAATGTCTGATGTTGAATTTGAAATCAGGTCTTCTTGCCTCAAGCCTTCTGTTCCATCTAGTGCTTCACCTAATTATCCCTGGACTCTTTAAGTGTCTCTATTTTTACGAAGCCTACAAAAGTAAATAAAACGGTGTGTGTGTGAGGGTAAAATGAACAAAGATCTCACCACTGTCCTAGTGTTGACTTGCAAGTGAAACCTCTTATGTATCTTCTTCTATTAGTCAATCAATAAGCGTTTCTCTGATCTCCCTGAACATTAGTGCCTTGCTCTGTTGATTATCTCCAATTTATCTTGTATATAACTGCAATAAGGCAAGTCACACAGATTTTTTGTTTTCTCAGTGCATATAAAAATTTGTTTACATTATACTATAATCTATTCAATATGCTGTTGTATTATGCCTGAAAAAAACATATCCTAATTTTAAAAATACTCCTATTGCTAAAAATGCTAATTACAATCTAAAATCTTCAGTGAGTCATAATCTTTTTGTTGGTGGAGGGTCTTCTGATTAATGAGGATGGGGGTTGCTCAGAATTGGGGGTGATTGTGGCAATTTGTAAAAATAAAACAAAGATGAAATTCGCCACCTCTATTGCCTCTTCCTTTCATTTGAAGACTTAAGAGGCCGTTGTAGGATTCTCAACTGGTCTAACTTCAATATTCTTGTGTCTCAGGGAATAGGAAAGCCTGAGAGGAGAGAGTGAGAGACTGCAGTGGGAGGTTTTGAGCAGTCAGCATACATACAACATTAAGTTCAACAACTTATATGAAGCAAGTTTGTGACATCCCAAAACAAAGATTCCTGATCACAGACTCCCAAAGCAGAGAGAATAATAATGAACATTGTGAGAAGTATCAAAATGTGACAGAGGCACAATGCGAGCCCGTGCTGTTGGGAAAATGGCACCCACAGGCCTGCTTGAGGCAGAGTTGCCATGAACCCCACATTGGTAAAAATGCCGTGTCTGAGAAGTGTGATAAAATGAGGGGAGCCAGTTCCCCAGGGAAGAGTGACAAGGGCTTGAATTAGGGATGGGAGCTAGCCCCGGAACGGCAGCAGAGAGCAGGGAAGGATGGGAGAGAAGGATCTGTGAGGAAGGCAGCCTTTTATTCCTTTCTTTGTATCGGAACCAGCGAGCTGCCGCCTTAGGTGGTGGCTCCCATCAGCCAGCTCCTCCCGCCGCAGAGCTGAGACCCCCAAAGACAGTGAGAGACACCTCAGTGACAAGAGCACGAAAAGTTCACCGTGCCTTGTCCTGATTACGCAGCAGAGCGGATCTTTGATAGGCGACTGTACCGATAATGAGAACTCCCAAATTCTATAACTCTGTGAGCTTTTATTACAAATATAGACTCTTTTGATCTTTACGGTAACTCTGGCAGTTACTATTGGGATCCCCATTTAGCAGGTGAGGAAACTGAGACAGAAGTGACGGGACTTGCCCCGGATCACAAAGGAACAGACACTGAACTCTTTAAAGCAATAGTAGCCTGCTGGCTTGTTTCTCTGCCTCAAGTCTCTTCCTAGTCTACTCCATCCTAAAGTCTCACTCCCATGGCACCCCAATAATCTCCCCTTTACCTCCAGGATCAAATACAAAATCCTCTCTGGCTCTTTACAGCTTATCTCCTTCCTACCTTTCTAGTCCTCGTAGGCTGTGGCAAAGATGGATGGCAAGAACCAGGAGGCACTTAGGGATGAGCATTCCAACCCTCTTTTTTATAGATGAGGAAAATGAGATCTAGAGAGATCACCTCCCTAAACTTCTCCAGCGTGGCTGAGATTCAGAACCCAAAGCCAATGTTTTTTCCCATTCCATCATGTTGCCCCCCCGCCCCCCGCCGCCCTCCCCCCCTGCTGACTTTCCATGATGGAGAGAACAAGGCAGGACCAGAACATTCCATCTTAAAATTCTATGAAAGAATCAGCACGTTCTGCGGCTTCTGAATATGCATTTGCAGTCTATTTGGAAACAATGTTCTTGCTAAGGAATATAAATAGCTGCTCCTACTCTGGTATGAAAACAGAATGTGTCCAAGCCCTAGTTGCTCTTCTGTGAATTGCCAGCTCTCAAAACATGGCTTCGACGGGAGACGAAGCCGTCGCCCAGGAAATGCCGTCTGAGGAGAGCGGGGCATTCGGGGCCAAGAGAACCGTCCCGGCCTTTCTGCGAGCTGGCTGCCCAGGCTGACCATTGCCCGGGTCCTGTCCCCTGTGGGCCCTCAGTTCCCTCATCTGAAAAGTGAAGAGTGAGATCATTATGTAAATGAGATCAGTCTAGAGCAGGGCTCTTAACCTGAGGTTCATAAAGTTAAAATAAATTTCTCTTTCGAGACCTGTATTTTTTCTATCGTCGGCTTTCTTTGTCATCCTATGTATTTTCTTTTACATGTTGAAAACATACTTCTGAGGATGACTTCCTGCCCAAGGGAGTTCAGGGCCTCTGGGCCGGAGAGGGGCAAAGGCTCCATGGGGCTCTGATTCTGTATTCTCGCACCCCTTCCAGGCCCATCTGGGCTGCCACGGATAATCTCCCTCTCTGCTCCTTCTCTGCTGGAGGCCCCTGTCGCCGTTCTGGGTGGGTGGAGGGAGCCGGTCCATCACCATCCCCAAGCCGAGACCCTGGTGGTCAAGGCCCTTCCTTTAGGTCACTGTATATCCCAAGGCCAGCATCATGTACATACACGAGAAGGAAAACACTTATTAACTTTTTTCCTTTCCTTTACAGTTTCCCCATTTGGCTGTTGGATTTTAAGCGATGAATTCAAGAATTTCCGGAAGGCCAGCTGAGAGCCAGAGAAACCCCCCTTACATTTCTTCTTCCTTTCATTTGCTTTGACCTTTCCTCCATCTTCTTGTGTGATCCTGAACCAGTCATTCTAGTCTTCAAATCCCCTCTTTTGTAAAATGGGGAAGTTAAGACTGGATCACCTCTGAGGCCCCCTTTATCTCTCAAGTTCTATTTTCTTCTGAGAGTTATAAACTATTTAATACACGTATGAAGAAACATGGTTGGACACGTTTTTGATATTAATAAAACTAAAAGCTCTCCTATGTTTAAGCCACAATAATTTATGAAAAATCTGGTTAGTTTTATTAAAGATGATAGAATGTGCTATTCCACACAATGTGAAATGCCACATTATATCATTTGAACTTTTGGTAAATGCAACTATTTGCTAGTGTGATATACTCTAGGGTCTTTTCTATACACGCTCAAAAAAAAAAAGGATAAACAGGTGGGAAGACAAATTAGGTCAGGATTAAAAACTCACCGTTGAAAAATATGCATTTGCATCACAAAAAGTTACCTTAATAAGGTGGTTCTTTTCTTACAGTCTGGAGAACCAACGCACTCCATTAGGAGGGAATTCTGGGTTCTAGTACTGACCTTGCCATCTACTCACTGGATTGCTGTGGGCAAATCACTGTTCTCTCCGAGTCTCAGGTGTTCCTTGTTTGTAAAATGAGTACTAGGTGATCTCTGAGGGCCCCTCCAGTTCTAAAATTCCATGTTTCAAAGTCCCTTTCAGTTCTAAAATCTCTTTCCCTAGAATGTTGTATCTTCTGGAGGCTTTTCCACCTCTAACATTTTAGATTTTAAAGATGAATCCCAAAAGGATCAGCCTGTGAAAGCTACTTGGAATCAAAGCTGATAATTACAGTTGGTATCAGAGCAATTCTGTCTTCATAAAAGCAAATAAAATTGTACAATCCAATTCCAATACTGAACAAGAATTGGTTTCATCTGAATTAAGCTCCTAAGATCCAGTCCCCCCCCCACCCTTTTTCTCCCTCCTTTTCTGCTAGGGTACACATGGAGTCAGAGAGCTTTACAACTTTTTGATCTTATAGATGCATTAGTTTCACTTTTTCAAAAGGCTGCAAAATTGAAGTGGTAAAGTAGGAGTGTGAAGAGCCAAGCCCATGTAGCCATCCCCTTCCCTTTCCATTCTTTGGTCATCCTAAGGGGGAGCAGCAGTGGTCCCTGCTGCAAGGGGAGGCCGAAGCGGGCAGACTGGGAGAGTTTGGGAATGCTGAGCTGTGAGTCTAAGTCCAGCACTGCCATGGTGAGTGGCCAGCAGCCAGCCTAGGTGCTGATGGAGGGGCAGGCAGGCCAGGTTGGAAAAACAGGGCAGTTTAAAGCATCTGTGCCCATCATTAGGATAACAGCAGGAACATGAGTTGCCACGGATCTTCTGCCTGGGTGAGATGCAGAGAACCTAGCTTTATAAAGATACACTTGGCAGATAATCCAAGAGATGATTATTTTCACCAAAAATCCCTTTGAATTAATCAACAACAGTTTGAAAATCAGCGTGGTATTGCAGGAAGAGGGATATCCTTGGTGCCGGAAGCCCAGCTTGGACACTATTAACCCTGCTTAGGCACCTCTTTGGCCCACAGTTTTCGCTAATTAAATATAAGGAGAGAGAGAGAGAGTGTGTGTGTGTGTGTGTGTGTGCGCGCGCGCGCACGCATTAGTGAGTGTAGGGATGAGGAGTGGGTAAGGGGGAAGGTGGCAGCACAGCAGGAGCCTCGATTCCCTCATCTAAAAAGAGGTGAGCAGATTTCATGATGGATGCTGAGAGCTCTTCCAGCTCGAAATCCAGACTCCTAATTATGGCTAGAACATTATTGGGGGTGGGGCTCTTTCCCATTCTTATAGGGGTACATTTCCCTTTCTAATATTTTACACAGTAAAGTCTTGTCCAGCTCTAACTTTCAATGATTCAATTCCTTCAGAGAACTGAATAAATGAAAGCAAACTACAGTGAGAAAGACTTCTGACCACCAGATAACTTTATATAAAACAAGGAAGTATTTATATATTTAGTTTAATAATAGACACATAAGATACCACATTTAAATAAATATATTAAATCATTTAAAGCACTTTTAATTGCAATTTTGGACTTCAGACATGTCAAGTACATATACACCCATAATTATTTCTCTAGATTGTTCTTTCACTTACTTTTAAAAACGAGTTACATCATAACTTGACCAAAGCCACTTTGGTGAAATAATTTCCATTAACACTTCATAACTGAAATCAATACTTGACAGAATAATATATATATATGTCATACATATGGTTACACACACATATATATAAACCTCCTACATTCATGATTTTAGAGTGTTTTGTAACTTTCTGAGTTTCTTACAACAGTACTTTTACCACTTTTTTTTTAAACCAGCTTGTCACTTTTCATTCAAGAGGATATTCAGCAAAGTTTATAAAATAGTATTATAAAAGACTGGAAGTGAGTTATAAAAACAAAACACAACATAAAAGCCAAGCAGGGCTTCTGAGGGAAATCAGGTCTCTTCACTGCCATAAATCTTCAGTGCGGCCAAACTTAAAGACCAGGCCTCTGTTAAGAGAAGGAAAAAACATTTCAGTGCTTGAAGGTTTCTGGGAGAAGGACCGTATATTCAAGATATAAAGAGTCTATACTTTTAATCCAAATATTTAAAATAAAGCTCGATTGTAACACTTATATCTGAGTGCAGAAAACTGTGGCCTATCAAGTTAAATAATTTGTCCAAGGTAAACACCTGAATGGCCAATGCAGAGCTGCCCCTGGTTCCCTGAATCCAAATTCATGTCCCTTTTTAACTTTTTTTTTAAACTTTTAAGTCTGTTTCACTTAATGTTATCCTCTGTTCAGACTATGTCAGTTCAACAAACATAATATTATCTTGCTTATTATGTACAAAAGCCCATGCCAAGTATGGGGGGGCGACAAAGATGTTTGAAACATGGTCCTTGCCCATAGGAGACTCTGTGTCCACCTTGCTTTCTAAGGAGGGCATTTCTCTTTTAGTTATGACAAGATTGTTTCCAAGGAGTGGACGACACTGGCACTTTTTGTGAGAGATTAAGGCACCTCTGAGAGCTGTAAGATTTGCTCTTGGCTTTTCTAATTATCAGCTATAAACTCTAAGACCAAATCTGGCTCGTGATTCTGAAAGTAACATGTTAGAGAATAGTCTATGATTTTATGGGGAAAACTCGAAAGCTGGAAATTGTGATAACTAGTTATTTTTGAACCTTATTCTTTGACATTTCAGAATAACATGCAATATGAAATAATACGAAGGTAGCAAAGCCAAGGAATGTCAAATTCTCCCATTTCACTTAGCTAGTAGCTCATTCCCAAAGGCTGCTTAGTCTCACAAGCACAACAGCAGCTAATGGGAAAACAATCCAACACCTCTTTTAGCTAATTTGATCAAATGATCTGATCCATTTCTAGCATTTGGGGATCACAGTTGTGTACTGGGGATAAGGAGACGCTAGGTCCTTGGCACAGATTGCGGCTTGGACAGGAGCAAGGAAAGGCTGGTAGCCCTTGGTTCTCTCCCCTCCACCAGCTGTTTCTTGCCTCTCCCTCCCCCACAGCTAGACTCCTCCTCAAAAAGAAATCAAGCTTTAGGAGTCATCAGAGATGCAAAAATTTTAAGAGTGGGAAAAGGACCGCCAGAATACTGAATTTAACCTCCTCATTTTACCTAAGAAAACTCAGGCCTACTGAGGTTAATCAATTTATCCAAAGGAAACACCTGGGTGGCCAATGGCAGAGCTGCCCCCAGTTCTCTGAATCCAAACCCAGTGTTCTTTCCACCATCCTCTGGTCACTTGGTAAGGAGCCAAGAGCATTAGAGCCAAGGTCAGATGGCAGCTGCCTAATACACTTTCTTCAAAATTAAAGAGTTAATTTAAGCCTCTGTTCCATAATTTCAAATGAAGAGAAGCAATAAATACAAATATTTGTCGATTAGTTCACAGTGCCCCTCTTCCTAGTTATGGGAAGAAGGCTGAAAATAATCCAAATTATTGGATTCCAAAGTTTGGAAAATAATTTCCTAAGAAGTAGTTTGCAAAATGGCCTATGTTAACATGCTCTGACAAACAGTGTTTTTTAGTGCTTTTTTTTCTCAAAGATTTTTAGCAGTCATGGAGTGCCCACTTTTCAAAGAGGCCTAGCATTAGTCAACTGAGTAGAATTTTGGTCTTGATGCTTTTGCAAATAGGTAGGCATGAACTGGACTGGAGTCAGATGACCTGGGTTCCAATCCTGCCCCTCACACAAAAAATTTATTCCTTGAGAACACAAGAAGGACAACTATACCTGGAGAACTTACCTCCCAGGCCTATCTATGGTGAGGAACAAGTGAGACCATGCATGAAAATAAATGTCAGAATGTCAATAATGATGATGATGATGATGATAATGACGAATCAAATCCATTCAGATCTGGAGCTTCCATAGGCATAAAAGTCACAACCACTCAAACGTTCCCCCATAAGGCTATTTTTACATCTTGCCTCAACCTGGGTGCTTAGGCTTTTTTAATGAGAGGGGCAAATTGCCTCAAAAATGCTGCAATGCCTGAGGGCATGAATTAAATAGGGGAGAGCATCTAGTAGACAGGCTATTCCAGAACAGGCAATTAATATTTTAAATAAGTGTCAAAGTGACTTCAGAAGTTTGCCCTGTTAAAGTTCTAGAACATGAAGTCTGCATTGAAGGTATTAAAAAAAATTTTTAAAAATGTATTTTCGATGATGAGGGCACATGGGCAATTAGCATCTTAAGAGAGCTCCAGGACTGAATTGAGTCAAACTGACATTTTTATTAAAAGCCCTGGCATTTTATAAGGACTAAATGTTGTTATCTCCCACTAGCTGGTATGTCAATCAAAAGAACTATCAGAAACAGGGCTCTCCCCTCCCCCATTTTTCCTACTATTTTGGGCTTAGTGAAATTACCATTACACCAAAACACAACATGTGCCCAGAAACTATTCTTTCATTATGTGTGATTGGCAGTCTTTCAATCAAAGGAGTTTAAGTGTTCTCTAGCTCAATGGTCTCCAACTGGGGAAGCGTGGGGGAGGTGATCTTCCCATGATAGCTGCTTCAAGAGCTCCTCTAGCAGGCTCTGATGGCATCAGGTTAAAGTCTCACCCCCATTTCCTTTTCAGTGTGGACAGGAAAAAGTGAATCTCACAGGATGAGCCAGTATGACATAATGCAATCATGAAAGCCTAGGCCATCATGAAGGGTAACTCTGAGTGTTACCCTTCAGTAAATGAAGTAACAATTCATATGCTCAGTTCGGCAAGCATCAACTGAAGCTCCTAGGACCAAAATGCCCTGCCTGGGGCTGAAGAGG